>NW_003852429.1:4401528-4407150 GCF_000181295.1 Otolemur garnettii | reverse complement strand
GCTATTTTTTTGTTGCAGTTGTTGTTTAGCAGGCCCAGGCCTGGCTTGAACTCACCAGCCTCAGTGCATGTGGCTGGCACCCTACTCATAGAGCTACGAGTGCCAAGCCTGAGTTGATTAATGTTGATTGTACTTCAGAGGTTTCAGAAAGAGGTCAGAAGATAAAACTGGATCACATTGGCACATCACTGAAGATAAATGATTGTCGATGACAGAATGAATGGGGTAGAGAAAGGCAGGCAGAAGAGTCAATTGGCAATGACCAGAGACTGGCAGGTGTGCGATTCCCTTCTGGCCTGCTGTCTAGACTTTCTTTTATACAACAGACTTAACATACGGCATCACTAGCACTACAGAGCAATCTCTGCATAAATTCTGAGGAAATGCCATATGAAATTATTTATAATCAGATTTAAAAGAAAGTCCTCATAATTAAAATATGACGTGATCATGTTAAACTTATTACTCCAAAAAGGCTCATATGGTTAAACTGTGTCTACCTTTCTCTTTAAGGTATTGTATCTCCTGCAATTTTAGAGTAATTAGTATAGTTAAAGAGAGGGTAACAATTAAACCTTTACCAGAAATACTATAATGTTAGTATCATGACATCTTCCATAAAGGTTTTGTGTCATATTCTTGATTTCTCTTTGAATGTTTTCATCTTACATTTTGACGAGTCCTCTCTTACCTACTGAAATTTAAACTCAGATGACATGTGGAATATGTTTTAAAGTTTTGGCTTAAAGATGAAATTATTTCTTGAGCCCTCTACTTGTGGGAGGGGAAGTGAGTACAGTATTTCTGGAGAACAATTTGGGAACACGTAACAAAAGCACCAAAAATGAACATGCAGTTTAACAAAATAATTCTACTTCTTGGAACTTACCCTGTGGAAATGATCAAAGATAAAGGAAAAGATTAATTGACCAGAATGTTTGTTCCAGAATTATTAACATAGGTAAAAAACTATAAATAATACTATATGCCCCCAAACAGGAAAATTATGATGATATCATAATTATTTATTATACAATATATTATGTAGTCCTTCAAAATCATATGAGAAAAATCTACATAATGTATTTTTAAATAAAAAGTTATAATACAGAATATAATTTGATTCAAGAGGTTTGTTTAAGATTATGCATATGCACAGATAAAAGATTGAAATTATAAACACAAGCGTGTAAGCTGTGGTTATTTCTGAGTAAAGGAATAATGGTAATTATTTCTCCTTTGGTCTCTTTAACACTTTAAAACTTTCTATCAGAAAATTAACCATTCCTTCATAATGAGGCAGATGTTAAGTTAGTACTAGTTAGTACTAGGGAAGAGGCCAGACAACAAAGGGTTAAACGGAATTTCACACCTTCGCCTCCTAATTCTGTGGCTATGATCATTATAGGTTTGTTGCCAGATGCCCATAGCAAGTCAATGTGCAGAGACACCGAGTGGTAGCAGAGAGAGAGGATTAATCATAGGGCCTCTGAATGAGGAGACAGGAGGAAACCTCAAATCTCCCTCCCCAGGAGTCTGGGGTCAGGGATTTTAAAGGGTTTGGACAAGTAGTGGGCCAAAGTGTGGGGACCATTGATGGGTCAACAAGTCCAGGGTGAAGTCATGGGATGGGGAGAGGCCCAAACTGGTTCTTGTGCTGATTTGTTTTTCCTTTGTGGGAGTCTTCAAACTGCTTGGCAGAAGCTGTTCTGCCGGCATTCAGATGCTGAAAAACATCTCAAGCGATTTTCAAACAAAAGCCTTACAGTTCCAAGGTCAGATAGCCTATCTATAGGAGTGATCGGGATGCACATAGTTAAGTATTTAGGTTAATAAGCAGCAACAGGGGAGTGGACCAAAGTGCAGCCAGGTTAATGCTTCATTTGAATTATGTTTCTGTCCAGAACATGGCATGCGGTTTTTTTCAACCCTGTGGGGACAGTTTCACTTCAAGGGGGCGAGTGGGAGTATACAAGAGGAATGAGACAAAGCTGAGGAAAGAAGGGCTGGGTGGGGGGGATCCGTAATATCATCAGTTAGGTGTTCTTAAGTAGGACACTACCCGGGAAATCTCCAAAAACAGAGGAGAAGCTAGTGTCAGGGAAAGGAGTGAACCAGATTGCACCTGCGTAAGAGCCCAAAGGGATGATTGAAAGATGAAGATGGAGGGATAAGTGAAGAAGGAATTAAAGCAGGCCTCTAGGGAAGCTGTTTCCTGGACCTGGCCAGAGGCCAGCATGCTGGGAGGCCAACCCCAGAGGGCAGGTGTTGACAGCTGTGAGACCTGCAGGGCCGGGTGGGCGGGGGAGGGGGTTGCGGTGGGAAGCAGAAGCCACGAGAACCTGGGGAGTCACGAGAAGGCTGAACACAGCAGGCTTCCTGGAGCTTCTGATCTTTTAGGATAAGGGGAATTTTAGGTGGAATCTCCTAATTTATAGCCTTTGGAATCTTTAAATTTTTTTTTTTTTTAACAACTACAAGAACTTATTGTATTAGAAAGTTTTAAGTTTATAGAAAAATTGAGCAGAAAGTAGAAAGAGTTTGCATACCCCACTCATGTCTACTATTCTCGATCCATTGCTGTCCACTAAGGCCCGTGGTTTACATTAGGGTTCATTCTTTGTATTGTGCATTCTGTGGGCTTTGACAGATGGATGAGGACACGGACTCACTATTACAGCATCACACAGAAGAGCCTCACTGCCCCGCAAATCCCCTGCACTCTACCTGTTCTTCTTTCCCTTCCTCTCGCCCAACCCCTGGCAACCACTATTGATCTTCGTTGTCTCCATAGTTTTGCCTTTTCCAAAAAATCATATAGTTGGAATCATTCTGTGGGTAGGCTTCTCAGCCTGGCTTCTTCACTTAGCAAAATACATCTAGGTCCTTCCATGTCATTTTATATAATTTCTCCACAGCTCTGATGAGGTGTGACTGGCATTCAGTAAACCGCACATATTTCAAGTCTACAATTTGGTGACTTTTCATGTGAGTGTGAAACTATCACCACAGTCCACACAGTGAACATATCCTAATCCTCACCCTTGTTGTAATCAATCCCTCCCTGTGTCCCTGACTGCCACCCTGTCCCTAGGAAAACACTCATTTGCTTTCTGTCATTTGAGGTCAGTTTGCATTTTCTAGAACTTTCTATACATGGAGTCATAGTGTATATACTCTTTTTGTTTGGCTCCTTTCCCTCAGCATAGGCCCAGACAGATGCTTCCCCTGGATCCTGTAGGAGCCTAGACTTCTGGAAGCTGATAAGTCTCAGGAAGGCAGCTAAAAATATGGAATCAGAGATTTGTCCTAATATCAAATATCCCCCTGAAGTGTATTAATTGTGAAAATAGTCCAAAGTGTTCTTCTCGTCAGTCATGTTGCAAAAAGTCTCTATTCTCTTGAGTACAGACATGAAGCATTTTTACATCTGATATGATGATCCTCCTGAGCGCGAGGGATCCCATTCTCTGTGATGGCCATGTTTTGATGTGACTGCCATGGTTTTGATTGAGTGAAAGTGTCAGACTTCCTTTGCTCTGTATTTTGACAACTGTAAATTACGGGAAAAAAAAGCATTTTCAGTATATAATTAAATGGGGAGGGGTAGAAATAGATTATGAAAGTGTGTGTTCTATATAATTCTAATTTGATTTTTAAAAAAGCTTATAAAGGAATAAATGATGACATTCATCTGGAAGGAAAAACATTCAAAGATTAATTGGAATAATTTATGTTTTTCTTCTTCTTCTTCTTTTTTTTTTTTTTTGAGAAAAGAGTCTCAAGCTATCACCCTAGATGGAGTGCCGTGGTGTCGCAGCTCACAGAAACCTCAAACTCTTGGGCTCACGAGATTCTCTTGCCTCAGCCTCCCAAGTAGCTGGGGCTACAGTGCCCACCACAATGCCTGGCTATTTTTCTTTTGTTGTGGCAGTTGTCATTGTTGTTTTAGTTGGCCTGAGCCAGGTTTGAACCTGCCAGGCTTGGTATATGTGGCCAGCGCCCTACCCTCTGTGCCACCTTGGAATAATTTGTTGATGGTGAGATTGTGCGTGATTTAAATATTCTTTCTCCATACCTCTGTATGTTTTTCAGATTTTCTAAGATGAATGTATTTCTGGTTAGCAGAAATAATGTCAAATAATTTTACATTAAACCTCAAATTTGGGCTTTTGATTTGGAAGAAAGTAGCAAGTTATTTAGAGTAAGTTCCCAATTAACTTATACCTTCAGGCAACTATAGTCATTGTTTAATACTCATTTATTCATTCTTTCATTTACATATTCCTCCAACATATGTGTATTATTCAGCGACGGGGGCTGGGCACCATGTTAGAGGTTGGATATAAAGATGAACAAAATGGTACCCATTTTTCTTTGGAAAACTCCCTCGATAGCTGACCAGGTATCCACGTCAATTTATTGATTGAAAAGGTCAGTCAAAGGGTTGCTTAAGACTTCCACCAGGAAGCAGGCTTTGAAAGAGGAGAACTGCTCCTGGTTTCAAAGACGAGAAACTCATTCCAATGACAAAGGTTGTTTTGTGTGATTAAGTTGGTGCCTCTATCCCTGAACTGCAAGGACAAGGTCTGCTTGTCTGTGAGTGCCTCGGTGTGGAGTGGGCTGCAGCCACAACAATGTGCTTGCCGACTCCGTTTTTTGAGAGATTTTTTTAAAGTTAACTTTTGACTTTATGATTCATATGCGTAGTTGGCATAGTCTCAGATTCATCTGCAGTTGTAGAAATAAAACAGAACTTGTGTGCCCTTTACACCATTTTGCCCAGTGGTAACGCTTTTCAAAACTATCGTGCAATATTGTGTACTCTGGAGATTTAATACCTAAGAAAATGAAGAGGAAATAACTTTGGTTCCTCATCATCCTTTGTAGGTAGCAGGTACCTTTCCCTTTCTTAGTGCTTGAATAAAAACCTCCCTCAACATAGATTTTTCTTGAGATCTTAAAATATTAAAATGTTTTCTTAAAAGGTTAAACACCTTAAATATGGATTATTTTCTTGATTGGGGTAAACATGTAAATATGAAGGCACGATTTCTAATCAAGTTGTGGGAACTCTGGGAACAGGAAAACTTAACCTATAAACATTAAATACGTTTGTAGGGGTACGAGGGATATTGATGGGAGGAATATTCCCGAAGGAGATCATTCAGCAATGTGCAGTCTCGTAGGGGCCTTGACCAGGCAGCAGGCAGGGAGCTCTGACCCCGGAAACAGCTGAGGTTAAGGAAGTGTCCACGTCTCCTGCAAGAGGAGGAGCTGCCACCCCAGGAGGCTGTAACAAGCTCTGCTGGGCCTTGAATAACTTACTCTAGACCACAGGGCTTGGTTGAGTTTCAGCTGAGAGTAGCGGTCTAAATGATCTTGAACTTCTCATCTAGATCTAAAATATTCCATTATTATGAGCTATTTTTATATTTGAAGGTCAACTAAAGCCTCCAGGAAATTATTTTGTTCTGTACTATTTTTCAGTTTGTTTTTCTTCTTCTATTAGAACACTTTTTAGAAATGTAAAGTCCATTAACAGTAAAATTTACATTTACTTGACAGCTGTCCGTTTTCTATTTCTTATAAGGTGAAATGGAAGTCTCGAGCATTTTTGGG
>NW_003852429.1:4387934-4401114 GCF_000181295.1 Otolemur garnettii | reverse complement strand
TTTTTTTTTTTTTGAGACAGTCTCACTATGTCGCCCTTAGTAGAGTGCTGTGATGTCACAGCTCACAGCAACCTCAAACTCTTTTGGGCTTAAGTGATTCTCTTGCTTCAACCTGCCAAATAGCTGGGACTACAGGTGCCCCCCCACACCACCAGGCTGTTTTGTTGTTTTTGTTGTTGCAGTTGTTATTGATGTTTAGCAGGCCCGAACCTGCTACCCTTGGTGCATGTGGTCAGCACTGTGAACACTGTGCTACGGGCACCACTGAGAAGAGCAATTTTCAAAGAGAATGTCAGACAGACACCATGGTTAGACGCTTTTTGACGGCAGTTATAAAATAATGAGCTTGGTGTAAAAACATCAGATTCAGGTCAAGGATTTTTTGAAGAAGATTTTTTTTTTCTTATTTTTAATGACAGAATTTATTTCTGCTGGCTCCCAAAATTAATAAGAGATGTCTATAACTTCTTTATCCATGGTCTCTGTGGCTTATTCAAGCTCTGCCCTCACATATATTTGTTATAATTAATGATGGAGATTTGTAAGTTCCCAGGCGAACAGAATTGCATACCTATAAGCATAGCATCTCATCATTTGATTAGTTTAGCAAAATCTAAGAAAAGTTAACTTTATTCTGGATAGCAGTATTACATTATGGGCAAGAATATCTTCTATATGGTAGAATTAGAAATACTGATTTTGTTTCCAGAAGAAGAAATATTATAAAGGTACTTGTAATTAGATTCTAGCATTAGATGTGTATCCCGAGGGTGCCAAGAAAATGTATACACAATTTAAAGAAGGAAAAACAGTATTAAAATTGTTATAGTCAAGGGCGGTGCCTGTGGCTCAAAGGAGTAGGGCACTGGTCCCATATGCTGGAGGTGGCAGGTTCAAACCCAGCCCTGGCCAAAAAAAAAAAAAACTGCAAAAAGAATTGTAATACTCAATATATACCAATAACAAAAGATGAATAATGCAAGTCACATTGAGCACCCTTTGTAATTGCAGAAGTCAAATGTAACTTGAGTATTACAAATTTAATATGGATTTATTTTTCCTCTCTTAAAGTGTGTCTACATTTTTTGACAACTTCTGGTTATGTAAAAGTAAATGTGTGTGTGTGTGTGTGTGTATTAGGTGATAATCCCCAGAATCAAGGTTTCCTCATCAGGGAGGAGTTTTCAATATCCTTTTGGGATTTTTCTCCTTTCCTGATCATCCATTGAATTAGACACCATGGGTGGCTCCTGTGGCTCAAAAGGGTAGGGTGCTGGTCCCATATGCCGGAGGTGGCACGTTCAAACCCAGCCCTGGCCAAAAAAAAAAAAAAGAAAGAAAGAAAGAAATAGACACCATATGGGCTATAGACTAAGATGATGGATTTCCAAATAGTGACATAATGAGTCAGATCAATGGTTTGCCAGTACAGAAATTTGAGGTTGACAGTGGCTGTAGTGGATTATTTTATGGAAATCATAATTATAGTCGCTCTTTGCTGAGTACCTACTGTGCTGGACAATTTACGTGTGGTGCCATATTTAATCCTTATAATTCAACTTTATTAAGGAGATCTTATCATTCTGGGTTTACGGATGAGGAGTTAGGCTGTGAGAAGTTAACCATGTCATCCATGGCCTAAACTAGGACATTTCTTGCTTTTCCATATAAAGTTTAGAATCAGTTTGTCCTTATTTACAAAGCAGCCTGCTGGGATCTTGACTGAGATATTCTCTTTTTACTACTTCCAGGAAGGTCTTCTCTTTATATAATGTTGCCTCACAAGATACATGATTTAAAAATTTTTAACTTGAAACATTTTTATGAATGAATTGTTTTGAATAAGTACTATCTGTGCATGGTTCAAAATTCAGAATGTACAAAAGTATAGAATGGAAGTAAGTCTCCTCTCCTGTGCCCCAGCTTGTTTAGGCCTCCTTCCTGGGGACAGCTCGCAAGTAATTTCCTATGTATATTCTGTATGTTCACACACACAGACCGGCAGACAGGCACAGACAAATGACAGAAACAGACACAGACACTGCCCATCCCCACCCCTTCACACTCAATGTTGGCGTAAACATTGTCCGTTTGTGATTATGTAACTTAGGTTTTTCTCTTGACAATATATTTTGGGGATCCTTTTAGACCCATAACAGTGTCTACTGCACAAATATAAGCCTTGTTTGTACTAAAATTATCTCAAAAAGTCTACATTTCTGGCTGTACAACCTCTTATACCTGCATGGGCAGTTTTCCCTGGGTTTAATAAGTGGGTGGTACGGGAGTGATCCTCTCCCTCCCTCAGCTCCGTATTTGGAAGGAGGCGTAGATCTAGCCCTTACTCAAGTCAATCATTCCATTGTAGGGCACATGTACAAAATCTAAATTGAATACTCACGTACCAGGATGAAGGAGAAAAAAACAAAATGATGAGAATTAGAGGACACAGTGGGCAAAGCAAAGAACTGAGATGAATAGAAAGAGCGATGCAAAATCTGATGTGAAAAAGTGCATTTGATGTGCAAACCGAGCCTCCAGGATAGATTATCAAACCTGTGTGCAGGAGGGAAGAGCGTGCGCTCGGCTGAAATGACGGAGACCACACAGTCCATTCCTCACCCTTCATTCCTCTGAAGAACAACTCACACCACCGAGAAAAGAAAAGCTTTTAGATGTAGAAAGCTGAATCCTTATCAGGACAGATGCCCAGCATTTAGAGAACAATGTGGACACAGGGAAAAAAGAATAATCTCTTTTCCCCATGATGTGGCAGCAGAGAATGGATAAAAAAAAAAAGGATCAGATGGAGGCGTCAGACACATGGCCACAAACCAGAGGATTTTCACATTGGGAGGGATGACGGAAAAGAGCAGGCAGCGCGCTGACAAGCAGCAGCAAGATGCCTGTCTGCCCTGTGTGAGTCTTAGCCATGGCTCTGAACCATTTACCATCCTCTTCAATTGCTTCCCAGGCTTTGAGCCATTTCTTCCTCCTTTGAACATAGGGAAGGCACAGGCTGGCATCCCGGCAGTGCAGTGACGGATGCCCACCCCGCAGCATTCGCTCACAGCTTCCCGAAGGGGTCTGATTCAGGCCTGGGGTCCTTCTTACATGCAGGATGGTGTCAGGTGCTGAAATGCCAAGCAACAGGGTGCAGAATGTCTCTTTTCATTCACAGTCCTGCCTCAGCTGTTAAAGGGGAGGGTAAAATTGAATTGCTTTCTAATAAGGCACATTTCCACTGAGATTATTTGGGTCTACGGTACACAGCTGCCTCTCTTCCTTGGGTTCCAGAACATTCCATATAGTGGTCCTTGATTTGATGGCTTCCCTTGGTCTTAATACACCCATGAGATATAGCGTATCTCTTCCTGATTCTGCTATTCAGTTTCTGATAAAGTCTTTCCCTTTTGTAAATAAGGAGATGTTTAATTCCAGTCCTGCTTAGGAACTGAGGTCTTCTCAGCTTATGTCCTTAGACTCGCGTTCGTTTATACCGACTTATTGGAGATTCTTCTCAAATTCTCCCCCAAGCCCTGTCTTGCAAACAATTTGGCTGGGTGTTTATTACCTTTGCACTTACACAGAAATACAGTATATACACACACACACATATATCTCTCTGCCTCATTTCTCAAAGGATTTGAGACAAGTTAGAGAAATACAAATTTGCAAAAGGATAAAATAAGAATCCCACAACCCAGAAACATAAGGGAAGGAAACTATCCAACTAGATCCTGCCTGAATTGGTTGCTTGATGGGGAGGCTGCAGATTTAGCTCTAAGCTTCATCACTTTCAGAAAGAAGCACCGCCCTAAGATTCATATGGTCCAAAAGTCCAGGACAGCTGTTTGCTATGGGGAGAGACAACTTTCCTGGGTACTGAGCCCTGAAAGAAATCTCCCCCTGGATCTTCCTAAGGATGATACTGTGAGATGTATTTGATGATATAAAAATACCTTGCACGTCTCACATGATGTTTTCTCATAATACGCCTTAATGTGGGCTGATGGCTTGATACCAAAAGGGAATTTGATTGATGCAGGGCGAGGAGGAGCCCAGCCCTTATTCTCAACTTCCATCCATCTCCTCTATCAGAGTGAGGATTTCCTAATTCTGTTCTGACCTGCTTAGGGCTTCCATTTAGGGTAGCAATCTTAAAGGAATCCATTTAAATTAGAAACATTGAAATTCCAAGCAGCAGTTCCTTGTGATTTCAGTGAAATAACAAAAGGCAAGGAAAGTACATTGAGTTTGGTACCTGCAAAGAGTAGGACATGGGAAAATGGGGGTCGCCACCAGCAGCTCAGCATGGGGCACTGGGGCGGCTTCTCCAGAGAAGGCGGTAGGTTCGCCAACTCAGTGCAATGAACAGAATGTGACGTGGGCGTCTGGGAAACACAGCTCTGTAGCAGAGTTCACTACCCGAGGTCTGGCAGCCTTCCCTTCTGTAAAATTGGGGTAATACCTGGTGAATAAATAACTAGAAACGTTACAGAACAGCCCCCTGGCCCAGTGCCTGGTGCACAGCAGGGATTTAGGTGCTTTCTTACTTTTAAAATCATGGACTCAAATAACACACACGAACGAAAAAGGACCCCAGTGACACTGCGTGAATCACAACATATCCACCACCAGCAGCGCTGGCTCTCAAAATCCAGTACAAATCTCTTCATGGTTTTGGAAATCATTCAATCACTTATCGGCAGTTAGTGACCCTCTTTGCCCTTTCTCACCTGCCAAGCGTTGGTATTTATTATTCTCTGGCTCATTTTGTTTCCTCCACTCTCTTTTGAGGTGGGGGACCTCAAACTAGGTGTTTCCAGGAAATGAAGTGTGATCTGCTCTCATGGGGAACGATTGTGATTTGGGGGAGGGACTACCAACCAAGGTTCATTTATTCAACAAATGTTTTTCAAGGGCTTGCTATGTGCCAGACGCCCTTATGTGTGCAAGGCTGAAGGAGTTGCAGCCTCGTGTAAGGCTTTTCCTTTAAATACGGAAGCCTTTTCTTCTGAGCTCAGTACAGGAACACTCCAAGCTCTGCTGTTGTAGAAGGGCAGTAAGCTGCATAAGTTTCTCTACGGCGGACAAGCAGACGAGTGACCGCTGGCCATGGCAACCGTTGGAAGCACCCCTCAGAGTGCGAAACCTCTGTTTGACAGTGTGACATAAATCTCTTCATGGTTTTGGAAATCATTCGTAGGGTCCTGCTCTGACTTTGACTTTGACTCTATCATTTGCATCAGTAAATTGGGCTAGGAAAACAGTAAGACAGGCCAACAAAATGTGGGGGTAAAACAAAGGGATGAATGAGAAATCACATTGGTTGGTACATTGATTTAATATGGCAACATTTAATTAAGGCTAAAGTAAACTCTTGTATTTAATCTCTGTTATGAGCTGAACTGTGCTGCTCTCCAAATTCATATGTTGAAATTCTAACCTGAGGACCCCAGAATGTGACTGTATTGGAGACAGGGTATTTAAAGAGGTGATTATGTTAAAATGAGGCTGTCAGGGTGGGCCTTTACTGCATCTGACTCTTGTCTCTGTAAGAGAGGAAATTTGGACATGCAGGGGACACCAGGTGCCCAGGTGCACAGAGGACGGACCCTATGAAGAGGCAGCGAGAAGGTGGCCGTCTGCAAGCCAAGGAGGGTGGCCTCAGCAGAATCCAACTCTGTCTACCCCTAGATCTTGGGCTTCAGCCTCTGGCACTGTGAGAAAGTACATTTCTGTTGTTTAAGCCGCCAAGTCTGTAGCGTTTTGATACGGCAGCCCTAGCAAGCTAATCTAGATCCCCCCAGTCAACTCCATGAGAATAGAGGAGGGGACGGGGACAGAAGC
Organism: Otolemur garnettii; assembly: GCF_000181295.1. Lineage (NCBI taxonomy): Eukaryota > Metazoa > Chordata > Mammalia > Primates > Galagidae > Otolemur > Otolemur garnettii. The sequence goes on along the minus strand of NW_003852429.1, from coordinate 4,395,261 downwards.
AGCATCTGACTTTACAGCAGCCACGTGAGAGCCACATGAAAATGACTTAAGGACTTAAGTTGATTTTTAATGCAGAAAATTTGAAATATTGCCTGACCCTCCCCAAGAGGCTTTCCTTACAGAGCCCCTGTCTCTGAGAGCGTCTGCCTTGGCGGCTACCGCCTTGCTTTTGCCCAGGGACTGTGAGGTAAGTGGGTGAGGCCAACCACTTTCAAGCAGTGGCCCGTCTGTCATTTTCCTCGCTAAAAACAAAGATGCCCCTTCACCCCGATTCCTGGAGCACACGTAATGTAGAATATTTGTGGTGGGCACAGAGCATGTGCAAGAAATAGACATTTCTTTCATAAGCCAATGAGATTTGAGGTCTTGTCTGCAGCCTGACTGAGACAGCTGATGGATACAGAACCGGCGGGGTAATGTGACTGTCAAGCGAGGCTCACAAGGCATTTTTCCCACAGTCGTCTTTGCTTAGATCATATCAGGAATAGTGGACGAAGGTATGGGCTACATGCATTCAGCGGTCAGATAGCAAGCTGGGTTGTCCAGAGAAAGAGAGACCAGGCTGATGGGGGGATTTAAAACTCAGCCCTATGAAGGAAAATTGAAAGGGACTGAAGATATTTAGGCTGAGAGAGAGAGAGAAGGAACACAGGGAGAAAAGCCTATAGAAAATGGAGTGTACCTTTTCTAGGGGGCCTGAAGGGATTATGAAGGGCTTTTGATGGAAGTATTGGTGGGTAACATTTTTATTAAAGATATACATATTTAAATTTACATTTAAATTATGCTTAATATTAAATATTTCTTAAAAATAAGGAATTTCCTAACCCTTAGAACTGCTCTTGGAGTGTAGTGGGAATGTCCTCACTAGAGGTCTTTAGCCAGACGTGGGTGGCATCCTGGCAGAGATGCTGGGGAGGGAGTTTGTGGGTACTGGTGATGTCGGGCTAGGGGTGGAGTGTGGGATGGGGCCAGTGGTCTTCAAACATTTCTAGTAACCAAATCTTACATGGAATCCCCAGTGTCATTGTTAGGGTCTGAGCTAGCAAAGGTGGGTTTGAGAAAAGATCTCTCCAGATTAGGATAGAAAAAATGTTTATTTTACTTTTTCCAAATGGGAGAAAGGGCCAACACAGTGAAAGACGGGGGTAGTGTCAGCAGAGAGAATCAGGTACTCGGACTTTTCGTGGAGGGGTGAAGAAGATGTATGGCGGTAGCCCTGTGAACAGGGTGCTGCTGCGTCCCCTCGGCTCCTCCTTCTGAGCCGCAGGCTGATGACAGAAGCTGCGGCAGGGTGTCGAAGTCCAGGAGCCAGCTCCCCTACCTGCTTAGAGACAGGCTTCATGGCTGGAGATGCGACTCTGTCCTGGAGATACAGCTGAGGTCTGAAGCTCCCACCTCTGCTGTCCACTCAGGAACTCTTCCTAGAGAGAGATTTACACATCTTTTCCATCTGTCCAGCTCTTTTCAGAAGTTGTAAAAAACAGAATTTCTGCGGAGTGCCTAGGACTGATCTTTAACTGTCCGGAGGAAATTGTGGGATTAGATATTTTCCTGTTTTTTCATTTGTTTGTTTTGGTGAGGCTGCCCTTTCAGCAATAATTATATTTATTAGTCAAAATTGATTTCATATATTCAAATGAATAGCAGGAAGTTTGTTTAAAGTTAACGAGTATCATAATGAGGCTCTCCTGGTGCACATAAAAATTTGAATTAGGGATATTTATTCCTCCGCTATTATCAGGTAGCCTCTATCTGCCAACTTCTTCCCAGTTGTTGGGAGAACACAGCTCAGCGGAGGTTTTTGTTGCTCTCCTGGAACTTCTGCTCACACAGAGTGGGCAGACTTTCAGCAGCTAAACTTCCTGCTATGAGGAAAATAAAATAATGCAGTGAAGCAGAGAGCAGGTGGCTGGGCATAGATGTGTCACAAGGTCAGGGAAGGCCTCCCTTGGAGTCCTCTAGGCAGAGGGACTCACAGGACAAAGGCCAAGGTGGACTGAAGGGGCTTCTCCAAGGAACAGAATGGTGGTTGTGTTCGGCCACTGCAGAATGAGAGAAAGGGAGGCAGGCTGTGGGCAGACCTGGACGATCTTACGAGCTAGTTCTCCAACTATCTATGGTAAAGGATTTCTATAAAAAGTTTCAGCCACATACCCACGTGCAACCCGAGTGCACATGACTTGTTTTCAGTTTGTGCCATCAGTACACGAGTTTGGGGCCACCTCTCCATCCCCAGCTGGACTCTATCCTCTTGAATGACATGACACAGATCATGAGGTTAAATGCTGTGCCAGCGTCAAATTTCTATGAGAGTGTCCCCATGTTGACTGACCCTCAATTTCTGTTCTTACTGTTCTTATCTAGATGCATTTAGACAAAGCCTGACACAGTGTTCACACATCTGTTGACCACACTGTGAGCAGCACGAGCAAAGGCCCTTGACCCTAGGAGCATTGAAGAGCAGATATGGGGAGGCAGGAGACAGAAGAATCAAGGTGGCTTACAGGATGGTGATGCTGTTCACTACGATGACAAAGGCCAGTGGGGGAACACATTTGGGAGGAAAGAGCGAAAGTTCTGCTTTTAAGAAGAGGTGAGAGATGTCAAGACCTTGAAGTGGAGACGACAAGCAGGACGTCCCGAGCCTGAGACTTACAACTGAGGTCAAGGCCAGAGGGGTGGCTGGAGGAGTCATGATAGCCGGCATTTAAAATCTCAGACTAGCTGAGTCATCGGGTGGAAGTGAAAGAAAATAGATCCCAGGTACTGGAAGCATGGGGGCGTCCGACACGAGAGTTGTTGACTTCACCAGTCTTAGTGTCCAAGAAATTTGATTCTGACGTTTGTGGACCCCTAAGGCTTCATGAAACATAAAATAAAATTTCAAAATGTCACCAAGCTGGCATGAGGTAGGAGTCAATAAACCCACGTGGACTGACCCGAGGAGCCCCAAACACCCTCAGACTCGGAGACGTTGGGAGTTTTAGTCTATGTCTCTAACCCATGGTGTAGTGGATTGAATGGGGGCCACCCAAAAGATACGTCCGTGTCCCAGAACCTGTGAATGTCACTCTATTTGGAAAAAAAAAAAAAAAGTCTTCTTTGCAGATGTAATTGAGCTAAGAATCTTGCTCTGAGGTCATCTAGATTACATGAGTAGACCCTAAGTCCAATGACAAGTGTCCTCAGTAGAGACAGACACAGAGGAGAAAGACGGAAGAGGCAAAGGTGGTGTGGCTGTGGCAGAGATTGGAGTGTTGCAACCTCAACCCAAGAAAGCCACAGAAGCCAGAAGAAGCACGGGAGGTTCCAGCTGAGAAGCTCGGGAAGGAGCATGTCCCTGTGCCACACACCGTTCTGCTGGCACCTTCAGCTCACACGTCTGTGCTCCAGAACTTTGACAAAATACATTTCTGTTGTTTTAAACCACCTGTTTTATGGTAATTTGTTCCTGCAGCCCAGGAGGCTGGTCCACACAGTATGTCCTTTGCAGCTGTGTTTTATTCTGACTCAGTAGTTCTCAGCTCTGGCTGCATATTATAACAAACGCTGATGTCTGGGACACTCTCAGGGACTCTGATTCACTGGATCTGGGGCACGGGCTGGTACTGGTGTAGAGGTAGATGTAATAACTGCCATTAAATGAGTCTCAACAACTTACAATACAAAGACACATACAATACGTATATTGCATATATATTGTGCCCAAGTATATTCTTCAAAACTGGCTTAAGCAGTTTCACATCCATATGGTTCTAAGTTCTGTTTCCACCACGAAACAGGCACTAGAAAGCCCTCTCCCCGGTATGAAGGAAGGAACGTACACTTTGACAGGTGTGCCGATGGGCACACTCCCCTTGCTGACCTCTGCAGAAGCACCGGGAAGGCATTGCTTTCTAGACTGAAGTCTGATAATGCTTAACTTTAATATAAATCAAAATAATTGTGGGCATATTGTCCCCTTGCCTTCCATTCAATCAGATAATGACAATTGTGAATTTCTGGTGGCATGCTACTTCGTGTAATTTTTAAAAATCTGCCATCTCAATGTGCTGAGTGAATAGGAGAAGAGTCAATCATTATTCAGAGGAAAGAGGATTCTCAATTGTGGAACAAAGCAATTTTTTGTACACCAGTCCCAAATAAATGCTTCTTTATTTTTGAAGTTGCCTGACCTCGTGTAGTGGACTTCTCGCACACACGTCAGCCAGCAGTCATGAGTGCATTGCAGTCAGCAACGTGAGTGTGTCTGGGAAGGGCCTTTGACCACGAGCTCACTGCATCTATTATTGACTGCCCGGGATGTCTGAGGTCACAAGTTTGGCTGGAACACATGAGCGCAGATGAAGATGTTTTTTGCCCTCCTGAAACAAAGCCAGCAACTTCATCTCCTTCACTGTGCACTTTGGGTCATGTGCTAACGATGAGGATTTCTCTAATACTAATCCCTCTAATGAAGGCTTCTCCCAGCCCTTACACAAACCCCACAGGCCCCGTGGCTTGGCAAGCCGGACGGAATAAAGGCAGCAGGGCGTTTGGCTTTTGAACTGAGTTCAAGGCAATTAAAGTCAGGAGCTGAGGAGGAAAAGAGGAGGGTTAGAAGTACCAGCGTAATCAGTAGTGTGACTGGGTGCTCAGTAAATTAACTCAATTAGACAGAGCCTGATTTAATGGGGGAAGATGGTGAGAAGCGCTCCCCTCATTAAATTTGGTTGTTAGAGGCGCTGCTAATGAAATTAACTTTGTGTTAGTTGTTTGAATCCCATAAAAGAGTGTGTGCATGTGCTTGTACACACGTGCACACGTGTATGTTCTGTGATTTTTGTATTTTTTTAAGAAGAGGATAGATAGGATAGACACAAAAATAAATACTTGAAAAGACTGGGTACTCAAGAGCCGAAGAATAGAAGACAGGAGAAGGGCGGAGAGAGACAAGGAGGAGAGAGAGAGAGAGGGAGAGGGAGAGCGAGCTCCCATTAAGACAGCCATGGGCCCCCTTCACTGGGCGGTTCTGTTCAGCTGCCTGGGCTGCGGGGTCCTGCCTGGAGCCTGGGCTCAGTTCCCTCGGGTCTGCATGACCGTGGACAGCCTGGTGAACAAGGAGTGCTGTCCGCCGCTGGGTGTGGAGGTGGACAATGTCTGTGGCTCTCAGGAGGGCCGGGGACAGTGCACAGAAGTGCAAGCCGACACCAGGCCCTGGAGTGGTCCCTACATCCTGCGAAACCAAGATGACCGTGAGCGGTGGCCAAGAAAATTCTTCAACCGTACCTGCAAGTGCACAGGTGAGGCCCTTGGGGGCAGACCAAGCCCACACTGCAAACCGGGTGGGGAGGGACCTCCTGGAAAAGAGCCCTGTCCAAGGAAGAGATGAGACTTTTGGCCATCCAAATGACAAGCCAATTACGGTTTTGGTGGGATGCATAGTCAGGAGGGTGCTGTTGGATGTATTCTTCACATCGTGAAGAGCATCTACTTACAAAAACTAAACAAATATTTCATGGGCCAAGCCTGGTTATATGAACGCATGCCAACATACATAGGCTTGTTTGATGGAAGGGGAAGTTAAAGAGCTTGAGAATTAGCTTTGAAACTCAAAGCAAGTCCTTTCAAGATGGATTTGGTGCCTCCCCTGAAATGGGTTTGCACTTGTTGAAGTGAGGGTGGGAGGCTTGGCATTTAGAAGGCCAGAGTTGAAGGCAGGCGCTCTGTGGCCCTGGTCTCAGCATTTCTAAAGGTTTGAACAGATCTCAAGCCGGGTGCATCTTTCTCATTAAAACCATGACGGCCTTGGAACTGTGCCGAAGTTGGAGAGATGCAAGACAACAGAGCTTTCTCAGGGGCTGGGAAGGGAGGGTTGTTCTTAGATCACAGCTGCTGTCTTTCTTACTTACTCCTACCTGAATCAGAACCATTACAAAATTGCCCAATATCCCTCCCTCTTGTAGATGTGGGACTCTCTCATCACCTGTTTCTTTAGTCTCTGTGCATTTCATCTTCCTCTGGCTCTTCTGTGCCTTCTCAAATCCCATTTCCCCCCAGCTTTCAGCTGCCAGGTACAGCAGGGATAAACTCGCAAAGGCTGTCCCTGCATTTGAAATACAAAAACCATACGTGGCAACTTCTGCAGAGTCCTTGGACACTTCCTACGGTGGCCAGCTGCAGGAGACTTTTTCCTTTTCAAAATCTTTTTACTTCTGTTCTTATGTGATGCTGGAACATGGGCAAATTCATTGAGCTATGCTTGTGCCTGGAAAGCTCATACTGAGGGAACATACAAAGGCCTGGGATATTGATGAGGGAAGGACATTAGATTTATTTCTTCAACTTTAAGAATTCTGACTTTATAATCACTCTGTAGTCATGTTTTTAATTCTGTGATTTAAAGGAATTCTTAGGTCTTAGGTTTGCCATGGGTGTTAGATTAGGAAGAATTTTAATAACAAATTGAAAATTTGCTTTTATAGACATCCTCTCCTAAATTCTCATGATTTCTCAGTCTTGGGAGGAGCAGGAGGTGTCCTGTTACCTGTGTGACTGGAAACCACACTGACACAGTAAATTCTTTGTCCACCCCCCCCCAAAGACTTCTAGAACAGTTATTTCTACGTCAATCCATGATAAAGTGCCACAACTTTCAAACTCTGGAAATCTCCATCTTATAGAATCCAAGGGCAGATTTTAGGAAATAAGATGTAATTGTTAACTCTTTTTGTCACTGTCCTCTTTATATTTTTGACCTGGTTAGCAAGTTTTTAAAATGTTGGGGTAGAAAAAGTAAAGAATGGTAGTGGGGAAGTAACTGCTATTTTCCTTTGCTGAAGAAACATTTATAAATACTTCTCTGGAAAAGATAGGAACTTAAGATCATAGACAGCTACTTTCAAAACATAAAAAGAGATCCCTGCTCTAAGAAGGCAGGGGGCCAGAAATAGGCCCATCCTCTAAGTCCAGGCTGTAAGGAAATCACACATTCAATGGCCAGTGCAAGGAAGCAGGGCTTCCTCAAGTCACATGGTCCTCATCTGCAGCCATTGCCAAGGCCACGATCCCCCGTGGATCCCACTCCCAGGCTGCGGTTCACTTTCTCTCCATGATTTTCTGATCTCGGGCCTCCCAAAGATCCTCCTTTCTGGTAGCTGTCTCTTTGGAGATTATTTTGCCAGTGGAGTGATCAAAACACTCCTGGGTCATCTGAAATTTCTTTTCTTTTCTTTTTTTGAGATGGAGCCTCAAGCTGTCCCCCTGGGTGGAGTGCTATGGCATCATAGCTCACAGCAACCTCCAACTCCCGGGCTCAAGCGAGTCTCCTGCCTCAGCCTCCCAA
>NW_003852429.1:4386819-4387914 GCF_000181295.1 Otolemur garnettii | reverse complement strand
TTTTGGTCCCATGGAGCTTGGTTCTCACTTTTCCCACCATTGGCCTTGTGTTGATGTTGCTTTGTGTACATGTCCTTCATTTCTGATAGAAAAAGACACCGTGCCTCATTTATACAGATAAGTAGTGCTGTGGAATCACAGCTCACAGCAACCTCCAACTCCCGGGCTCAAGCGAGTCTCCTGCCTCAGCCTCCCAAGTAGTTGGGACCACAGGCGCCCGCCACAACGCCCGGCTATTTTTTGGTTGCAGCCATCATTATTGTTTTTGGCAGGCCTGGGCTGGATTCAAAACCACCACCTTAGGTGTATGTGGCTGGCGCCTTAGCCACTTGAGCCACAGGTGGCGAGCTCTGAAATTTCTTAAGGAAGAGATATAGATCAGCTTCCAGCAACCAGACTATTAACAACTCTGAATTTTGTTAATTCATTAGAAAATAATCATCCTATAATTTCCACAATCATGAAGCTGGTGGAAGGATTTTAACCTAATAAATAGAAACAAATACAAACTTAAGGATTAAACAAAAAATAAAAACAGCCTTAAATTCTCAAATTCTCTATATGGTTTCTCTATCCTCTGTAGGGATATATTGAAACATAAACGTTACTGAACTTAATTGTCAGGAACAGGTGACTTTTAAGAGGTTTTGACATTAGTCATTCACCTTTTAAGGCTTACCTGCCAGTTGGCATTTATGGGACTATGCCATTTGCATCTGTGTCTCTGGGCTTTTGAAAGACTTGTACGCCAAATTGTTTTGGAACAGTTGGATGAGAACTTCTTGTTTGTACAAGTGACTAAATGCCTCCATTTTCCAATCTCTGAAATGGGGATAATGATGAAACCACACTTGTAAAGTCTTTTTGAGCTCTGTAGATGAAAGGGCCCATGAAAGTATAAAGTATTGTTATTAAAATAATAGAATCTCTAATTAAAAGGAATAGGCTATTTAGACTTCCTTGTAAATTCACTAATCGGTGGTCGTTAAGATTATTTATTCTAATAGTTTTCTGAGATTTAGCTGATGCAGTTCATGTAGGAACATGTAGTGTTTAGCTGTTCTCACTCTCTCTCCAGTCCCAGGTAAGTATAGG
>NW_003852429.1:4377957-4386237 GCF_000181295.1 Otolemur garnettii | reverse complement strand
TTTCCCACCATTGGCCTTGTGTTGATGTTGCTTTGTGTACATGTCCTTCATTTCTGATAGAAAAAGACACCGTGCCTCATTTATACAGATAAGTACACTAGACTATAGTGGGGCTGCCCAATTTACCCATCGTAAATTGAAAATATCCTAAGTCAAAAATGCATTTGGTACAACTAACCTATTGAACGTCTCAGCTGTGAGCCTGGCCTACCTTAGATGTGCTCAGAACATTTACGCTAGCCTACAGTTGGGCAAAATCATTTCACACACACTCTATTTTATAATTAAGTGTTGACTATCTCAGGCGGTTTACTGAATGCTGTACTGAAAGTGAGAAACAGAATGGACTGTGGTTTCTACATCTTTTGTACCATTGTAAAGTTGAAAAGTCAGAAGTTGAACCTCATGAGCTGGGATCGTCCTGAATGCCTTTTATTCAATCATTCATTGATTCATTTATCACTTGCCCAACCAATGTTTATCCAGTACCAGTTGGGCCCTTCAAGTCCAGAGAGGGGGAAAAACTGACACAATTCTTCAGTGTAGACATAAGGAAGACAGATGTGAAAAGTTAACTTCCATACTATTTAACAAACGACATCTAATGATGCTAGGAATGACACTTCATATTACACTGACACACTTACTGTATATCAGTCGCTGTTCTAAGAGCTCCTTATCAACCTGCTTTGTTTTCTCAGAAGAACTGTATAGAATGGAACTCTTATCCCAATATGACAGGCTCTGAGAGGTTTAGTCCAGAGTCATGGGTGTGGCAACCCTGTCTGAATGTACAAAAAATTATGGAAGCATAAAGAAAGGCCTGTGGAGGGTTTTTTTGGTTTTTGTTTTTTAAATAGAATTTAATTTTTAGAGCAGTTTTAGGCTCACAGCAAAGCTGAGTGAAAGTACAGAGATTCCCTGAATCCCATTTTCTCCACCCACTCACAGCCTCCCCCACCATCAAGATGTGTTTCTTTTGGGCTGTCCTTTGGGTAGTAGGGGTTTGATAGATTCTTTACTGGATAACTGAGGGAGACAATTAGTTACTGATGATTTTGTTTCTACCACCAAAAAGTATTAATAGTAAATAAAATAGACTAACCTTAAAATTCATGGAAGAAGTTGTGAATGACTCAGTTTCAACAATCAGACCCCCAAATTCCAGAATAAGTTTTATGCCTTTAAATGTAGGAATGTATTGAATTTCTTGTTACAAAATACAGCTGTGTTATTCCTTAGCATTTTAAGAAATTAATGGACTTTATTTTTTTATGGCAATTTTAGTTTCCCAGGGAAATTGAGCACAAAGTTCAGAGAGATCCTATGGCCGCCTGCTGCTCCCCCACTCCACTATCCCCCACTCTGCTATCCCCCATTCTACTATCCCCCACTCTGCTATCCCACACTCTGCTATCCCACACTCCACTATCCCACACTCTGCTATCCCCCACTCTGCTATCCCCCACTTCACTATCCCACACTCTGCTATCCCACACTCCACTATCCCCCACTCTGCTATCCCCCACTCCACTATCCCCCACTCCACTATCCCCCACTCCGCTATCCCCCACTCCACTATCCCCCACTCCGCTATCCCACACTCCTCTATCCCACACTCCGCTATCCCCCACTATGCTCCCCCACTCTGCTATCCTTCACTGTCAGCATCTCCTAGCACAGGGGGACATTTGCTGCTGTTAATGAACCCACACTGACATATCATTATCACCCAATTTTTTTTGCATTTTGAAAGAAGAAATTACTCTCCTATTGTAGAGAGAGGACTATACATTTATCTCCAATCAATTGTCTATAGAAGAGCAGCTGGAAGTTAGACTGAAATCTAATTTGGGTGGTTACTAGCCCTTAGACACAACATTTTGTTCCATCACTTTTCAAAAAAAAAAACAAAAAAACTGCTTGATTCCTATAAAAGCTACCATAATAGGTAATATGTTTTAATCAAAGCTATCTTAATAGATATTATAGGGCTCCCATATCTCAGTGGTTAGTGGGCTGGCCACATTCTCCAGGGCTGGTGGGTTTGAACCCAGCCCAGGCCTGCTAAAAAAAAAAAATAGCCGGGCATTGTAGTCCCAGCTACTAGGGAGGCTGAGGCAAAAGAATAGCTTGACCCCCAAGAGTTTGAAGTTGCTATGAGCTGTGATGCTATAGCACTCTACCAAGGGTGACCAAGTGAGACTCTGTCTCAATATGTATAGACTTTTAGTAAGGTAGCCCCAGGGAAAATAGACTTCAAGCTCCATAAAACCTAAAGCATCTTGCACAGCATACAGTGTCAGAGTCGCTTCTCAGTAAATATTTGTTAAATAAATTATTTGTGTTCATCTAGCAGTGAACAGAGACTATGATGTTTAACTCAAACTATTCATAAACATGATTTTCAGTGGTGGGAAGAGCAGAATTTTTCCTTGTTAAGTACTTAGGGTTTCATATGGTATTGAAAGAGGAAAATAGAGGCAATTGAGCTATGGCTAGCATAGGTAGGATTTTTGTATATCACAAAGAACACAGAACCCCAAACGTGCAACTACAGTTTTTAAAAATTTCTCTACTTGTACTTTTAAGAAAATTTTCTTTAATGATCAAAAAATCCATTATGTTAATAGAAAGCCCATATATTTTCTTCACGGAGTAAAAATGCCAATCACTTTGTTTTTATAGGATTAGAAAATTTTCATTTCCTTTGGATATCCAACTAATGCTTCTCTTTCCTGTGTCAAAGCACTTTTCACTTATCTCTATTTTGGTACTGATCTTTTTAATCAAGGTTATTTACGAGAGCTGCTCTTGCTGCCAATCCACAAGGAAAGAGAGAGAAATGTTTGTTTGTTGTTTTGTCGATTACTTTCTTTCTTTTTTTTTTTTTTTGAGACAGAGTCTCGCTTTGTCACCCCCAGTAGAGTGCTGTGGCGTCATAGCTCACAGTAACCTCAGACTATTGGGCTCCAGCAATTCTCTTGCCTCAGCCTCCTGAGTACCTGGGACCAATGCCCGGCTATTTTTAGAGATGGAGTCTCCCTCTAGCTCAGGCTGTTCTCGAACTTGTGAGCTTAGGTGATCTACCCACCTCAGCCTCCCAGAGTGCTGGGATTACAGGTGTGAGCCACCGTGCCTGGCCTTATTGACTACATGTTTAACTTCTTCATTCACTCTACATTTTGCACAAGGCCAGGCACAGGCCTAGGCACTGCCTGCACCTGAAGTGTAGAGATGTTTATAATTCACGTGATAAGCTCAAGGAATGGGGAATTACAGGTGCATGGGAGCGCAGTGTGGGAGCTTCCTGATTGTAGAATGACTGGATAGGCAAGCACAATGACTCACACTCTAATCCCAGCACTCAGCACTTTGGGAGACTGAGGCGTGAGGATCCCTGGAGGCCAGGAATTTGAGACTAGCCTGCTCAGCATAGTCAGATCCTGTCTCTACAACAAACAAATGTTGGCTGGGTATAGTTCTGTAGTCTCAGCTACTTGGGAGGCTGAGAAAGGAGGCTTGCTTGAACCTTGTAGTGAGCTATGATTGCACGACTGTGCTCCAGCCTGGGCAACGGAGACCCACTATGTCTCTTAAAAAAGGAACGGCCTTATAGAGGTCTCACTGCAAAGCTTAAAGGGGAGTGGGTCACCCAGGCAAAGAGGAATTTGGGGAGACAGCCAGGGAAGTGCATTCTGGGCAGAGGGCAGCAAGTACATAGTCCAGGAGATTAGACGCTTTACATAACCTTTTTAATCTTAACCTCTGGGAAATAAGTGTTACTACCTCTTTAGTTTCAGTCGTTTCCTCCAAGAATATTTACACTTTTGCTGTCTGACTTATCACCCGGGGTAGGAGGTGCTGGGTGTACCCTGAGCAGTCATCTGGAAGGCTGAGAAGGGAAAAGCCAAGGGCAAGAGAAAGGATTGAAACTCTAGAGAGGCTAATCAGAGAGATGCTTGACTGGATATTACGGTACTGTACTGATGGCCGGCTCTGATAACGCAGGACATCCCTGCAGCTGACTGCGATCCCGGCCGTGATCTGCACTTCCTGACTGGTGGCAGCTCATTCACCTTTCCCACCTGCCAGCCTCCATCGATTTTGTCTTGGCGCTTGTCTCCTGTGTGAAATAAACCAGCTTTTCATCTACATTCCTGGAAATCAGCATATCTCTCTATTAATTTAGCTCACTGCATATTCCCTTTCCTTTCCAAATCAGTGACCTGTTCTGTGTCAGGCCCTCTGTGTGTGCCAGAGGAGTGGCAGGGCTCAGCAGGGCACTACCCCGAGGCTGCCACTCAGGTCCTGCTGGGGCCTAGGGAGGATGTGGGGAGGGACACCCCCGCCATGCTGAGAGGGAGGTGTCTGCTAGGGCTGCCATAACAAAGTCCCACACGCAGGGTGGCCCAACAACTGGAATTCATTCTCTCACAGTTCTGGGGGCTGGAAGCCAGAGATCAGGGTGCTGGCAGACTTGGTTCCTTCTGAGGCCTCTCTCCTCAGCTGGTAGACGGACATCTTCTCCTGTGTCCTCACCTGGTCTTCCCTCTGTCACTGTGCCCAAATTTCTGAATCTTTGCATGACGGCTCACGCCTGTAATCCCAGCACACTGGAAGGCTGAGGCAGGTGCATCCCCTGAGCTCAGCAGTTCAAGACTAGCCTGCGCAAGAGTGAGACCCCCATCTCTACTAAAAATAGAAAAATCAGCTGGACACTGTGGCAAGTGCTATAGTCACAGCTACTTAGGAGGCTGAGGCAGGAGAATCACTTGAGCCCAAGAGTTTGATACTGCTATGAGCTATGATGATGCCACAGTACTCTACCCAGGGCGACAGAGTGAGATTCTCTCTCTCAAAACAGTAACAACAAAACCCCCACACTCTCATGACCTCATTTACTCAGAATTAACTCTATAAAGATTCTATTTTCAAATACTGTCACATGCTGAGGAACTGGGGGTTAGGACTTTGGGAGGGCACAGTTCAGCTCGTCACAGCATACAATTCATTTCATGTCCTGTTTCATAAATTAGGAAACTTCGCTGGCTATAACTGCGGAGACTGCAAGTTTGGCTGGACTGGCCCCAGCTGTGATCGGAAGAAACCACCAGTCATCCGGCGGAATATCCATTCCTTGACTCCTCAGGAGAGAGAACAGTTCTTGGGTGCCTTAGACCTTGCCAAGAAGACCGTCCACCCTGACTACGTGATCACCACACAGCACTGGCTGGGCCTGCTGGGGCCCAATGGGAGCCAGCCGCAGGTGGCCAACTGCAGCGTTTATGACTTTTTTGTGTGGCTCCATTATTATTCTGTTAGAGATACATTATTAGGTGGGTATTTTCCCCCCTTGGCTTGAGGTATATTATTGAAGGTTTGTGATTGCACTGGGGGCCATATGGTGGCAGAAAGTAATTTCATGCAAGTTAATTAACAAGAGAGAACCTCAAGGCAGGGTCAGGTTTATGAAAGTCGTAGAATGATCAAATACTGCCTGAAGTTAGAACGGACTAGTTTCTCCCCGCAGATTGGCTACAGACACTTTAACTGTTCTCTCCTCCACTTTATGTTCTTGGTTCAAAGTCTAAACTGTTCTCTATGAAGCCATTAATCATCAAAGGCATGAGTTGGTGGAGGGGAGGCAAATTCCTTTTGATTCCAGAAGAAAATATTTGTAAATCTGGCTGTGGAAGCCCTCTCTGACCTTTTCTTCGAATTAGAGGAATTAACCGAGCACGTGGCCAAGCTCAGGAAGCCTCTTTGTGCAGAATTAAGAGTGTTCATGTAGGAAGTGTGTGTGTCATTAAACTCACACAATAGATAAACTCTAGATAGACTTGAGATAGTCCACGGCATGATTGACAGACTTTCAGATAATCATGTACGGTACTTCTGCACCGCCAGGTTTTTAGGGAGAGTTTCTCCTGCTCAGCCCTTTAAGCCAAAGTTATGATGGATGCCTGAGAAAAATGATCCCTGGCCTTTCCAGGTCCTAAAAATTGGGACCTGGGTGGGACTTGGAATGGGGGATTATATGTTATAAATGCCATTGATCTGCTAAGTTTGGCTTTGTCCCTTCTAGTTTTCTTTCAATCAAGGGAAACAATAGATAGCAGCTTATTCTAGGAGGGCCTGAATCCATTCTAGAGTCTTCTCATAACAGTCCTAAGTGTCATGGCTCTGCCTGCAGCTGTCCCCACTTTTGGGGACTTTCATTGGGATCAGGAGGGCTGAAGACATTGAGTTCACTTTGAATAGCAGGATTTTCAGTGGGAATCCTTTCTCTGTGAGCTAATCACTTGTCCCTATCAATGGGCTCTCTTGATGTCCCCTTATTCCTTCTGTTTTGAGAACTTGAAACTTCGCTCTGGATTAAACATTAACAAAGGACTAGGTAGCCAATGTCAGCAACAGCCGCTCTTTCCTTAGCGTGAACCTTTGAAAACTTTCCTCACCGGTAAGCATCTGTCTTTCTTTATCGATGGATAAGAAGGCTCTTCTCTCCATAAACCTGATAGGTTTTTCTGTCATCATTTGGAGGAATTTTTGCTTTATGAGAGGGTAGTCTCTCAAGAGGAAAAGAAAACTATAGTTTCTGATCATACCTGGGCATTAAATTTACATTCATGTCTGTTCAGCTCTCTGAAGTTATTATAGGTACTTTGAAATAGAACTCAAGGTAGCTAGAGTGTCTACATAACCATCAAAAGCTGTTATGAACGAGAGAAGAAGGATGGAACAGGCAGTAGGAAGGTCATTAAATCGTCCAAAGCTTTTTACTAAAATTGACAGTTCTAGGGGCTAGCCAAAATGGTTTGAATGTATTTTTCCCACTTCTGGTCTCAGTGACCAGCTTGTCAGCTTGTCAGCAGTTATAACTGATCGGTGGATGAGGCAAAATGTGTGAAAGTTCTTTTTGGTTATATAAATTCTGCCTTAGGATTAAGTGTGATTGAAGTTGCTGTCCCGTGAATGAAACACCCCTCACAAATGTATGCATTTGTAAGGAGAAGGTTAGAAAATGTCTTTTAAAAATATATTTCATTTAGGTCTTAACGATCTCTTCTTTTGGATAATCTATTTCGTCTTCATGAGTTGTTGCTTGAAAAAAATTAAGGGGCTCTTAACCCTGGAAGCGACCTGAATTTCCTGGATTTCTGCAGGAAATCAAACCTTTAGGAGAAAGAGGAGAGTTTATTCTAAACGTGCTAGTTGCTCCTGAAATTCCTTTGTTGTCACTGTCATTGTTTTCAGAGAGATAAATAAGAAAATGTTTTCCTCATTAAAACATCACAGATTTATTGGCTCGGTGGAGGCATCCCAGGCAAGTTTAGCGTTTGAGAAGTTCTGTTCCTTGCTCTCTAATATGTTTCCTAACTGTTTCAGGACCAGGGCGTCCCTACAAGGCTATAGATTTCTCCCACCAAGGACCTGCCTTTGTTACCTGGCACCGGTACCATTTGTTGTGGCTGGAAAGAGATCTCCAGGTTGGTCGAAACTCCACAATGAGTTATTTTATGGTGCATACTTTCAGATGACAGCATGATGTTTTGACATGTTTATCTTGATACACATACACGTGCTGGAGCCCTTACTACAGTCAAGCCACTCGACATACCCAGCACCATGTACCGCTTTCTTTTTATATGTGTGTGTGTGTGGTTAGAGTGCGAACAATCTACTTTCTTGGCAAATTACCAGTACATGATACAGTCTATTAACTATAGTCTAGTACATTAGATCTCTAGACTTACTCATTTACTTAAATGCAAATTTGTACCTTTTAGCTTACGTTTTCTCACCACTTCTCTCTACCTCTGTTAACTACCCCCATTGTACTCTGTTTGTACATATTCCTGTTTGTTTTAAAGATTCAGCACATAAGTGATATTATGCAGTAATTTGCCTTCCACATCTCGCTTATTTCACCTAGCAAAATGCCCTCCAGATTCACCTGTGTGGCTGCAAATGGCAAGATCTCCTTTTCAAAGGCCGGATAATATTCCATTGCATACAGCATATGTAGACCACAATTTCTTCCTTTATCCATCTGGTACTTTTAATCTTGCTAGACACTTGGCAAGACCCATGTCAGTCTTTGCCTTGTATGTTTTCTTGTTGTGTCCGATGGCTTGAGTTAAATGACTGGGTCTGTACTTTGCTTTTAGAAACTCATTGGCAATGAGTCCTTTGCTTTGCCCTACTGGAACTTTGCCACCGGGAGGAATGAGTGTGACGTGTGCACAGACCAGCTGTTTGGGGCAGCGAGAGGAG
>NW_003852429.1:4368340-4377443 GCF_000181295.1 Otolemur garnettii | reverse complement strand
AAAAAAAAAAAAAAAAAAAAAAAAAAGTATGTGTATCAAAATCAAATTTGTGCCTTGACTATGGTTGGCCATCATTTTAAGATCAACTGTTTTAAAATTAGGAGTAGTTCCTGCATCCGGCCAACGTTTGCTGAGCAGCGTTACACACTCTAAGTGATGGGACGCCGCTGGGAAGGCAGGAATAACTAAAGCACAGCCTCCCTTTGGAATATCATTTGGTAGTAACAACAATGGATTTCTTGGGCGGTGCCTGTGGCTCAAAGGAGCAGGGTGCCAGCCCCATATGCTGAAGGTGACAGGTTCAAACTCAGCCCCAGCCAGAAACTGCAAAAAAAAAAAAAAAATGTATTTCTTGTACACAAATTACAATTCAGTGTGAGAAGTGCTGTATTAGATGTGCATGCAAAGACAGAGGGTAAGGGCAAGTCTGCAGGAGGTAGAGAACCTGGAACTCCATTGCACAGACCGTCTCACGGGGACATATGTCAGAACCTGCTGCCTGGGAGGCCTTTCCTTGCTCAGTGATATGTCCTGGACCCTTCCATCCTCACAGGTCTATTGATTTTATTCCCACACATCCTCAATACCCTGTCACCTATTAAAGCTCCCACAGTAACATTAAAATTTTATCAAAATAATGTCCTGGTGGCAGAATTCCAGGCCACAAGAGGATATAATGTTTTGTGGACATGGGATCTTCACAGCTCCAGGCTTACATGGGACTCTTGGTGCCCTACTGCCTTGGGATAGTTTCCAGCACAGTGTTCCTTCCACTACCTGCCTCCATGTGGTTCTGTTGTTTTTCCTCTGACCTCTGCTTTTTTTCTAAAATGCTTTCCTAGCTTCACAGACCACTTCTGCCAACATTGGCTTAGCTCTGCTTAATACAAGCCACTCCATTCTCTTTTCAGTTACTCAGATTCAAATGCACACCCCAGGCGTCACTGTCTTGCCTTGTGCACCTTCTCAGTGCCTTTCCATTGGAATACTGAATACTATTTATACCTGTGTTCCTGTTTTGTGCATCTACATTTTTGAAATGTCTTGGTCCATCATGACTTTAAGGGGTTAGACTTTTACTACTTTTTTGTTTGTCTCTTGCAAGGTAACTGTCATAAAATTTTACCTTAACTATGACCTCAATGGATTTGGTTGATCCAAATTTATGAGTTAAGATCTATTCTTTTTAATCTCTTACCAATCTTAGCCTAGATGATTACAACCGCCGGGTGACCCTGTGTAACGGAACCTATGAAGGTTTGCTGAGAAGAAATCAAATGGGAAGAAACAGTGAGAAATTGCCAACTCTAAAAGACATACAAGATTGTCTGTCTCTCCAGAAGTTTGATAATCCCCCTTTCTTCCAGAACTCTACCTTCAGCTTCAGGTGGGTCACTGAGCTTTGCTGGATTGACATTTAGACTGGTAGATTTTCACACCTGTAGTTGTGGTGGACTGGAAGGAAACCCAGGTGCTGGGAGGGGTATATGAAACTAAGTCATAGAATGACGTTTGATAAGAGAAGTTAGCAAGGAGTGAGTGTCAGGAAGATCATTATCCATCCACTTTAACACCGTAGTTTCAGTATCTTCTAACTTAGCTGGTCAAAACCATCCTCTGTATTTCTAGTTTCTGTACATATGTATAGGATCAGCCTGTGGAACTAGGATACTTTATTCAATATGATGGTTTTTAAATACCCATGCTTTTTCTTTTTCTTTTCTTTATTTTTTTTAAGCATTGTCATTAGAATTTATCAACTATAGACTTTAATATTGGGGCCTGAGATCTCAGAGGATTATTATGAACTAGTCTAACTCAAATTATAGCACAGAAGTAACATTGTGATACTTACAATGTAAAGACCTACTGTTAATTTTCCACCACTAAAAAAGACTTTAAGAATGATGGGAAATGTGTATATAAGATTTTAAATGAAGGTGGATAGGGCTCCCAAAAAAGAATGGCGGATAGATTCAAGGTCTACTCCAACCTGAATTTTCTCTCTGTGTTTAAATGATGAAGTTTGTATGGGGCAGATCAGGCTGAACTCAGATGAGAGGTTCTGCCAAGCGGAGCAGGGCTCAGAGTTAGTCCTGGGATTGGACACAGCCCTCAGACAAAGGGTAAAATTTAGGTTTTAAAAAGTAGTATGCTTTTTGTTATGACAAAAATGCTATTAAAGTAGATCGCATGCTCTATAGTTTTAAGTTAGGGGAGTGGTTCTTAATACATGGCGCTGAGACCACCCTGACTGACAACATTTGAGTCTGATGAGGAATGTAGTTGTGAAGACCTAGCTCACACTTACTGAATCAGAAACTCTGGGCATGGGGTGTGAAAAGAAATACCTGCTCTTCCTGAATGATTCTAAAATTTGAGGATCACCAAGTTAGAGTATGGATAATCAGAATTTCCTGAAAATGGGGAGCGATAAAGAGAGAAGAATAAGGGGTGCTTAGAGATATGTTTAAAATGGTGTATATACTGCAGTCAAGCTGAAGGGCTATTTAGTTAAGAAATATGAATATAAGATTATATGTTAAATCAGAAACCATTTATTGATCATAGACCACATGCTGGGCATGGTACTGAGCCCTGGCAACCGAATTCTCCAGGAAACACCCTCTCAGGTTATAAGAGGCAGATATGAAGGCAAATAATTGTTATGCCATCCATAAAAGAGATATAATTCAACTGAGTAGGTACAGAAATAGCATTGATTCAGAGTCCCTTCCCCTTGACTAGGCATGGTGGCTCGCACCTGTAATTCTAGCCTTTTGAGACTCTAAGGTGGGAGGATAGCTTGACCCAGGAGTTCTAGAACCAGACTGAGCAACATAGTGAGACCCCACCTCTACAAAAACTTTAAAAAAAATTAGTCAGGTGTGGTGGCACACACCTGTGGTCACAGCTGCTCAAGAGGCTGAGGTAGGAGAATCGCTTGAGCCCAGGCGTTTGAGGTTGATGTGAGCTGTGATTGTGCCACTGCTCTTAAGCCTGCTGGGCGGACAGAGTGAGACCCACCATGTCTCTTAAGAAAAAAAAATTTGCCTTTCCTGGGATGAGGAGGATTATGGGGCTGATTTTTAGTTTATTAGCTATGACAGAGCTTGCCATATGCTGATCCAATCTCAGACTGGAAGACTATCCTCTAGGCTGGAAACAAAATTACCTTTATGAATCTTTGCCTATTGTCATTGAACTACTGGTTTCTCCCAGGAACGCCTTGGAAGGGTTTGATAAAGCAGACGGGACCCTGGACTCTCAAGTGATGAGCCTTCACAATCTGGTTCATTCCTTCCTGAACGGGACGAGCGCTTTGCCACACTCAGCTGCCAATGATCCCATTTTTGTGGTATGTTCAAAGGTTCAGGAGAGATGAAAAACGTTCTGTCTACTACATCAGACTTATCTGTTTTTCAATAAGATGGTCTGCTGGTGTTTTATCCTCTGTGTGAACAATGTAATGGATGTAAACGTAAATTAACTTTAATCTACATACACCATGGAGATCGTTAGATCGCCTTAGAAGCCCCTAATCAGAAACCCATGCTTCAGGAATGGTTAGCTTTTGGATGACATTGGGCAGGAGTTTACAATCCAGAGGTGACTTCATAGATAGCATAATGAAAATGATTTTTCCCTGGTGAAGTGAGTGGTGGTGTGGTGGATTCACCCATACCGACCACCTTCAGTGTGTTGTCTGTAGGATGGAAAGGTTCTGTTAGCAAGAGATGGGGGAGAGCGGGCAGAAGGTGTGGCCTCACACCTATAATCACCGCACTTTCGAAGCTGAGGTGGAGGGATCGCTTGAGGCCAAGGAGGCAAGACCAGCCTGGAAGGTGCCTGGAGCGATGTTCAGCAATGAGGTACGAAGCCCCTTCCCTCGGATGAGATCAAGGACTTAATTGTCCAACTCTTCTCATGACCATGTCACGGTCGTGGCCTTGTCTGATGTTGATGCTGTATGAAGTTGTTTATGTCCCACAGGAGGACTGGCTAATGGTACTGGGCCAGGTCCTGATGTCAGCTTCTGGGGCTGCTTTCTTTCTCCTTTTTTTCTCCTTTTCTTTCTCCTTTCTCCAGCTCACTGACGGTGGCTTAGGGGGGTTAAACCACATAAATGTCCCTGGTTTTGGCAACTGAGTCCCAACACTGTGTCTACTTCAAAACTTGACTCACCATGATCTATTTTGACATCCATCTGCCTTCAGAGTTGTATGTCTGAGATGGTTTTGAAGCAATTACAAGAAGAAATTTTACCTCTTTTCTTTCTTATTTTGCCAGTATTTTGAGCTTATATTATTATCCAGTTAGATTGTACTGCAATCAAAACTGCCATTTCTCCCCTCCCCTGCCCCAAATTTTCTCACCTTAATGTTCATCTTAGCAACTTGTCTTAGTCTGCTCAAGCTGCAGTAACAAAATGCCACAGACTGGATAGTTTAAAAACTGAAATTTGTTTTTCACAGTTCTGGAGGCTGGGAAGTCCAAGGTCAAGGTGCTGGCTAATTTGGTTCTTGGTGTGGGCTCTTTTTCTGGGCCTTCTAGCTGTGTCCTCACATAGTGGAGAAAGAGAGAGGGAGTAAACACTCTCTGCTGTCTCTCCTATTTCCTCTCCTTCTCCCTCTCTGTCTCCCTCTCCCGCTCCTTCAGACAAGTCTCAGTCACCCAGGCAGGCTGGAGTGCAGTGGTTCATTCATACTTGTAGCTCACTGTAGCCTCAGACTCCCAAGGTCAAGTGATCTTCCTGTCTCAGCCTCCTGAGTAGTTGGGACTACACTTGTGCACCATCACACATAGCTAATTTTTCTTATTTTTTTGTAGAGATGAGGTCTTGCTATGTTTCTCAGCTTGATTTTCAACCCCTGGGCTCAAGTGATCCTCCCTCCTTGGCCTCCCAAAATCTTAGATTCCACCAGGCTCAGCCCACTGTCTCTTCTTATAAGAACACTAATCTGTTCATAGGGCCCCACCCCGACAACCACATTAAACCTTAATTACCTCCTTAGAGGCCCTATCTCCATATATAATCACCCTGGGGGAGCTAGAGCTTCATCATATGGATTTTTGGGGAACACAATTTAGTCCATGCATAGCACAATGTACGCTCAAACCATCAGTTGATAGCAGTTTGTTTTTCTGGACTCCGGGAGGCTACATGACACAGTAAAAGAGGACTTAATTACACATCGAATCAATTTTATTTGGTACTGACCTGTGCAATATTGGGGATATAATGGAACTATGTGGAGACTCTGTTTCCCACTTTGCAAAGAATGGGTCTCAGAACCTGCTCTGGTGCTGAGAGTGCTGTGCTCAGTAGAGGAACTCTTAGTAGATTAGGACAACATGAAGCTGCTCCAGAAATTGTCAAGTATGAGACGCAAATGTTATCATAGAAATAATAATGTGTTTTGTGGTAGTCAGTGGGAAAGAATTAGAGTACAGCGTGTTGGTGTGAATTTCCAAACCTTAATTAAGTTTCCTTCTCTGTTCTCCAAAGCAGAGAGTTGTATCCTAGGGCAATTTACTAACAAGCACAAAGTTAGAGTTATTTCAGAGATGATTTATTATTTTTACTCAACCCGGGGTACAAAAGAAGAAGAAGATGTGAGGAGGGAGAAGGAAAGCGTGGTTTCCAATGACTCTGAGCTTGCCTGGTGGGGGCGAGGGTGGAGAGAAGTGGCTATGTGGGGCTCCTGGATGGATAAAGCATGGTCTGGTGAGATGTAGGAAGTCCTAAGATGGGAGCAGTCAGTAGAGCCGTTCCTTCCTTCTAAAAAATATTTCTCCCTTCACATTTGTGCAGCAGCAGTAAATAAACGGATTGTCAGTGGTATGGACTAATAGTCTCTGCCCCTAATAAGGCAGGGCCTTATCTGTAAGTTTATCTGTGAGAACAGCAGTCTTTGCCATTCTCTGGGATCCTGCATTGTTCAATGGCTCTAACTTGGCATTTCAGATCCCTTTTCTGGCTCCCATCTCAGGCATGAGTTCATGCCAAGCGTTCCTGCTTTCTTTCTATATTAGCTATATATTTATCTGTACTATCCATCTCTAATTACATTTTTAGTAAAATGTACATTGCCAAATATGTAATTTATACACACAATCCAGTCATAAAGAAAAATAGCATAATACTTCTTATCCAGTACTCTAAAACATTATAAATAGAACAAATGGTGTCTTCTGATAAACTGAGGATTATATCTGCAAAATTTTCTCTTCTGCTAAAGGTGATACTAGTACTTTGATTTTCAGCTTCTCAAGTCTCCAGAATTGTTAAACCTTTTTTTTTTGAGACAGTCTCACTATGTTGCCGTCGGTAGAGTACCGTGGAGTCATAGCTCACAGCAACCTCAAGCCCTTGGGCTTAAGCAATTCTCTTGTCTCAGCCTCCCAAGTAGCTGAGACTACCTCTGGCTGGGTTTGAACCCAGCACCCCCAGTGGATGTTGCCTGCACCCTAACCACTGGGTGCTGAGCCGGTTAAACCTTTTCTTCTTTTGAGGAAGTCTACTTAAGTTTATAGGGACTGGCAATATTTTTCTATAAATGGCCAGCTAACTAGCAAATATTTTTAGGCTTTGCATGCCAGATGGTCTATGCTGCAATGACTTGACTCTGCTGCTTGTAGCATGAAAGTGGCCATGGATAATCCATAAACTATTGAATATGGTGTTCCAATAAAACTTTATTTGCGAAAACAGGCTGTGGGCCTGATTTGGCTTTTGGGCCTTAGTTTTCCAACTCCTGCTCTAAAGAATAAATGTCTCTTCTTTGTAATAGGCATAGCTCTTTATTCACATTTTTCTACTTGTTCTAGTTGGAAACCTATATTGTGACTTTATGAAGATGTTAGATGCTTAATCATCTTTGTCTTTATTACTGTTAATGTCTTTAATGTTTAATTTTTTTTCCTTTGATAGCATGTGTCATATATATATAAATAAACAAAAAACCCACAACCTTTCTTTGAAGCCACAGAAAGAATAATATTTTGGCTCTCGTTCCAGAACTCGCCATTCCTTTAGGCTATTTTCAAAGAGTTTTATGCTGAAGCCAATTCAGCTTTAAATGATTTTTCACATATTGAGATGCAGGTTAAAGCGTTTCAGTTAACAGAGTTACAGCTTCTGGATTTTACAGATTCACAAGGCAGTTCATGCAAATATATTGCACATGACATCTATTAAAATTATTTTTTGTGAAATCTCTTCAAGCAAGAGAGGTACAAAGTTGTATGTGATCACAGTAATGAGCCAGAGTCGGCAGAACATTAGAATACAGGAGAAACTCTGAAACAACCTCTGAATTCTAATAATTCCTAAGCTAACTGAAGCAAATGCACACACTTATCGTGGAAAACAAAATTAGGCCACAAAAATGCAAAGTGCCATCTCAACATTAAATTTCGATATAATCCAGAAATGAAAAAAAAAAGAAAAAACCAACAGACTGTAAAGCTAAATAGTTGAGTTCACTGCCAAGAAAGAAACTGCGTTAGAAACTAGTAATTTTCTTCCCAATTCCTAAAGATACTATTCTTAAGAGCATACTTGGATGTTATCTTTTTAGAAAGTATAATATGTTTGGTGAACTCTAAATTCCTTCAATTCTTCAGTGGTTGGGGGCGCCCATAAATTGCACGGTTAATACTCAGTGAACAGCTGGTACTTAGCTTCCACTTTGAACACTGAAATTCTAAATAGACACAGAGGCAGGCTCAGTGCCTGTGGCTCAAACGGCTAAGGCGCCAGCCACATACACCTAAGGTGGCGGGTTCGAATCCCCAGCCCGGCCCACCAAACAACAATGACAGCTGCAACCAAAAGATAGCTGGGCGCTGTGGCAGGCGCCTGTGGTCCCTGCTACTTGGGAGGCTGAGGCAGGAGACTTGCTTGAGCCCAGGAGTTGGAGGTTGCTGTGAGCTGTGATGCCACCGCACTCTACCCAGGGGGACAGCTTAAGGCTCTGTCTCAAAAAAAGAAAAAAAATAGACACAGAGGCAGTCTTACTACTGCTCACATTTCTTAACAGTGTTAATCGACTGGGTAAGACAGGCCCATCGGCTTTAGGAATGTACAGCAAGAGAAAATGAATTTGTAAAAACAAATTTCTTGTGGACGCCCCTAAGTTGGCCCTGTATGATAGATCCCTTCTAACTTGGCTGTTTTAGGCTACTGTGGAGTTAGTGAAGTCAAAGAGTTACAATAACAAGTTAGTATGAATTTCTTTTGAAATTTTTAAAAAGAAACACAGGACATTGCTTTTTTTCCTCCCAAGAGTGAAACATTTAAAAAATGGATCCATTTTATTTTTCTTTCAATAACTAAAATGATAATTAGGCTAATATTTTAAGAAATTAAAATAAGATTATTATATATCACATTTTTATTTTTAGTGATTTAATGGCTTTGTATTATTTATAATCATAGAAATGTTGTTTTAAGAAGTTTTAAAATGCTCATAAAGCCATCTCAATTTTTCTGCTTATTCCTTTCCTATTCTCAGATATTTTATACAGTTACAATTACAGTCACCCCTCAGTATTCTGAGGATCAGTTTTAAAGCCCCCCCTCCCTGATTCCTTTCTTTGTTTTTTATGTCTGCACGGTGTCCTGTTGCATAGATTTAATATTAACAATTTTTAACCAGTTGCCTATTGATGGCCTTGTAGGTAGTTTCTAATCTTCTACTTTACAAACAATGCTAAAGTAAGTAACCCTGAACTCTATAGTCAATAAAAAGAATAGAATGAATGACTTCTAGGGTAATCAAGTGCATCTGGGATTTAAATTTGCGATAGATAGTTCCAGATTGCCTCCCGCAGGTTGACCGACATCCTCTCCCAACACCTGCGTTTGGGAACAACAGCTGCCCCCTCCTCTCTCGTCATGTTCTTTGACCCTAGGTTGTCACACGTTTTCATCTTTGCCAATCTGATCGGTGAAAAGGTATTTCAGTGAGTTGTAGTTTGTATTTCTTTTCTTACAAGTGAAATTCACATATTTTCACCCATTAAAAAACCATCTGCCTTTCCTTTTCCATGATCTGGGTGCTCAGGTAGGATCATGATGGTGAGAAAAAGGGAAAAA
>NW_003852429.1:4361879-4367950 GCF_000181295.1 Otolemur garnettii | reverse complement strand
CACCATGCTGGTGTCATGCAAACTTCTAACTTCTCAAAACTGTACATGGTAGACTACCCTCCCTGTTTTAAATATGGGAACAATAAAATTCAGAGAGGCTAAGAAATGTATTCAAGGTCAAACTGATCCGTAAATGGCTGAGCAGACATGATAAGAAAAGTTTCCTACTCAAAAATGTCCCCTTATCTAGTCTCTCAGCTCCAATTTTGCCTTTTGTCAGTTCAGACAATTCTTAACTGGATCCCTTCATAATTGCTTTCATTATAGCCGAGGACACGTAGTCCTGTTAGATCATGTTAACGGGAATCAACACTGATTCTGAATAATTTTTCCAGGCTTTTGAAATGATAGGGCCCTTGGTTTTATCACGAGCATGTATTTATGTTTTAAAAATACACATTGACTTATTTAATAGATAGTTTTAAAATAACAGATACTCAGATATGACCTTCTAAGTAACATAACATTTTAGTAAGCTTTGTAAGGGCCAAAGTATTTGAGAGGATAAGCCGCTGACCACCATTTGGGAAGGGCCCCCTGGGTGTGGGGATTTATCTGGACTCAGGCTGAGTGATGGTCTGTTTTCTTTAACTTGACAGGGGCTAAATGTCGCCTGAATGGGCTCTCTTCAACTCTAGGCTTATAAGGATAAACACACGCTCTAAACCTATACGAAGGAATGAATCACAGACAATTCATTATTGATGAAGGATAACTGTAATGGCAAATCACCATTTATGTACACATCTAAGATGGTTCTAGCACTGATTTGAGTTCCTCTCTCCTTGAGGTTTAATGATTCTGCAGCCAAGAACAGCTTAGTCTCTTATCTGGAAGTGCTTCTAACATCACCTTGGTTCTTTCTGTCCAATATGTGTTATCTGCTTCCTGGTCTCTTCTTTTAAAGTTGACAAACTAATAGCAGGACCTGCTCGTAGTCCTCTGTTTCCATCTATTCAGAGTTTAATCCCTGAAGTACAAGCTTTCTTCCTCCAAAGTTTAGCACCTGAATTTCTAATGCTCTTGATAGAGACACATGGTATTGTATCTTTTATACAATGTATACTGTATACATTTTATGTATGAAAATGTATATTTTGCATATAATGCTATCATAAAAATCTGTGTGGGAGTCTGTTTCCTATGCAACTCTTCCAAAATGCCTGAAAAATACTTTCCATTCTGTCTTCTCAGGTTGTGATAGGAGGGTGGATGGGAAGGATAGGCCGAGATAATTATGAGAAAATGGGGGACACACACACGGTACTTGCTGAACGCTGCCTGGACACACTGTGAGTGTTTAAATCTCCTTTTTTCCTGTGATTATGTTTTAGTTTGTTCAGGCTGCTGTAACAAAAATACCAAAGACTTAGGGGCTTAAACAACAAACGTGTACTTCTCACAGTTTTGGAAGCTGGAAAGTTCAAGATCAAGGCAGCAGCAGGTTCAGTGTTGAGGACCTTCTTCCTGGTACACAGGTGGCTGCTTCTTCCTGTGTCCTCACATGGTGGAAAAGAGACGCTCCCTGGAGTCCCTTTCATAGGGACATTGATACCACTCACAAAAGCTCTGTCCCATGACCTAATTGTCCCCCAAAGGCCCCCCTCCTACCACCAGCACTTTGGAGTAGGTTTTCAACATATGAATTTGAGGTGAGGGGAGATCGTTTCTTGTTTCTCACTAAAATATACGTCCTAGGGAGTAGCCACCTCCCTGTGACAGAACTTAGCCAACTAAACAGGAACTTGGGTATTTAACACCCTCATGTCTATTACATCCAACTTACTTAGGGAATGTGAAATCAAACATCCTAATTATACATCCCTTCAAATCTTGGCAGCATGGGACAAGAATAACTAAGTATTTCCATAAAACAGCAGGCATCAGTAAATAGGCTTTTCAGGAATTACCATCAGGAATACTCTCATTCAGAAAATTCTGACGTAACTTTTTGTTTATGCCTTCTACCTTAAGTTTTACCTTGGATTTCCCATGTGGACCTGCGTCTGTGTCTACCAAGTGACTCTTAAATGATCATATCTGAATTCTCACTTAGTTCTGATACTCAGAGGACCAGAGTGGTATCATGTTAACCACAATAAAGTTCAGTATGATTACAAATGATGCCTTCTGGATGGTGAAGGCATGAACCCAAGAGGTGAAAGCCATAGAGTATTTGTCTTTGATCATGGACACACACATCTTTGTGGCCAGCCTCAGATTTCTGTGGCTCCTTTTCTCCAGATGCAGAATCTCTTCCTATTTCACTAGTGTGGCAGGAATCTGAATTTATGGCCCGCTAAGTGAGGGTCCTTTGATAGTAATTTTATTCTCCGGTGATCTTGAAAAACACATGCATGCCTCCTTGTATTTTATTTCATTTACGAACGCAAGTACAATATTTGCTGACTGCTTTCTTCGGCAGGGGTTGCATTACAAAATTTCTACCTTGAACTCCTATGTAATCACATTTTCTTCAATATTGCCTCAAAGTTTAAATCTAATGATTTTTTCCCTTTCTGCGCCTATCCTTATTTTGTCCAAATAAACTAGAAGAGGTTTGTTTACTAAAGTTTGAAATCTAATTTCTGAAGCTCTCATTTTCTCATACTGAAATAGAGCTCTGTATCTCTAGAGCAGATAAAAGGTGATTATATACTTTCTTAACTTTTGCTTTTATTTCTTATTGTCAAATGACATTTGGCTTTTACAGAGGTATTAATTGAGCTTATTTTCAACTTGTGTCTGACAAAGATACAATTAGTTTCTCAAGAGCAACTCAAAGTATCTGGTTGAAAAACAATGTCCACAACTTTACCAAAAATACTCATTCTATAGGTTGTACTACAATACTTCTCTTTCTGGTTTGTAGGTATGTTGTTGCTTACAGCCTTTTGTTTATTGCACTCTTTCCATCTTCTCAGCACATACCGGCCTTTTTAAAAATTACCTTCCATAAACTGGGTACTCTGTGTATGTTCCTATTAGAACATTTATCATAAAATGTTTTATAGCCTTTCTGATACTCCCTATTATTTTATATCTCCAGATTATGAATGGTTAAGAGTCTTGTCTTCCTAATCATTTACATTTGTACCAAGTGAATTCTTGTACTCTCTAAAGGCTTGCCTCATACCACACTGAATCTGTGTCTTCCTAACATCTAGAGAGTCTCTTGTCTCTTGCTCTAATCACAATTTGATCTCTGATTTGAATTCAGAAAGTATCTAAAGTTCTTGATCGGTTGGACTCATAGGTCAAACTCTATACTGTTCTCCCATTGTTAGGATCTGGAGATAGGGCTTTAAAATCAATTTTTCATATTATAGTTGGTCTTGATAGTTGTATTAATAGTTGTATCACAGGCTGGGCACAGTGGTTCACACTTAAAATCCTAGCATTCTGGGCGGCCAAGGCAGGTGGATCTCCTGAGCTCAGGAGTTCAAGAACAGCCTGAGAAAAAAGTGAGACCCTGTCTCTACTAAAAGTAGAAAAAGTAGCTGGGTGTTATGGTGGGCATGTGTAGTCCCAGCTACTCAAGAGGCTGAGGCAAGGGGATCACTTGAGGCCAAGAGTTTGATGCGAGCTATGATGTCACAGCACTCAACCCCAGGGTGACTAAGTGAGACTCTGTCTCAAAAAAAAAAAAAAAAAATCTAGTTGTCCTATGGCGTGGTGGTAGAGAAAGCAGAGTATAGAGCATAAGAAACTTGACTTTAGAATCAGACTTCCTGGGTTCAAATTCTTTCTCTACCATATATTAGCTGTGTGATCTTGGACAAATCACATAACACTTCTATGCCTTATATTCTTCATCTATGAAGCAGGATAGTAATGTTTTGGATTGAATCCCCTCATCCATATATTGAAGTCCTAATTACTGATATATCAAAATATGACATCTACTGACATCCTGGTCCTGACGTCTAGCCTCCTACAAGTGAGACAACGGTCCCCCACTGTGAGACAGTGTCTATTGTTTAAGCCACCCACCCTGTGATGTTTCCTTACAGAAGTCCAAGAAAGCTAACACAAATAGGTTGCCTTGAGGATTCAGCGTGTCATAACTGGCAGAGTGCTTCCAATAGTATTTGCCACAGAATGAGCACTAATAAATGAGTCTGTTTAGTAAGTGCCAGCTGGGGGCCCTGTGCTTTCTTAAAGGCTTAGCTTTCCATTAGAGTATGTGACTTCAGAGACACTAGCAGTCCCACCCACCTGAGAAAAGCAAATGCCTTCATCCTTCTTCCCTAAGTCTGGTCTCCAATTAAAATAATTAGAAGACTGATGATACAGTCAAAGTGATAACAACCATTTCATAAACACTTCCTACATAAAAGGCACAGTACTAGGTACTTTCTGTATATTAATATCTTCTCTATTTTCCCAACTGCCTTGTACTGGCGTCCACTGTTGAGGCTGACATACCTCTGTGATCGCTGGTTATCAGGGCCTCAGGAGAGGCTGTGTCCTCATTTTAAGCCTCATCCCTGACCCCTCTTGGCACCTCTGCCCTGTCCTTGAGGACCAGGTAACTCCTTTCCCTACACATTCTGGAGTAAATATGAGGGGCCAGCACTTAGTAGCTTGAAGCTACAATGGCTACTTCTTTTCCCACCATTTGTGTGGGTCAGAAATGTAGCAAGGGCTTGACCGGGCAGTTCAGGATCAGGGTCTTTTGACACAGTAGCAGTGAGTTGGTAACAGGTGTCAGGGCAGCTATGGCTTGGCCAGCTGTGTCTCTTTCTTCCTGAAATCTCATGAGTTCTCCATATGCTCACTCTGTGTGGGTCGGTTTGGGCTTCCTCACAGCATGGCTGCCTCAGGACAATTTGGCTTCTTAGACGACAGCTCAGGGGTCAGGCACAAGACAGGAGCTACAGCACAATTTATAATTTAGCCTCAAAAGCCACAAGAAAAAAATCACCTCAGCTAAATTTTGTTACAAGAAAGTAAGAAACTCACCAAGTTTCAAGGGGAGGGCCAGTTGAACCCCAACCCTTGATGAGGAAGTGACAAGATTCCAGAGGAGCAGGTGAGTCAAAAGCTATTGTTTGGCCTTTTGGGGAAAGTATGTTCCTAGACACTCCTAGGCCCTTTATCTGTGTATCAGGACTTGGTTCAGTCACTTAGAATAGAAAATTTAAATTACAGAAGCCTGAACAAAAAAGATTAATTTTTCTCTTATATAAGAAAGCGCCAGTGATGGGCAGTCCAAGGTTAGTAGAGTAGCTCTATAGTCATGACAGACATGTTCTGTCTGTTTGTTCTACCATTTTTGGTGAGTGGCTTCCTATTCTTAATTATTTTGCTTATTGGCTGTAAGATGGCTACTCTGGCTCCAGCCATCACGTCGGTGTTCCGGGGGTGGCAAGAGGAAATGGAAAGGCAAAAAGGGACATTTTTCAGGTGAGACAAACACCTTTATAAAGCTTTCCTAGAAGTTCCATCCAGTGACTTGCATCTATATCTCATGGGTAGCTTGGCACATTCTTTCACCCAAAATATAACTGAGGAAAAAGGGATATTAGGTCAGCAACTGACTGTACTTGCCACCTGTAGACATCCCCTTCTACGGCTGGGCCTCCCTGCTTTAGGCAAGACTTCCGTTTGCAGCCTTCCGAAGGCTACACATGAAGGATGAAGCCCAACTTCCATTTCTGGAAACGTTTCATTTCTGTCTGGCGTTCCCAGACTTCAGGCATGACAGACCCTTTTCAGAGACCAACATTAACAACTAATGCTTAGTTCCTTGTGCAAGACTGATGCCTCTCGTCAAAGATAACTTTTTCTGAATTTTGCTTGTGGGAAACGTGACTACTTCCATTATCCTGCCTTCTTCCAGAGTTGATGCTTTTATGCGGTAAACCCTACCAGGAGTGTCCAATCTTTTGGCTTCTCTGTGCCACCCTGGAAGAAGAGGAGCTGTCTTGGGCCACACATTAAATCCACAGCACTAAGATAAAACTGATGAGCAAAAAAAAAAAAAAAAAAAAAAAAGTCCATGCACAATTTCTGAGACATCTGCCACCAAGGATGAGCACAAAAGTCATCATATAATCTGCATGCAG
>NW_003852429.1:4349331-4360985 GCF_000181295.1 Otolemur garnettii | reverse complement strand
TCCAAATGGGCCTGTTAGGTTGAACCGTATCCCCACCCCGACCCCTCAAAAGCCCGAAGAGTTATTCTACTGTTTTATTAGAAAAGAATTTTTATTTTTTCTGAGCAGAATTGGATGATTAAGAATGTTAGGAAAGCCAGTGAGTAGGGGTAAATGATTTATGCAGATAAAAATACTTTAGGCCAGCCTCAGTGGCTCATGCCTATAATCCCAGCACTCAGGGAGGCTGAGGCAGTGGGCTCGCTCGAGCCCAGAGTTCAAGGCTGCTGTGAGCTATGACCACATCACTGCACTCCAGCCTAGACGACAATGAGACGGCGAGTGACCTTGTCTCTACAAAAAATGAATAAGATAAATAAAAAGGACTTTGCATGATGTGTCATCAGCCAGCAAATACTAAGCACGCTAAGCTTGAGAGTTCAAAGGTGGAAAGTCCTTACCTCCAACCTTAACAAGTTAGGGGTCGTGTTAGGGAAAATAGATATATGTCCAAAGAATAACTTAACAGTACACTTTCATCAGTGCTATGAACAAGGTACAAGGAACAGTGGTGAAATGAAGACTGAATTTATAGAATGTGCATTTATTGAAATAAATACTGCTCTGCCTCCATCTGAGAGACCCTGGGGTGCCAAGCCCTGTTGAACTAGGGGGAGGAAGGCAGGCCCCCTCCCTGGCTCCTAGAACTTGAAGTCTGGGAATGACAGAGAAATTCTAATGGCCAGACATAAAGACGGTGCTAACTCTCGCTTTTATATCCTGTTGCAAAATCAGGGCTATAAATGTGGAAATTTTGCTGTTAATATTTTAATACATGTAATAATTGCTGCATTTTAAAAGGACTTTAATGGCTTCCTTAAGAAAATTACAATAAGCACTGTGCACGTTACGACATTCTTAGACTTTTCTTGCTGGCCTAGCACCAAGAATTCAAGCGAGAGGGTTGTGAAATGAGAAGCTAGAAGGGGATTCTTTCTGAGAAAAATGTGAAAACCCAATTTAGAGGTTTTCTTTTTTCTGTCTTTTTTGTTTGTTTGTTATTCGTGTCCATTTGTATTATAATACTGACACTGATTGAAAGTCACCAATATTCTTGGGTCCAGAAGTGTTTTGAAGTTTGGATTTTTTTTTTAATTTCAGAATATTTGCGTTATACCAGTTGAACATCCCTAATCTGAAAATCCAAAATGTGAAATGCTCCAACGAGTGTTTCCTGAGAGTGTCATGGTCGTGCTCAAAAAGCTTTGGGAGTTTGGGGCTTCAGATTTTGAACTTTTAGATTAGAGATACTAAAGGTATAAATGCATCCTCTTTCTCTCGTCTTTAACCAAAGCACCTGACTGTTGGCTGGAATCTGTATCTTATCATACTTGCTTTTTCCTGAGTTTGATAATTAACACATTGAAGGTCTCGAATGTTCTCAAAACGATGTGAAATCTGCAACATGAACTTCCATTTGTTCACTTCTTCTGTTTGGGGAGCTACGTCTGCACATTCTGGCAAAGTTAACCAAAAATGCCAGTGTATGTGCCATTAAGGTTGGTTTGGGTATGCTGAATATCTTCACGTAAAGAAGTCTGTTCCATTTTAGAGAAAGCTCCGGTCAGGTTGGCCTGCTCAGGACAGACTGATCGGTGTTCAATGCCTCTCCACTGCAGGTCCTTCATTCCTTCACTGATGCCATCTTTGATGAGTGGATGAAGAGGTTCAAGCCTCCCGCAGATGCCTGGCCTCAGGAGCTGGCCCCGATTGGCCACAACAGGATGTACAACATGGTTCCTTTCTTCCCTGCGGTGACGAATGAGGAACTCTTTCTAACCGCAGACCAACTGGGCTACCGCTATGCCATTGATCTGCCAGGTGACTGATAGACCTTCTGAATGGGGGATTCATTCATCTTCTAAAAGAGCTTTCCTTCTTTCTCTCTTTTTCATGTAAACCAAGTCCTTTAATGGATGCATTCAGGTCTAGTTAAGTTTATTGGCCATTTTCTAGGCCATATGTTTTTAGCAAAATGAGCCTTTAAACTACCAATTAAACATCAGAAAAAGAATAGTTAGCAGATAATCGCTTTAGAAAACTCAAAGTTATTAAGAGACCTTATTTCCCAGAGAAACTATTTAATCCTACACTTGATTTGGTGGTTCTTTCTATATGAATCAAAACTAGCCCTGTGGTTGTGTGAAATGTCTAGCCACTAAGGAAAAGTGAACTAAGCGGATGTGGACAGGAACCAGCTGGACTTACATATCATTCCTGGAAGGCAGGGGCTGGGATTAGGTGAGACAAGTCCAGCATCTGCCTCAGGCACAAAATTCAAGGGCAGGCCAGAAAACTCAGTAACTGAAGAAAGTAATAATATAATGTAATGCTTTTAAAAGGTCAAAATGAATTTTAAAAATTCACCATGAATAATATACCACCAACATTTTACATAAAGACAGACTGCTGTTGTTTGTTTTGCATACCCACATTATTTTGCCACTGGGTCAGTCATTTCCAATTGGCCTCTACCCCCCTTGCTGGTAGGTTTATGAGGGTTGACATGGGCCTGCCAGCGGAGGGGACTACCTGGGACTCTACATGGATGTTGTTCAAGCTAGTATGAGGGCTGTCTAGAAAGAATCCAGCCATGTAATATGGAAAATACAAACATGGCTGGACACTTCCTGGACTGCCCTTGTATTGTCCAGACATGTTTTTTAAAAAGTTGTAGATCTTCTATTGACTTTTCCCCTTGGTTCAGAAGGTGGGAAGATATTTTGTTTACGTGTACGTGGGGCACACACTTCTCTTTCTGGCCCAGGTCCCAACATGGCTCCATGTGCCATTTAAAGACTCTTAAATGGCATTAAGGTTGAGAAAAGAAAGGTAAACAATGAAGAAAATTTTAATATTTCCAACGTAGGACAGGTTGAGAAAAGTAAAACAATGAAGAAAATTTTAGTATTTCCAACCTATAAACTAGGACAGGTTGAGAAAAGTAAAACAGTGAAGAAAATTTTAAAAATTTTCAAGAAGCTAAAAAACACAGGGCCTACGTGCTGGTGGCTTTCACACCTGTCTTATTTCCCCTAAGGCTCAGCCTACCAAGTAATCAGGATAATTTCTGAGCTCAAGCTATCTCTTTCAAGCCTGGTTGTATTGGAAGCCTTGGGAAGAGGGTCACCGTGAATTAAGGTGACATCTGTGAGAGAGGCTGAGAACTGAGGGTCTTAAATGCTAGGAGAAGAATTGTCATATGCATCGGCAATTCCCCTTCTGGTATATACCCCAAAGAATTGGAAGCAGCGTCTCGTAGAGACATTTGCACACCTGTGTTCATAGCAGCATTACTTACAATAGCCAAGTATGGCAGCAAACAAGTATCCATCAATGGATACGTGGATAGACAGAATATGGCGTATACCCACTATGGAATACTATTCAGCCTTAAAAGGATCGAAATCATACTGAAAAGATGAACTTTGAGGACGTTAAGCTAAGTGACAGAGCCAGACATAAAAGGACAAGGTGGCGTGATCCCACTTATATGAGAATAGAAGATAGTCAAATTCATAGAGACAGCAAAATAGCTATTACCAAGGCTTGCAGGGAGGGGACAATAGGGAGGTGCCACTTAGTGGGTGTGACATTTCAGGTCTACAGGATTGAAAAAGTTCTGAGGGGGGATGGTGGTGATCCACAATAATGTGAATGTACTTAATGCACTTAAAAATGGTTAAGGTAGTAAACTGATGTTAAATGCATGTTATCACAATTTTTTTTTAGGGTAACTATTAGAAAAGCTAGGCAGAGGATTTGGAAAATAACAAAAGGTAGTCCTTTGGGGTTCCTGAGCAAAGAAATGGCAGAATAAAAAAAAAAAAATCTGTATTTTCAACAGATTTAGTGCTGCTAGACTAGATTGGAGAAAGAGACAAATTAAAATCCTCTTGCAGGAATCCCATCAGGATAGGACAGGGCTCTCTGTGAGATTGGAGGAAAGGGACCAGAAAAACCTCATCTTATAATTACATTTTAAGCCAGAAGACCTGCTCTGTAACCCCAGTGAGAGCGCAGCAGTGATGTAGCAGTTCACAGCACCCTCAAACTGCTGGGCTCATGTGACGCTCTTGCCTCAGGTTCCCAAGTAGCTGGGACTACAGGGGCACACCACCATGCCTGGCTAATTTAAAAAAAATTTTTAGAGGCAAAGTCTCAGTATATTGCCCAGGCTAGTCTTGAACTCCTGGGTTAAAGTGATCCTCCCACCTTGTTCTTCCAACATGCTGGGATTACTGGTGTGAACAGAGCATCTTATACTTAGATGAGTGTAAGGCATAGCATAAATTCAGAGGAACTGAATTTAAGAAGACCTGGTAAGGAAAGATCATTTTTTTAAAGAAAGGTATGCATATCTTCAAAATGAAATGGGGCTCGGCGCCGGTAGCTCAGTGAGTAGGGTGCCAGCCACATGCACTGAGGCTGGCAGGTTCAAGCCCAGCTCGGGCCTGTTGAACAACAATGACAACTGCAACCAAAAAATAGCTGGGCGTTGTGGCAGGCATCTGTAGTCCCAGCTACTTGGGAGGCTGAGGCAAGAGGATCGCCTGAGCCCAACAGTTGGAGGTTGCTATGAGCTGGATGCCACGGCACTCTACTGAGGGTGACATAGTGAGACTCTGTCTCAAAAAAAAAAGAAATGTGTTAATTTTGTGAAAAAGCATTTTAAAAATATATTTGAGTAGAGGATTGGCTTTAGCATATGGAGATTCAGATTTTATTCACAACAATTTAAATGGGTACAAATATCATCCACTTCTATTATCCAGTGTCTCCTATTATAATAGACCCTCTGGTCCTTCTCACTCACTTATCATCCGTAAGAAGGATGAGGCAATGCAGAATTTCTCCACTGAGGGCTGCATAGTTCGCAGTTCCTCAGATACCATTTTAGCATGCATTTTTACAAATGAGCTTGTAACTCGCAAAAGTAGTTATATACTTCCTCGGAGGGTTTATTCTGCATAAGCATTTGTTGTAACAAATTTAAAAAATCCAATAAGCTGTATTTAAATAATGGGATGCCATTTCTGACTTTCTCAAGGAAAACAATTGTGGATATGATAAATGGTGAGAAAGGGGAAGATAAATTGTATTCTAGCAAGAGTAGTTTTGCTTTGTCAACAAAACTCATGTGCAAGGCAAATACATTTATTCTTTTCTTTCTAAGTGTATTCAGCTGAGGAAATTCTGACTGTCGACCTTCCTCTCTGCTTCAATTTTAGTTGAGGAAACTCCTTCTTGGACCACAGCCTTCTCTGTGGTTCTGGGACTCCTGGTGGCTCTGGTTGGTCTTTTTGCGCTGCTGGTTTTCCTTCAATACAGAAGACTTCGAAAAGGATACACACCCCTGATGGAGACACACCCAGGTAACAGGAGTTACACGGAAGAAACATAGGGTGCTGTGCCTTCCCTGGAGAAGATGCCAAGTTCCAGGTGTGACCCTGTCAACAAACAAACTCATCTTCACTGTTCTTCTTTAGTTGAACGCCAATGGCAGGGTCCTCCTCTTGTAACCATGATCCTGAATTCAGAAGATGCTTAGCTGTAGTTTCTCTTTGCTTGTTTGTCTAACAAATGTAAGCTAAAGTGCCTGGGGCTATCTCTATCATCAGATAAAGAGAGGGGAGACAGTTTGTGTTATCTGATAATAATTCCCCATATGGATTCAGCCTCCTCCCATTCTGAAAGCACCCCCTCCCTCAAAAAAAAGAGTGGATTCATTTAAATTTATAAGTCTGTGTAATTTGAGACTTGGACAAGACCATCATTGGGTTCTTAGCACTTCGTCTTCATTCGTGATGACGTGGAGATGGTGGTGACAGGCGCTAGGTGACTCCCAATGTCCCTTTTAGCTATAAATGTCTCTGCTTCCAAGTGTCCTCCTTCCTGATCATCTTCCTTTGGCTCCCTTCTCTTCTGTTCTCTATTTTTTTTTTCCTCTCCAGCTTTGAAGATACAAAAGGGCCTTTTTAAAACACAGGATGTGGAATGATTAAATGAAGAATCAATTCAGCTCCTATTGTGTAAATTAGACTTCACGGAGTTTTTTTTTTAAATCTGCAGTTCTTAACAGCTAGGCTTATTATAAGATTTAATAGGTGGATAAACATTGATCCTATAGTCATAAATAAACAGAGAAAAAGAATAAAATTATAGAGCTTAATTAATACACTGTTCTAAACCTATTAATGAATATAGAATCACTCTGTTCAGGGGAGGCTGCTTGGAGAAGGCTAGTGAGACTATAATAGTGAAAGTGAGACAATTTGATTAGAGTCCCATTACTCTGCAGTCTCATTTGGCTGATCCCGAACCAATTCCGTTTTGCTAGGTAGCCTCAGATGAAAAATTATTCCGATGTAATGTACCGGGCTTATTTTTAGAGTCGACTTTAGAAGCATTAACTCTGCACTGTACTGACAGTTACTTAGGAATGCTAATCAGTTAACTATTATCATTTGAAAGCAAACCATCTGTACAAAACATGACAATTCAGAATTAAATGCTGATGTTCTGCTAAGCAATCATCTGATCATGAGAAATAAGAATGAAGCAATCTGTGTCATGATGTTCAGACTCATCTTGATGGGCCCCACTTCTGAGATATTAATGGTTATTGAGATTTCAAGGCAAATTTTATCTGCTCATATTTGATATCTGTGCATCTAGAGGGTGGTCTTTCTCTCAGCTCATGTTGGTCCTGCTAACTGGAATGGATGTGTGTACAGAATGGCTGTTAAGAGGGCCCTGGGGCTGTCTTCACACTAGAGAGTGCAAGTTTCATTAAGAACCGGTGTTATCAGGACTGCTACAGTCAGAGAGGTGGACAAAACCCAGATGGAACTGAAGTTGAGTTGGAGTCTCATAAAGTTACAGGTGTACATGAGAGCAGACTCAGCACAGTGAAAGGAACCACGATGGCCCAGAATCCTTCCTGGGGTGAAACCCTACTTTGGGCTTTCTAGCCTCAGCTACACGCATAGATCTCAACTCCTACCATCCATAGTATTCATGGAAAACCCAACAGTGTATTGTTAACATGATGCCCTCTGGAAGGTTTATGCTGGAAGCTCAGCGTATTTGGGGAACAGATTTTTAAATCCTACTTTTAAGGCAAAAGAGAAATATACAAAAACAAAGATATAATTGTGCGTGGTCCATATGTTCCTGCATAGTTGTATATGAATCAATTATATGTTAAAAGCACCAGGGGAAATTACCTTTTATAGGTGAACTATTATGAATAATTCTATAAAGCAAATAACAACCTCTAGCTTATCTTTCATGTAGATCAGAATTTTCATACATCACCTTTTCATAAGGTTTGGCTATAACAAGATTTATTGGAGGTAGAAATAAATAGCAATCATTTATACTTAGCTACTTTTATCTACAGTGTGTTCAACTTTTCATAAGTATTATGTTCCTAAAAGAAATAATTTCCTAATTTTTTTTAGCTCATAGAAGAGGAATACAATTTTCTAGCATTTTCTAACCTTATAATGAATCAATTATGGATGGCTTTTAACAAATTTAAGGTTATGATAAACCTGAGGAATAAAAACTTGTATTTACTTCAAATATTATGCAAATAAACTCAGAAAACGTCACTGAGCATTGCAGGGCCACAGTTCTCAGTGACAGGGAAAAAATTTAACCTTGAAAACATGAACCGATTATTTTACATGCTCATATCTTCAGTATTAGAAAAACGGATGTGTATGAATTATGATTTCAATAGAAATGCTTTTGTAAAGTTAACATTTAGAAATGAAATTCAATAACATTTTTGTTTCATGAATTAAATTCTCTCCTAATTCTAAAACTGTTTGACACACATTTGTATCTTGCTTAGAATTTAACATTGTTAGTTATAAAACTTCTAATGAACACTTTTAATCTCACATTAATAAGTAGAAAATTTATTAAAGAGGTATATAAAAATAAATGTTGTTTTGCAAATTATTATTTGTCTTTTGGGTATGACTGCTTTTCATTTTTACTTATCAATTCTCATCTTTTGAGCACTCAAAATACAAATCTATATGAAAATACATGTATATGTAAGATGCATGGTGGGTGGCACCTGTGGCTCAAGAAGTAGGGCGCTGGCCCCATATGCTGGGGATGGCAGGTTCAAGCCTGGCCCCTGCCAAAATTGCAAAAAAAAAAAGCATGGTAACTCCTGACTTCTGAAAATAAG
The DNA here is from genome assembly GCF_000181295.1 of Otolemur garnettii. Lineage (NCBI taxonomy): Eukaryota > Metazoa > Chordata > Mammalia > Primates > Galagidae > Otolemur > Otolemur garnettii. The sequence goes on along the minus strand of NW_003852429.1, from coordinate 4,352,734 downwards.
TTCTTAAACCAATATTCTGCTTTCTGATGTCTCTAAGCCAGGGATTCTCAACCTTCCTAATGCCACGGCCCTTTAATACAGTTCCTGTAGGTCACAACCCACAGGTTGAGAACTGCTGCTCTAAGCTATTGCTACTTCCTGGATCTCATTGAGCAGGTTGAAAAAGGAGACACCAGCCTTTCACAGGTGTCTCTGAAGTTACTTGTCATATTCCCACCATCTGATGATTGACCCTCAGGTGGAAGTGGGATGCTACTTCAAGTCACTGACCAGGGAAGAGGGGTTGTAGCTTGGAGATCATCCAGGTAGCCCTTCAAGGTCAGTCATCTTGTTGGAGACCCCCAGAAGGAGGAAGAAAGAGCCAGTGAGGTAATGGTTACTTGGTGTTCACTTCCACATCCCGACTTGAAGTTGAAGGTCAACTCTACATCCCAGGTACAGCCCTACTGTCATTATATCAAAGACATTAATTTAAATACTTAGAAAATGTTGGTGGTGAACTGATGCAAGTGCATAAACTAGCCAATTCACTCTTAGTGGGAGGTAATTACTTTCTCCAAGGTAAAGGCAAAACCTAAGGTTTTTACCTTTCTATTTTATAATGCCTTGCTTATCCTTTATAAATATTCTTTGAATGAATAAATGAATGAATTAGCTAATCTCAAAGTAAGACTTTTCATTCAGGGCCTCTGGCATCTGTTTTACCATGAGCTGCCTACAACATTCTAGGGCGGATTCCTGTTCTCTGCCATGAAATCACCAACAACCTACCCTACCAATTTTGAGTTGTACAAATGCTACAACTCAGGATTTTACTCTATGTGACCGAACACAAGGGGACGCTCTTCAGCCATGTTTTCTTTCTAGATGGTTTTTCTTTCCACCATGGGGAGGCCTTAATTCTGCCATTTATAGGCACTAGGTTAGAAAGTCAAGATTTCTCTTGGCCTCTCCTCCGATCCCTCACACCTGTGATTTTTGGGCCTTCCACTGTTGGATATCCTAAAGCTTTGTTTCACTGGAAGGAGTTAGTAGGCAAATTATTTCATCAGGCAAACCAGCACCTCTCCTGCTGATGGCTCCAGCACCATTGCCTTACAAAGGCTCCACAGATGACTCAGCTGTAACAGCAGTTGAAAATGAAAATAACGCCTGTAAATTTAATTATGCTTTGGCAGGAAGTTTAATGCAATCTTGAGAACAACACACAGAATCGTGAGTATCAGATGAGTTAAAGTTTTCTAAAAAGCGATGAAACAAAGCAAACAAAAATATAAGGCCTTATGCTGTGTGTACTTTCCCCAGAACCACACCTACTTGGTAGAAACCATTAACCCCTTGTGTTATTTGTCGCATCAACTGAAGTCAGACTTCTTGGATGTAATATGACTGAATTTGGTCCTTCTACCTTTTAGCCATTCTCTGCTCCTTTACAAACATAAGCTAAAACTATCCCAGCGCCTCCGAAATGTAATTGTTCTGGTTGTAAATCATGTTAAGTAGAAAGGCTTGAGCGTGACCTTCTTCATTAAAATAATAGCGATTTCACTGTCAGAGTTATACACCCTGATTAGTCATTCACTTCGTATGTTATTGAGCATTTCTGTGTTTACAATTAGCACAATGACCATCTTGATTACTACTGGAGTGGAATGAGGCTTACAATAAAGCAAAACCTGCCCTCTTGTGTTTAATCAGAAAATTGCACAATATGGTAAAGTTCTCATAGCTGTTTTCCTCTACACGTGCTTAAATTGCCTGGCAGGCCATAGGGGTGGAAAAAATGCTGGAAGATTCGCTGTGAATTCAGAAATCAGAACAGATAAAGCACAGTATTCAGAAGAAAATAATTTCCTACGCAAGGTCTCATAATTTCCTTTTTACATCTATTGTGAAATATTAAACATTTATAAGCAAGCTGTAAAAGTTTGGGGGGAACATTTTAGGTCACTGTGGGCGAAATTCTCTTAGGTTCGGCAAATACACACGAGAACTAGTTAGTTAAATATTATTTACATGATCATTCTGCAGCTGGGGATTGGGGTGACTTCTTTTTCTGTTAAAAACTGTTATTAAGAGGAAAAATTGGGAGAAAGTTTCAAAAACAAATATAAATCACTATATTAAAACTAGATATAAATATTGGAATTTTCAAGTGTAGGTGTGAGCAGTGTCTGAAAATGTCATTTACTATGGAAAATTCACTTTTCAAAACTGGACTATTGACATGATGGTGATAAAGCAATTATTTTAATTAAAATTTTTTTTTCACGCCCATAATCCCAGCACTCTGGGAGGCCAAGGTAGGTGGGCTACCTAAGCTCAGGAGTTTGAGACCAGCCTGAGCAAAAAATGAGACCCTGTCTCTAAAAATAGCCAGGCCCTGAGATGGGTCCTGGTAGTCCCAGTTACCTGAGAGGCTGAGGCAAGAGGATCACTTGAGCCCAAAGAGCTGAGGTTGCAGTGAGCTATGACACACAGCACTTACCAAGGGCAGAGTGAGAGAGACTCTGTCTCCAAAAAAGAAGACACATTTTTCTTTTTAGAAAGAGAGTCTTGCTCTATCGCCCAGGCTGGAGTGCAGTTGTGTGAGCATAGCTGACTGTAGCTTTGAATTCCTAGACTCAAGCAATCCTCCTGCTGCAGCTTCCCAGGTAGCTAGGACTATAGCCATGTGCTGCTGCACCTGGCTAATTTTTAAATGTTTTTATACAGTGAGGTCTTGTTATTTTGCCCAGGTCGGTATCAAATTCCTGACCTCAAGCGATCCTCCCACCTCAGCCTCCCAAAGTGTTGGGATTGCAGGCACAGAGCCACCATACCCGGCCAAAACCAAGTGTTTATTGGGTGTCCACAGTGACTTTATGTTATTAAGTGATTTCAAAAGGAACTTGAATGATAAAGAAAACATGGTCTCTAGGTTTTGTAAAGCTTTCCCTTTTAGTACGTATACTTAGGTAAAGATTAAAGGGGAAAACGAGGTCGGTCATTTGTTTGCTTATTCGGAGACTTTTTAAGTGAGAAAATCGGGGCTCTAATTTTCCAGCTAAGTCTAACTGCTGTTCTCCTCTGGTAGTTTCATCTGGATGAATATTCCAGACCTGTTTTAATGGAGAGTAAGGAAAATGAAAAACAAAAGTAAAAAATTAGAGAGTCAGATGGAAAACACTTCTGTTACTAGAAAATGCAGTTTTTCCTCGAGGACCACCTTTAACTAGCTTCCCCTTGATACATATGGAATTATACAGCACACTTTGCTGACTCTGAAGACTTAACTTCCAAAGCAGCAAATTCGTTATTGACATTTCTACTTAAAGTTTCATTTTTAATATTTTTTGTTTCTTCAAATAAAAAGTGTTGTCTTGATTATTGCCAGTAATTAGATTGTTGTTCTTAAAAAACA
>NW_003852429.1:4347066-4349168 GCF_000181295.1 Otolemur garnettii | reverse complement strand
GCATTTTCTTTTCATTTCAGGCATTTTTACAATTCTGAGCCTTGTAACATTTTTCCAGACTCAAGGTCGTTTTCCTCTGTGCACATCTCTCCTCAGTGATGTCCTCTTATCAAGATGCAGGCTTCTTTGTGTTTTTAACATTTTTTTGCTTGAGATATTCCCAGCTCTTTGATCCCTCGCTGATGCTAAATGTTTTGCTGTCAGCCGCACCAAGTGCAGACCGGTGCGTCCCGTCCCGTCTGCCGGGCGGGCACTTGACAGCATTATCAGGCCTCTCCAACAATCAAAGGGCTGCTTGCAACCCAGTAACATGCAAATTTGTTCCTTTCTGACTTCAAGTCTGTCACAGCCCACGTTTTGCAGCTTAGCCGCACAATAGTAGGCCTGATAAAATCATTCTGAATTTGACACTGGGAGTAATGGATGTAAATTCATTGTTTTTGAGGCAGAGCTACTCAGAACACCCAATTATGGGAACTCACCTTGCAGCTGGGTAGATGGGTAGACGGCTGCCTTGCAGTTGGTGTTCTTCTTGCTGGAGAGATGATGCAAGTGAGCGGCTTTTATCATAGAGGGACCTGCTCTCCTTTGTTGTAGCTGTCAGAAGGTGAAACCCCTGGCGCTCTCTTGGTGCACGGAGACCGACCTGTCTGCAGTCCCAGGAAAGGACAATGACCCCATGAGGGTAGCAGCCCCCTTTCCCGTGTGTAAAGGACAATGACCCCGAGAGGGTGGCAGCCCCTTTCCCGTGTGTAAAGGACAATGACCCCATGAGGGTAGCAGCCCCTTTCCCGTGTGTAAAGGACAATGACCCCATGAGGGTAGCAGCCCCTTTCCCGTGTGTAAAGGACAATAACCCCGAGAGGGTGGCAGCCCCTTTCCCGTGTGTAAAGGACAATGACCCCGCGAGGGTGGCAGCTCCTTTCTCATGTGTAAAGGACAATGACCCCTCAAGGGTGGCAGCCCCTTTCCTCTGTGTATCTGTCAGCTTCCTCTCCACCTCTGCCTCCAGAACCTGTTCCCCTCCTCTGAACACTAAAAAATACCATTAGAAAATATCCATTAAGGAGCCCACTAATTTTTTTTTCCCATTTAAATCACCAATAAGTGATTTGATGACCTTAATGATCTCCCCATATGAAATCTCTGGAAGTTTAAGATAAAGGTTCTCGGTTCTGGTGAATAATGCCCTATTTCCTGAGCCCAATTGCTACTTAGTGTTTAATACAATCTGAATATAATTTTGTCTTTTGGTGCTGGCACTGGTTCCTGGTTAGAGAGGACTCTCTAGGGCCATTTTCAAGGCAAAGGGACATTTTGGGGGTGAGATATGAACTGGCTGACTGACCTCAGCCAATGTGGAAGTGAAACATTTTAGGAGACTTTTTAATTACTTTTGTTTCTTTTTTTGGTGGTAAAATAAACCCGACATTTGCCATTTGAATCATTTTTAAGTGTACAACTGAGTGGCATTAAGTATTAAACATTTAAATTTAAATTGTACAACTATCGCCACCACCTAGTTCCAAAACTTTTTCATCGTCCCAAACAGAAGCTCTGCACCCAGCCTCGACAACCTCTAGCAAGGCTCTGGGACGTGCCTTCCATCAGGGACATGCAGAGAACAGGGTAGGAAGAAAAAAGAGCAGACCATGGCTGAGACAAAGAAAAGTGGCCAATTGCTCAGACAGAGGACACAGAGCGTTCCTTAGCTTGGAGATGGACAGGGGAGGGAAGAGAGACCATTCAGAGCTACTACAAAAGCAGAACTAGCGGAGATTGTGGTTAGAAAGTTTTTAACTTGAGGCACTGCTCAACTGCTAAGACCCCCCCACAGGGCGTTTGATCAGTAAGAACTTTTTAAAGAAGAAGCTAGTCAGAATCCTATGATTAATCAATGCCCTGTGAATACCTTGGAGACTTTCCAAAGGAGAAGTTAGTTAGGATACTATGGAGCCGGCTTAGCCAAGACCCAGGTGAGCCAATCAGGGACTAGATGAGGAAAACAAGACTTGCCAGGAGACAGTCAGCACTTCCCAACGTGCACACACCTTAGAAGGAACAAACTAAGAATTGGGGAATAAATACAAGGGAAAGAGTTT
>NW_003852429.1:4306951-4346903 GCF_000181295.1 Otolemur garnettii | reverse complement strand
GCCACCTTAGGTGTATGTGGCTGGTGCCTTAGCCGCTTGAGCCACAGGTGCTGAGCCAAGAGAAAGAATTTGTAAAGGGTCATCCCTCCTTCGTGAGGAAGAGACCCACAGCTCCCCTGGGTGTGCTCTACCTGCCTGTAAATTTCTCTCTACTAACTAAATCAAACCTCCCGCCTGGTTCTGCTGTGTAACTTCCCTTTTACACCAGCTCCTCTGCTGCCACGTGACTTCTTAATTTCCTCTTTCTGTGCCAGCCAAGGGAAAGTGCTTTTGGAGTCTGGGGGCTGCTTGATAGTGGCAATGAGAGAAAACCTGGACCAGCCCCCAACACCTTTCACCTTCATCCTGAAACCCTCGCCTCTGAGATTTGGGTGGGAATTGGAATTGTCTTAAACCAATTTCTTTATTCCATACCCTTAGCCACAGTGTCTCTGTCATGAACATAAAACTAAAAGCCAACCGTTGGAAAGGGATCTTTGTTGAGGGCTCTGGGAAATAAAGCTAAAAGACTGGTCTCGCTCCTGAGTCATACAGTGTGGAGAGGTGGTGTCTGGAACCACAGTAGCCATTTTACCTGCTGGAGGGAAAAAGTTTGAAGAAGCCAACTAAAAAAAATGTTTTAAACGTAGACCAGTTTGAGTTTCTTTTACAATGTAAAGAATTCAATTAATAAACTCATCTTCAGGAAATTTAAAAGAAAGTGAGGCAACAGAGGCACTGGATTATTTGCTTAATTATGTTGGGTTTCAAGGCAGCTGTCTGCATCCTAAAATGTCGGGGTTTGGGGCGGCTGCCTGGGTTCTTGGATGGCTCTTGGTTGAAAAATGACCAGGCACCCCAAACTAATGTAAGCGTGAAACAAAGTTTATTTGAGGAAGAGAAAGATAGGATTCCAGAGAAGGTTTATAAAGTTTGCCATAGACAGTGATTGGACCCTTTCCCCTTTGCCGTGGGAAGTAGGCAAGGAGGCATTGCATATGGCGGGGGTTCTCTTTTACCTTGTCTGAGTTGGGCCTACATTGTGGTTCAGTGGTCATCTTGGGACCAGAGTCTTATTGCACTTGGGGACCTCCCATGAGACTCTGAGAGCCCATGGCAGGGTATAGATTACAGCGTAGATTAAAGCTAATGACACGATAATTAACTTTAAGGCTGTTCTAGGTCACTTTTAAGATTCCATTATACCTGTTGCTAGGCTAGAGAGTCTTGGTACACTGGTGAGAGGGTCTCTCCTTCCCAGGTGTGAATAGTCACTTGGGACGAAATTAAGGTGGGCAGCACCAAGATGGGGGCCTGGGTGCCCCACCTTGTCTTCTTTCAGTTAATTAGTTTCTGACTAACTGCTTTCTTCCAGATACCATGATCCATGCCTTGCAACTGAGTAAAACATTTTTTTCTTTGTATAAAGATTGCAGAAGAAACAGAGCATATATGAACACACAGTGAAGGACGCCTTTAAACCTACAGAAATGGTAGCAGGTGGTGGTTCAGCAGGCGGCCTCTGGGGGCAGACAGAGAACAGGGATTTAAATCCTAGTTTAATCATTTCTTTATCATGTAATCTTTTTTTTTTTCAGCTTTTAACGGCCAGTGGGCTTTAGTTTCCTTGTCGGGAAAGGCTGTTAATAATGCCCCTTTTGTTTCTCTCCCTCTCACACACAGGCTGTTGTAAGAATGAATTGAATTCATAGATGTAACTTCTTCAGAACCATGCTTGTGAATTGGGCTGGGTGGTTCAAACAACAGGAACATATTTCTGGAAGTTTGGAGGTTGGAAATCCAAGATCAAGGTGCTGGCAGGGCTCCATGCTCGCAGGTGGCCACCCTGTTACTGCCTCCTCTGTGTGTGCCACGTGTCTGGCATCCCTGTGTGTGTTCAAACATCCTCTTCTTTTAAGGACCCAGTCAGATTGGATTAGAATCTGTTCTAACAGTTTCTTTTTAACTTAATTGCCTCTTTGAAGACTCCGTCTCCAATACAGTCTGAGGGACTGGGGGTTGGGACGTCAACCTATAAAGTCTGGGGGGGCACAATTCATCCTCTAACAGCCTGGAACAGAGAAGCTGCTCAATGACTATTTTTCTTTGTCAAATCTTTTTGGAGTGGCTGGCATGTGAGACCAGTGCAGCAGGCCACATTTCATTGACAAGACAGAAATCCTGGTTCCAGAACTCAAACATCAGCTCTGCAGAGTATGTGCAGGTGCCTGAACAACCGAGCAGGGCTTAGGACGGCTGCTCTTTTGCTCATGATGGAAGCCCCTGTGCAGTGTCTGGGTGCTCAGGTGGATCACTGAGGCTCAGGATGGCTCCCGTGGGCCTGGAGGCCTCGCACCAGAGCGAGTGCGGGGGAAGAGAGCTGCGGAGAGGCAGGCACTTCAAGGGGAGCCAGCCATCCTGCTAAGACCCAAAGGGCACCGTTGCCTTCCCCCCATGGTGGAAAGAGAACTGGAAGGCAAATGGTGTGTGAAATGGTAAATGTGAGTGAACTTTAAGCAATTGACACGGCGCTTCTGCTTCATTACCAATTTCATTTTTTCTGCTAGTGAAGCCAGTGAGAATGTTCCCAGTTTCCAATGCAGGCTAAGAGGTGAACAGCTTGGATGGCGGGCTCAGGTGGGTTCACCACAGACGTCCGCTGGATGTTCAGGGCCCGCCCTTTCTTGGTTTGCATCCTTAGTTTAGCTCTGGGGCCAGAGAGAAGGAGAAAGGGTTGGGGACTCCAGAGGGAAAGACTGACCAGCTCCCCACCTCGCAAGCTGGAGCTCGAGAAACTTATTGCCTCCTAGGAGATAAGTGCAGGGTCTGCACTAAGCACGCCCCCAGAGCCTTTAAAGCTTTGAATTGTAATTTTAACCTTCCAGAGGTTGTTTTTATCTTTGCATAGTTTGTTCACTGGCTTTCACACATTTGACTGTTGGTGTAGAACATATTCTTCCAGAAATTATGCACCAGCGCTCTCAGCCTGTCTTGCAGATTGCACGTTGGATTTGCAAATATCACTGAACCCCAGAAAATTGTGAGCTATGCTGCAGCAGGTGAGGCCTGCCAGGCAACAGCTTGGTTTCAACAGAATTGCTGGGAGTTCCCCCCACAGCAGTACTTGTGCACCTATCTGCGTATTTAGTGTTTAACCCTCACTATTTTAGAAAAGTGAATGAAAAATGAAGCAAAAAAAAAAAAAAAATGAACAAGAAGAAAGACTAATACCAGTGACGAGTTTCACAAAGTCAATGCGTTTGGGACAAAGATGAAAACCAAATGGGGTAGATTTGACCCCAAGGGAATGTAAACTAGTAAACTGTGGGTTTAATTGTGAAAGAAAAGAATAGAAGGAGTAATACGAAACCCGGAAAATAAAACATCAGAAATCGTCAGAATGGGGAGGCGTAATTAGGAATTTTAGAATCTTTTTTAAAAACTCTCTGAGAATGTGTATTTATTATGGTACTTTTATTCCCAACTTCTTTGGATATTTACTGTCATTAGAATTAGAATTAGGTGCTGTTGGGCACATGGTATTTGGCTGAGGCTAATTTTAATGTACAATCCCAGTCTGAACTATCCTTTAGCAGAATGTCTATTTATTTAAACTGTTAAACATAAGCAAAATAAGCTGCATTCTTCCCCTTGGAGACTTACACTCACCCAAGAAAATGTAAAGAAACAAAGGCAGGGATAATTTGGCTGATTTGTTTGTTATTACTGTTATAACACTTAACAAACGGAAATCACATTCCTGACCATAATCAAAAAGGCTTTCCTAAAGGTAACAGGCATGACCGAGATTGCAACCTTGGAGGTCTAGATATGATAATGTCTCTTTGATTCTGGTTCATTGCTGTAAGAGCCACTTGCTATACTCCTGAGAAATCTAGAATTTCTTTCTTAGTTTTTCCTTCTTGAATTACTCAAAGTTGCCTGGGGCTTGTGTGGGCTTCTGTCCGACTTCCACTGGCGATTTATTAACTCTCGGCGTTTCTTCTCATTATCCCACAGTGTAGCAGGTCACGCTGGCCGAGGGGCTGCACGCTCTGAGAGGGGAGCCCCTTTCCCTTCGTGCAAGACGAGGCCTCCTCAGGCGGCCACTGTGCCATTTCCAGGCCTTTCCTAGGGCACCAGTTGCCTCAGGAACGTGGGGTTTGGCATCTCTCATTCCCAAACTTACCGCCCCCTTTGTAGTGGATGAAGGAGACTGTTTTCTTTTGGGGCCTGGCAGCTTTTCTTGCATAAATCTTAGAACTCAAAATGCCTGATTGCTCTTTTTTTCTGGGTCAATGGCATTACCTGTTCTTATTTCCCAGAAAAACCAAACAGGGCTTTTCGTGGGACCCTTCACCCACTCCCAAAGAAACCTACATTCATTCAGTGACTCAGCATGTCCCAGGTGAGCTGCAGGTATCTTTCTCTCTGGAGCAGAAAAAAACAACCCAACCCAACCCGAGAACATAAATTAGTCTGTGATGGAGATCTGATTTTTGAACTCAACTCAAATTTGGGATCCTGAATCTCATCCAGGATTGTTATATCCTTCTGAACTTTAGAAATATTGGTTATTGACTTTCTAGCAAATTTTTTTTTTTGACTCCTACAGGCTTTCTTTCCTGATGGGTCGTTTGTGCCATTTTTTCCCACCTCTCATTTTCAAGCACTGAGAAATACTCAATGTGAAATGGAAACATTTCACAGGGACGGGAAGTGGAGGCAAAGAAAAAGCATTTTTTTCTTGTTTCTAGCTCCTGGCTTGCTTTTTTATCCTGTTCAACAGAAACGGAAGTGAGTCACCTCAGTTTGTCCCTACGTAGAACATAGGATGGTTCGTGACTCCTTCTGTTTCTGTCTGTCCTTTTTCTTTCTCCCAATATTTTTTTTAATCAGAAGGGAATAATTATTGGTTATAATAAATAAAAGCCATAACTGGTATTCACTGTGTTAGTAGATAATTTAGTTGGTGATCTATAGTCAAAGGCTTTATATAGCACAAAGATACTTCTGCTTTTAGGCACAGATATCATGGCACAGTAGGCATAAGATGTGTTTTTTAAATTAATAGCTCATGTTTATATCAGACTAAGAACTAAGTCTCGCCAGATTTTCAGTAGGAGGAAGTCAGATTACATAACGAATGGAGCTGGGATAAATGACTAGCCATTTGGAAAATTATAAAGCTGGCCTCCTAACTGTATTCCTCTCACCAAAATAAATGGCAGATGGATTAAAATTTAAATTTGAGACATGAAATTAGGAGAGTGCTAGAAGAGAAATAAGATAATATCTTTATAATGTAATGACATGAAAGAAATGTTTCTAAGCGCCACACCGAATTTAGAAATCCTCACGCCAAAGATCAACAGAGTTGATCTCATTCCAGTGGTAAATATTTAGGTTCTGAGCATAGATTGTATGTCAGACACTATTTTAGAAGCCTGGGGTATAACAGTGAACAAAACAGAAAAATCTATTTCCTTGTGGTTATGCCTCCTTGGGCTCAGGAGGAAAGGCGAGACAGACAACTAACAAACAAACGGAATATGTAATATGAAAATATGGTGAGAAATTATTTGCAGAAAAAGTTGAAAATGGTGCTAAGGTTTATACTCCACATACCCAGATTGCTGCCTGACTTTTTCTCTGGGACGTCTAATGGGGATGTTATACCTAAAATGTGCAAAGCTGAGCCCCAGATAGTCGGCCCCCAATTCTGTTCTTCCTCTCATTGTCCCATTTTAATAAATGGCAACTTCATCATTCTACTGGCCAGAGCTAACGTCCTTGGAGTTATCCCTGGATCCTCTTTTTTCCCATGCCCTAGTCTAAACCCTGAACAAATCCGGTCAGTTCTACCTTTAAAATAGCCTCGCGTGAGGTGTGGATCACCCCTTATCATCGCCAACCACCCATGACTTCTCTTCTGGACACTTGTAATCACCTCCTAAGAAGGACTTGCTCTGCCCCGTCCTCATACAGCCTCGTACTGCAACAGTTCCCTATTGGATGACTGTTATAGGCATCCTGATGTTCCCACTGACACCCCCTGGCGACACTCCAGCTTTCTCCTCACTCCTTTACATGTCATGGTAAGGCTAAAACCCTACAATGATTGAAAACACTGATTTGCCCTTTTCATTCTCTCTCTGAATTCATTCCTAAGAATCTTCTCATCTTGCACATTTTGTGCCAGCCAGCAGATTTCTGGCTCTTCTTCAGCAGCATGTTCTGTCTCAGGGCCTTTGCACATGCTGTTCCTTCTCTGGAACACTTTCCTCCCAACACGTGCATAGCTGCTCTGTTTCTTCTTCCATACTTTTACCCAAAAGTCACCTGCTTGGTGACTTCTCTGACCACCCTGTATGAAATTTCAACTCCTCACCTTGGCACGTTCTGTCCCTCTCTCTGATTATTTTTTCTTGTCAGCACTTACCATTATCTAACAACCTATCCCTTTTCTTATTCATTTTGTTAACTGTCTGTCTCCAGCACTATAAAGTCAGCATCACGAATACACTGATGTTTGTTCATTTCCAGGTTCCAGAACAGTGTCTGGCACCTAGAAGTTACTTATTATGTATTAGTTGAATAATTGAATAAGTAATGACAGTTTTGATTATCTTAGTGACCTTTAGGAAATTAAAGATACAGCAGCACTCAGAGGAAGTTTAGAGTTGGGACTCCTAGTTTGAGAACACATTTGCCAGAAGTGATCACCAAATGTTAAATAAAAGCGATGAGATCAGCAACGTGGTCCTACAGGTCAGAAGACGGGAAGGATTAAATGGCACGGGGGCAGGAAAGAGATCACAGGGCGGCCAACCTGAGGGTCTGGAGGAAAAGGACTGTGAAGATCTAATCCCAAGTTTTCCATTTGCTGGCAGAGTGATCTCGGGTAAACACATTGACCTCTCTGAGCTTCATTCTGCCTGTCTGTAAAATTAGGGAGAGGAGGTGTTAGGGGCACATGATTTTCAAGACTGAATCCAGGTTTTTTTTTTTTTTTTTTTTAATATTCCTTTATTTAAAGATTCTTGGAAATGAGTTACTTTTAACTGACACACATGCTAACATGATGCTCTCAACTGCTAGAGGTGCAGATTGGTTAATAGGCACGGACTTGTTCTAGTGGGTATGGGCTCCACGCGTCTCACTAGACTGCCATGTTGCCTCCCATATGCAAACTGTCCCTGTCACCTGCAGTACTTTCATGTTAAGTTCCTTTGTACACCTCATTATGGTTTATGCACCAAAAGATACCTAATATGCCGACAGATACTTCCTTTTGCACCAACTGGCCATTAAATACTATTAAGAACTTTCATTCTTACCAGCTCTGCTGTGACCCTTTCCCCCAACTGGCCTGTTACAGCAGGACACCAAATCTATTTGAGTATATGTGCTACTGAAGCCAGCGCCTCCGTCGAGTTTAAGAGGAGAAACTGCTTCATACGACAGAAAGAGCATGGAGCTGAGAGGCCGAAATCTGGGTCTAAATTCCATTTCTAAACAAGGACTCATTGGGTCACATGGATGAAGACACTAAGAATGGTGCTGGCATAGAGAAGGTGTTCAGTAATCATTCACTGAATCTGAACTAACGTTTGAGAATCAGAAGTTCAGGTTTTGTGATTATGAGGAGGACCGGAAAGAGGATGTAGCAGGGAAAACTCTAGGTCAGTGGTCTGAACAGATGGCGTATTTAAGTGAGATGCTGAAGTCTCCGAATTTGCTGCTAAGGAGTTTGCAGGGACTCTAAGTCCCAGCGTGAAAACGAGGATTAGAAAGTAGATTAAAAGCTTAGATGCTCAACTTTACGGTGATTTTATTTATTTTAGAGACAGGGTCTCACTCTGGCTCCCTGGCTGGAGAGCAGTGGCCGCTGATCATAGCTCACTGCATCCTGGAACTCCTGGGCTCCAGTGACCTTCCAGCCTCGACCTCCCAACGCTCTGAGATCACAGGTATGGCCTGTGGTAATTGTTAAAAGGGAGTTGCAAACTGGCTGGGGGGACAGGAGTTTTGCTCTCAGACCTGTTTTCTTTCCCAGTTGCTTAGGAATTCCTTGGGTGGGGCTGGCTCAGGCTTCTCAGCCACAGCCAGCGCCTTCCCAGTTACCCAGCACCTGGCGCTTCCTATAATTGCATTCCCAGCTTGGTCAGGAGGCGTTGCTGCAGGCCACCTCCCGAAGCCGCCGGGCTTAGTAATACCAAGGCAGAAGCAAGAGCTCTGGGCCCTGGCACTGCCCGCCTCTTCACTCCTCCCTTCCCCTTCTAGGCCAAAGCGGAGCATTTGCTGGGGCGGGGCGGGGGTGTGTCTCCTGCATCCCTCCCAGATTCCACCCTTCCTCCAGTGTGGGTTTTTCCACATTTGGATATTCCTCTTTTGAGATAAGAATAGGCTTCTTAATAATAGCAATAAGGCACTTTCAGAAACATCGGATCATGAGGATTTGGGGGTACTTCCCGCTTTCCCCTTTTTGTGGGCTTTACAACTGTGGTGAGGTCAGCACTGACCACTCATCACCATTTCATATTGCTTAATTAAGAAACAGCTCAGAATTTTCTCCCTATTAGTTTCAGGCAGATTAGGAGGAGAAAATATTTTAACAGATGCTAAAGAGTCTTTCCAACGATTGGAAGATTAGGAGAATGCCTTTTATAGAGCTCCCGAAGAAGTGTTCCCTGGCTGCTTCTGCCAGAGTTGAAAAGAATTTAGTGGCTGAGTACTTCGTGGAAAGCCAAGATTGTCTGACAGAGAACTCCTGGGCAACTATTACTCTGGCTCCAGAGAGTTACCGTGAATTAAATTTTATTCTCGTCCTTTATGAGCTACACCAGGCAGTAGGTATTCTTGTCTTAGACTGTTGTTAATAAAAGTGCTCGTTCATTAATACATATGCCCCAGCAGGAGATAGGAACTGGAGCACTCCTGCGAAAACCCAGATATCATATTGTCAACTTCGTAGGAAAAGGCAGGGCAAATACAATTTGAGTTTGGGGACTGGGTAATTACTGTCTCCATCTGCTAACGCATTCTTTATCTGAACTCAAAGCTCTTATGTGCTTTAAGTGTTTATGGGGCATCTTGCTAGGGAACTGAATAAGGATTCTTTTTAAACGTTACCTTGAAAGCTTTTCAGGATTGCCTTTGTCTAATAACACAATATCACACCTGGCACGACTGCCATCTCTGCAAAGCCAAATCTTTTAATAGTATTTATTAAGTACTTTCCGGAGACACATAATCACCAACAGGAGTTGGTGTTACTAGGGAGTCATTAGTCAGCTCAGTCTCCTGTTTTGTGGGAAAGGCCGGCTCAGCAAGAAACACAAAATGAGCTAAAGCCACACGAAGACCGCGTCCCTGCGGCCTGACTCCCTTCCCAGACGGCCAGAACACTGCCTTGCGCAGGCGCCACTGCCCGCTAATTTCTGAACTATCTCTAAAACATTTGGCACGAAACATCATGAGCTAAACAAGCAAGAGGTCGCTCAAGGGAGCCTGATGGGGAGAAACGGTATTTACTTTAATGGCCGTGGCTTAGGAAATTGCCACATTCCATACCGGGTTAATAAAGGCTTAGGGTGAGGAGGAGAGTGAGCGGCGGCCGCACAGGCTGAGCGAGCAGAGGAAATGCCAGGCGCCTTCTCCTCCTGTCACCGGCGCATCCGAGCTGGTCTCTGCCCTCTGCTCCTTCCCGCAGCCTCACAGCCCAGAGCAGGCTGGGTAAGGAGAGAATGGTGATTAGGGTAATTCAGCAGCTGGGAAGGTATTTTCTGACAGTTCTGTACATAATGCAGTGAGATACACAGGGTAATAAACAGAGAGGGTCTGATTATCATTCAGTCCAGAGGTTAGATGATCTCGTCACCAGCCAGCACAGAGCCACTGCAGTTTGTGCTGGTATCATTAAGACTTTAAGATTGAAGGAGAACGTGGCTGCTCAATATTTGCCCTTGTTCGTTTCGTTGGAGTACAGGGTGTGTGTGTGGTGGGGGTGGGGAGAACAGGTCTCTGATCAGTTATTCTAACCCACGTATATTCATGCACATAGACATATATGGCTTCACGCGTGTCCTCCCGGGCCGTGTGTGCACCCAGACTCCAGGGCACACACAGGTGCACAATCTTGAAAATCCTGGCGGAGTAGACGCATCTATAAAAATAAGATGATCACTGGCTATTTTTCATGCCTTTGCTCGAAGTAGAGCCCACATCAGATCAGTCCTTCCTGAAGGTAGCCTCGTTCCCTGACACTGCTGCCAGCGGGCAGTGCTCTGTCTGTTCATTTACCTCTTCAACCAATGATATTGCATTCCCAGCTCTGGAGAATTCCTGCCTGCTAATTTCTGTGGGGTAGGACCTGAGGTTACTCCATCAGCTTATCCGTGCTCCCGTTTCCTCACCTGTCTAATCAGGACAACCATAGTTCTCACCACTTTCGTTTTTACAGAACGTTTCATCCTTTGACTAGGAGGAATCAATGTATGAAAAGGGCTTAGAGTAGTTCCTAGGCGTTGTTATCGCTGATGTTTTGCCTTTGCTATTATTTTTTAGTAGGTGTTATTATTTTCTCCTTGAGCAGAGGGAATATATCTTGATAATTATGAATCTCCTAAAACATATTTCCCAGTACAGAGCAGTGTGGACTGCCCGGAATAAATATATGAGTCACACTTAGGCTGGATTTTCTAAGTCTTGTCCAATATTTCATCCTCCGGTAGAAATCTTCATTTCTATTTTGTGGACAATACAAGGGTACACATTTGTGCCCACCTGATCCTTAAAGAATATATTTAAGAATAGGTAATCCTGCAGAAAGAGGCCTGAAGTACCCTTTGATGAACTGAACAATTTAATCAAAGTATAAGTTCCTTTCTGCCAGTGGCCATCAATCTGAGCGGTATCTTTTTATGGGCGAGGTCTCAGCAGGAGGCACTTTTTATATCATGCTTTGTTCTCTTTGGAACACAGTCTCCCAGATGTTAAGTGGAACAGCACAAGAGTTTTATAAATGCAATGTAGGACTCAATTGGAAAGTGTTGCAAGTATCTTATTAGATGTAATAATGAGTGAATTTTGTAAATAGCTTTCTATAAATTGGAGTGAATTTATTATCAGGTCTCTGATAACTTCATACCCATCAATACCTTGAATTCTGGCATGTGAGTGGGAGGCAAAGAGGTGCAGTTACATTTAGTGCACAGAAAATTATTGGTGCCACTCAGTGTGGACATCATGGGCCTGTGTGGTAGGGCAGAAGAAAGGCTGAGATTTGCGGGTGGGTGGGCCAACCCAGAAATCAGGGCCAGGAAGTTGATTGTCCATGGGACTCAAGAACAAAAGAAAATGTTAGCAGGACATTTCCAATGGAGAAACAGCTTAGAATTTCCAACGTAGAAACGGCTTAGAACAAGCTAGCAGCGGTTGTTGTGGGATTGCTAAAATCGGCAAATGAAGAAGCCGCGATAACATCCCTCAGAATCAGCAAATGGAACCAAAATACGACTCCTGAGGCAGCATCAATTGTCAGTGGCTTTATCCACTGATATATCCGGCAAAATTGGTGAAAAGCAGAAGCGATCAATCACCTGGGATCAAATTCTGCGTGTGCTCCATTTTGAGACGAAAGCAGGCTGGTGCCCAGAGCTGGGCCTTGCTGAGTTGGGGTTATGTAGCGTATTTGGTGGTGTCAGAGTCGTTTTTGGACTGTCAGTTCTGATCGCAGATATTTTTCTATATAACAAGTAGGCAGAGGAAATTTAAATAGGCAAGTTAGTTAGTGGTGAATAGCCTTACACAGCACTTCCTCAGCTGTCTGGGTATTTTGAAAAATCATTAGTTGTCATATACATTGGATTGTAAATCATTCGTGTGAATAGCCAATATTTATACCTGGGGTGACCACATAGTTTATCATTCAAGCCGTAGACACTGTGGAGAGTGAAATGGGCTTTGTTAATAATTGTACTAGACAACAGACCTGAGGGCAGTCTCAGACAATGCGGGACATATAGCCTGCTTGTCTCTACCCAGTGAGTGAAGAGTGTTTGAGGTACCACAGTTCTTCCCCGATTTCTTGTTTTTTCATTAAATGTGGTTGTTTTCTATTATCTGTAGGGAGTCTTCCATTTGAGAGAAGAACTTTGCAGACATAGTCAGATAAATGTAGGAAACTCATCATGTGTTTCAGTGGTTCGACATTTCCGTTCCTTTCTCTTTCTTCATCTTCTCCCCATGCAAACCTACGTCACCTCCTCCCTGCTCATGAGGCGTAGAATTGCTCCAGAGGGAGAAAGATTCTGCATATGGGGGTGTATTTATTTTTTTTGTTTCTTAGAGAAAGCCATTTTGTTTGTCCATTTCTCCTGGCTCACGCTCAAATACTAATATATTTCTCAATGTAAAGTTTCCTTTTTCCATTAAAAAAAAGACTCATATGCTCAAAGATAAGCACATGTACAAAACCCAGGCTTATCTGTGGCTGTATAAAAATAGGCTTTACATGCTAATTCATATGCAATCATTCAAATAACCAAAAGCAATAAAATCATTCCCATGTCACTAACAAGCTTTTAATAAACCTCTTTGAGGGAAATTTTTTTGGCTCAATATAATATAATTTCAGGGCATCACATTTTTCACAAGTGGGAAATCTCAGTATATAATAACTCATGATACATGATTCAGCAGCAGAGGTGAATTAGTAGTGTGTTGAGGTCTATCTCATTCTGTCAGTCTCAGCTTAGAGACTTGGTTACTGGGTCCCTGAGGCTGAACTGCTGGCTGGATCCTAAAACTAGTAAGACATTAATGGGAACCCAAATGGTTTACATTCAAGTCTTTCTAATTAGGGGAGAAAAGAAGTAATGGAGAGAATGAAGGAAAACAAGGGGAGAGACTCTTGTTTCACTGGACAACTACACTGATCTGTGTAACATGGACAGTAACTCCTGCCACACTTCGTGGAGATGTGGTGGAGATTATGAAAGAAAATGAATTTGTTAAAGCTCCCTGTAGGGTGAAATGCTTATGTAGACATAAGGCATATAATGACAAGAAAGAGAAATAAATAAGGTTTTGTAGACAAACCTCTCTCAAACTTTTGAAATTCATCTCTCTGAAATGCCTCAAGAGACCCTTTTCAAGAAGGACTCAAACTATAATAAATGCTCCTGATTTTTTCAGGGAAAGATAATGATGACACATGCCTATCAAGAAGGAATGAAGTAGAAACCAACTACAAGAGGAGTTTCAACTCTAGAAGAAGAGAGGCCCGGGAGGCCCTAGACTTCAGTAGGTCAGCTAAGCTAAGCATCACTAGGACTTTGCACTGGGTCTTCAGTGTCATAGTTTTTTTTTTTTTTTGAGACAAAGCCTCAAGCTGTTGCCCTGGGTAGAGTGCTGTGGCATTATAGCTCACAGCAGCCTCCAACTCCTGGGCTCAAGCGATTCTCCAATCTCCGCCTCCCAAGTAGCTAGGACTACAGGCGCCTGCCACAACACCTGGTTATTTTTTGTTGTTGTTGTTGTTGCAGCCATCATTGTTGTTTGGCAGGCCCAGGCTGGATTTGAACCTGCCAGCTCAGGTGTATGTGGCTGGCATCTTAGCCGTTTGAGCCACAGGCACTGAGCCAATGCCATAGTATTTAACAAGATGTTTCAATAGTCAATTTTGTCAAGGAAGAAGCTAAGCTAGTTGGTTGCTTGACAGTTGACTAATTAATGGGCTCTTTTGATTTATATTTCTGTCTTCTTGACCTTAAGAACATTATAGACAAGGTGAATACATGGGAAAGTCACCTGGCGTTGGGCCACGCCCTGTGGATGTGTGCTGGAGATCATGTCCATGCCGAGAGACAGATAAAAAGGGAGGCAGATTGACACGTGGCTCAACCTAGGCATCACACCTTGGTTCACAGTGGCTAGAAGTTCAAAACTACACAAGAACCCAGAATCAGGAGTTTATTTACTTGGGATTTTAATTTTGGAACCATTTCAGACTGGAAGCAACTAAATGACACTACCTCTCAGAATTAAGGTTTCACATATAGACTCTATTCAAATAAAATCTACTGAGTCTTGTTCTCAGACTCATTGCCGATTTGTACCCCTTTGTTGCCCCCTTCTCAGAGCACTCTTGGATAACTAAGTTTGTAATTAAAGAACTGGAATTTTTCTGTCCCGTTCTTATAGATTGGGGAGTCGTATCATGGTTTCCTTTGTGTAACTGGGCAAATTCATTAATCTCATGATGTCTCCTTTTTTTCTAGCATAAAATGGGCATTGTTACTTTTATGTCATAAAGATGCTCTAAAGATGAAGTCAGGAAAGATCTCGGTGTAGGACTTTGTTAAAACATGCTTTAAGATGTTAGTAAGTAATGACCAGTAGGAGTGCTATGTAGGGCTGTTCTGCTAGGGCTCTGGCTTTACCACATGGTATCAGCTGGTCAACCTCCTCCTGCCACTGAGCATCTCACTTACCAGTGTCCAGCTGCACTAAAGCACAGCCATTCCTAGATGGAGACTTTGCATTTGCATTTTCTCTACCTGGACATCTCTGTCCCCAGGTCACCTCATGGCTGCCTCTTTCCCCCTTATTAGTCATAGCTCCACGGCCACCTAGGGGGGCTCTCTGAGACCACTGACTCAAGGGAGAGTTTCTTCCCCAGTCATGTGATTCCATTTCCTGTTTTATTTCTTTGTGGTAGCTGTGGAACTGGTGGTGACTGAAGACATATAAATTAGAAACGAGAAAGAAAGAGACAAGAGACAGAATGGAATTTTCAAAGGTGGGAACTCAAGGGACCACCACCTGTTTGTGGGGTTCCTGCGATGGCCCCTAGTGTCTGTTCTACCTAGCTTTTATTGGAGTCTATTTGCCCAGAGGGTAAGCTGAGGGAGGGAACAAAGATATCAGCAGTTTCTTTGAGTGAGCATATCAGTTCTTATTGTTTTTATAATCATTAAGTTTAAGGGTCTGAGCAACCTTGAGAAATTCAGAACCTGAGCCTTGTGCGGGGACAGCCTCCTGGCTGAGGTCACACACACAGATTCCTAGGGAGGGATTAAACTCCAGTAGTTCCTTGTGGAGTAAAACCCCACTGGCATCAATCTCCTCTGAAGAATCAGTGGAATAGAGGAATTTTCCTTTCATCACCACCACAGAGGGTCTTTCTCTGCAATAAGGGATCTAAGCCCTCCTGCCCATATTTCTGGGCTTAGAGCTATTCCCTTGATCTTTGCCCAAGCCAAATGCAAATCTCCACAGTGGGTATCTGCTTTGTCATTTACTGGGCAGGAAATAGCCTAGTTAAGGTATCTTTCCAGGCCTTGCCATAGGCTCTCCTATGGCCATTATTCCTAAGTGTTCACAGACCTAGCAGGGGTGTTTGTAAGCTGTATCCCTAACAGGCAGAGTTCTAGGAAAAGCAGGAAACGTGCTCAGCTAAGAAATTTAGCAGCAGCTGGTTTAAAGGCAAACTAGCTGACTTTTCTTTGTTCTGACTCACTCAGCTTACTTTTCAATTTTTCACTTTTTCGGGGGGTGTTTTCCCCTGCCAAGAATGGGGTCTTTGGTCCCCATTCTGCCTGCACTATGTGAATCATCTTGTCCATTTGTTTACTTATGTGCTGTTTATAACTGACCAAGAGTGGAAACTTTGCTGTTTTGCTCTTATACCCAAAACTGTGTCTGGCACCTGCTAAGTATTCATTATGTATCTTCTGAAAGAATGGGCAATTGCCAAAGTCAAATTTTCGTTTTAATTTAAAAAATCCACAGATGCTTATTCCTATTGAAGAGGAGTTTATTCAAGCTAAATATTTTTCTGTTCTCTTGTACCCAGTTTGCGAGTCTTCTTTCTGCTTCTCTCCAATCTTGAGCACTCACAGAGTAAAATGTCTATTTTCTTGCTCTGCCTTCTGCTTTGAGGTATATAAGAGCATGAGCTCATTAAACAGGCTACACAGTGTTCCTGGCCTAGGTAGGCATCTAATTCCTCCCGGCTTTGCTGTGTGACCCATTTACAAGCCAACAAAATATGTATGGCCACATGTTGAAACGAGCAATAGATGTGTTTATGGAATGGAAATGGCTCTGCACTAAATCAGTTGTCAGTGTTGGCTCAAATAGACTTAAACGTGTGGCTACATCTTTCTAGCTCTCAAGATACAAACGGCACTTCATCCCCATTTGCTATTCTACAAGTTGGATTTTTAAAATCAATGTCATTTTGTTACACATATTCGTGCGTATAGCTTAACTATATCTCACCCAGCTCATCTATCCATAGAGCTTATTAAAATAAATATTGCTGTTGCCTGATAAAAAGTTGCTTGTGGTTTATTTTTTTCCCCAAAAGCACTTGGATGTTTGTCTTTCCCAACAAATTGGTTTTGGTTTAGTTCCAAATAATATTTGTTACATTCTGCTTTTATAGATGGAGTTATCCTAATGTTAATTGTTTTGTAAAAATCACTTTTCTTAATAAAAACCAAAATAGTAATCATGTAAGCTAAATTATAGTATTCTTTACAGTTAAATGCTATATTTGTGACACCTTTATTTATATGAGTTCTTTTCTTTAAAAGAGCATTCTTGAAATAAGCAATGTATTTGTAATAATCATGGTTAACTGCACTGGGGCATGAGTAATTTTCAACTGGCGTTTTTTCACAGCCAGGGAGGTGGCCCTTTGAGCGGGATTTGTACAGAGTAGGAGCTCATTAATATTTGTTAAATTAATCTTTAGCAGGTTATACAATATTTAGCATGCCTCAGAGCATGGCAACATTTCAGAAGTATAAAAATCAATGCAATTGGCTGCACTTAGAAATTACTAGTCTTTTCACACACGACCTTATTTTTCTCACCTATTTATAAGGTATTGACACCAGTGCTCAAGCCATTACATTTTCCTCTGTGAAAAAAACCAGTACAAAAGAAGAGAGAGACAGGAATGAATTAAGGAATTATTTATTCCTTAGTGCGGTTAACCGTGATTATTTCCATATACATTTGGGAAGCTGTAAAATGTTCTAAAGTTCTAATAGTTCTTGGGTTAAAATACTAGTGTCCTCAGGTCATTGGCCTTGGTTTAATCTATGGGTTTTGTTTTAGTTGTCTCTCTCTCTTTTTTTTCCATATTAAAGCTTCTAAAAAGATCTCATGAAAAAACTTGAAAAAAACTTTGAATTTAGACTATGACAATAATTAAGAAAATGCAGAAAGGGCACTGGTAGATTTTTAAAAACTATTTTAATACAAGATTAATAGCAATTTTCTATCCAAATCAGAAATGAAAAATCTTAACCCAAATTATATTCATTTGACAGTCACATAAAATTTTAGGTTTGATTGGTGCGCACGTTTGTCCTGCACATATAGTATGTATATGCACACAGAGACCTCACTATTATGCCATCCTTAGGGGGTCTTTTCACCGAAGTACCTCCTGACAAGGCAACGTCAAAGATTCCAGTAAATACTCAACTTTGAATGAAGTTCAGAACATCCCCATGCTAAGCTGAGTCCATGCTGTAGCAAACCATGATATAGCAAGTCTCCGGAATGCATACAAATCAATGCTCTATTTGTATCTGTTGACCTAAAACTAAACACTAGCTAATGTCTCTTCCAAGGAGGAACACATTGCACATTTATAAGTTATAGTCTCTTTCACTCTTCTGTTGGCAAAGCTAAACTATCTTTTCTTTTTTGGTCTGTTTTAATTGAAAGTCAGATCTCTTAGTGATTATAAATGAATGAAGAGTTTAAATTTCCTCAAGATTTGGCTAAGCATTTAGCCAAACATTTGCTGATGCTTCTACCTTTAATCAAGCTACCTGATAATTAGCTTTGCAAAGAGAAGCAATAAAAGAGTCATAGCTCAGGAATTTGCTAAGTCGTATTCCTCCTTGGGGACTTTAGTTGGTGTTCAGTCTCTAGCCAAAACATGTATGTAATGGTAAAAGAATTAAAGTAGGCTAATGTCTGCAGCAGGGAATAGAACTTAAAAATCAGGGTTCTGCCTCTAATAATGTCTTTGATGTGTTTTGTTTAAAGAATGTTACTTTCATAATTACTTCTGCTTGTCCATGAATAATTGTGTTTTTCAGCGTAGACAATAATAGTTACTTCTATCCCTTACATTTAAAGCAGGTGATATAAGTTAATGCCATCTGGGTAAATCGCTGTAAGGGAGTCAGGTTTCTGGTGCTTATGTTCTATGATGGCTATAATCAGAGTAGCAAGTCGGCCTTCATTAAAATGACAAGAGGTCATCACAGATGTCCTTCAATACAGAACCACAAGCAGAGCTCTTCTTTATGAATTTGCAATTCATTCTTCTCTGCTAGAGACTTTAGCCTCTGTTTAGCTTTTGCTGTAACATATACAAAGTATAATATATACCAATTACAGACGTGTATTTCTGTTAGAAAAATACATATTATAACTAAAGAACATGTAAATAGAGGCACTTCAATAAGCTAAGTGTTTGCAGTTATGAGCGTCACCCACCAATTTCTAGTGTCTAATTTCAGAGCCCATTCCCCTCTATCCATAACAAAGGTTATGATGTGGTTATGGATGTCAGAGCAAATGAGGGCAGGTCATAAAAAATAAAGGGGCATCCCCCATCACTAGGCTGAAATGAGAAAAATTAATTTGGGGAACAAATTTGAAAATCCTTCCTGAACTGGGGTGACTAGATTAAGTGAAATACTTTAGAGACAAAATAATATTTCTCCCTATTATTAAAGTATTCTGAAAACCATGACAAAGTAGGATGATGACAAAAAGCAAGAAGTACAACTTGAATATTATTTTGACCACATCCATGCAGGGTGACAAATATTGTGGCATCATTAACTGATAGTCATTTCAGCTCTCTGCCTGGCTCATACGCATCACTAAATCTCATCGATATGAATAATAGTGAGAACGAAGGTGTTGAAACAAATGAAGCAGGCGTTTATATATTATCTGTGTGTTTAGTGTGTACAGAACATGGGCTCACATTCAGTAATATAATGTGTATTCATACACATGCACAGAACCTTTCGGGGGGTGAGAGCACAGGAAAACCAAAACATCCTGATCTATTTCATAAATGATTAGTGTGCAGAAATGTTTTTAAAAAGAAAAGACTTGGAGTTTAAAGCCATAAAAACAAGTTTTTACTTCAAATATTGTGGAATATCAAGGTTGATTTAATTTGTATTGCACCTTAATGACTAGAGAAAGACAATACTGATTTCTGAACATACCATGACGTGAGCGACATAAATGATTGGTCCTTCATAGAGGTGTTTGCATGTGTAATTGGGTGATGAGAAGCCGAAGTTTGGCAGTGAAATGGATGGTTTTCTAGAAGTACATAATGCTGACTCAGATTGTTTATTTCAGAAAGGTTCAAATGAAAAGGATGCCATGAAGTCTCTCAGAATCCTACATTTTATATTTCATTAGGCATAAAGTAGCAATAGATGCTTGTAAATACTTTCTGTTTTGCAAAAGTGCTCAAATATACTTAATGCTATTGTGCCGCGTGTGTTCTACTTAAAGTGATGACTAAATCAATAACTAATTTTAATTTTGATGAGAACAGAGATCAAAAACCAGCACTTACGTGTCAATACTGTCAATGAGTTAATTAAAATGTGACTGGCGTATTACGGTGTCTTGAAACGTGACTTTTCCCCGTTCCAGATGCAACATAAAAACCAAGAAACACACGGATAGCCAACTGTATTCATAAAGCCCCATTTTGGTTCATTTTGCTTCTCTCTGTCGGGGCAGCATAGGGCCTGGCTTTGGCAGATTTGGGGGATAGGTGAGGCGGTGACTTTAAACTGGCCTGTTAAGTCATTTGTCCAAGTGCCAAGCAGAAATCCTAGCCCCAAGTTGTTGTACATGAAAGCAATGGTTTTTCATGAATAACATTCTCTACACGTACAGTTTTCATCACCAGTGAAGTCCTCCACACCCATGGTTCGGCCCATGAGCTCGGTATAGTCTGGAGCACCCAGGACAAAAGCACGTTTATGCAAAAAGGGTGTGCCTTGGCAAACTTTTAATAAATGGACAGTTAGATACGTAGAAAGTTCTCTTTCTTGATTCTGGGTGCTCACAGATCACTGAGGAATCCCTTCTCTGAGCAGCGCAAAACAAGAAGAGCTGGTTGACAAAACATTTTTGTTACAAAGGTGTGTCAACCCTGAGCTTGGAATTAAGAAGTTAAAATCTGTGATTTATATATATAGAGATATAAAAATAGATGATCATACTAAGACTAAAAAAGTGAAAGAAATCTCCATGTCAATACTATCTATCTATTCTTTTGTCTTGACTTTTTGTTGTTGTTGTGAGTTATTTTGTAAGAGAATGCCCTTGTGATGAAGAAACCAACTGACACAAAGCAAATAGTTAAAAATGAAAACTTGTGAATGGATCTACTTGTTTATCAACTCATTATAAGAACTCTTATTTGGGGGAGGGTGATGACCAGAGGGCCAGAAACAGCGAGTTAATGTCAAAACTATGAAAAAGCAGATATTGTGTCACGGAAGATTATTTTCCATTGGGACTCTTGAGAAGGATGAACCGAGAAAGGTGTCTGCTAGTAACTGAAGATGAAGGGGGAAAAAAAATCTATGCCAACTGGATACAATGAACAGACATTAAAGGAATTAAGAAAAATGGTGCCATTACTGAAACTGAGATTGGTCAGGGTGAGAGAGCGGTGCTGAGTTGTAATTATTTTTGTTTTTACATTAAAGATAAAATTCTAAATTTAGCATCAATCCCTCCAAACCAATTTGGCATCGTGTGGTTAGAGTACACGAGGACCTCTCCAAGACCATGGTATATTTTCACTACATTTAAAACAAATTCCAAGCTCTCTCCCCATAAGCATTTTATAAACCCAATTTGTCATGGAAAAGCTTACACTGAGAGTTGGCTCTCAATGCCACACTTCTTAGAGTGTTAAAGTTTCTTTATTTTTCCCTCTTGTTTGCTTCTTTGTTGAAAATGTAGTTGTCTTGGGGTTTAGCCTGCTTTCAAGGAAAATTATTTTCTTTCTACCTTTTTTTTTTTAATATGGGAAAAAAAACTCACAACGTGAGATTCCTTTACTTCTGCAGCATAAAAGCAAATGAAGGTAAGAAAATCTCTTGGTACGAAAGATTTGAGTAAGAATTTTCTCTAGAATAAAACAAGGTCCCCATAGATAGCTGAAGGAAAGAGGAAGCAGTTCAGTCTGGCACCGGTACTCTTTGGGAAAACAAAAAAGGAGGCAGATTGCAGTAACTGCTCTCTTCTCATAGAAAACGGTCAGTTTTTGCGGCATGGTCCATCGTCCAAGAGTGTAAGAAAAGAAGTGAATTGGCCATTCAAATAGCTAAAATGCAGTTTCATCAATCAGAAACCCGAGATTATCTGCACAGCCTCTGCAGGGCCAGTGCAGTGCAGGTGAGAGACCACCAGAGCAGGGAGTGGCCGCGCTGGGCTGCGGAAGAGTCCACTTCTCTCCTGTCAGGATCCACTGCGGGGGCCTCTGTGGTGACAAACTCAAACTCCGTGGGACAGACGTCATCCATGCACCCACTGCCACTTCCTGAGCCACTGGATTCATCACCTGTTGTGGAAAGATTGAAAAAGAAAATCAGATCTCAAATCAGAAACAAGGACAGATAAAGAACCCAATGGATAAGGGCAGGGGCAGCCCCTAACACACCCCAACTGGTTTGTTTTGAGCGGGCAGGTTTGTGATGAGTGGGTGGACTGAATAGAAATACATCCTTGTCATGGAGTGTTAATTGGGATCCAAGCTATACACCCCTAGGAATGTGAACCCCGAGTCTGGATGGAGGCCATGACTGCCATATTGTTATTAGGAAGATATTTCTTCTTTTGCCCAATGTTTAAATTACTTAAAGTAATTCTATTCTTTGCTTTTTGTACCTCAGAACCATTTGTTCTCAGCAAGCTCAGCCAGCCTCTCCCTTTAAATAAGGGGAGGTTGACAAACTACAGCCTGTTGCTTGTTTTTGTATGGCCCATAAGAACCTAAGAATGGTTTTTATATTTTTAAGTGTTTAAAAAAAAATCAAATGGAGAACAATATTTTGTGACACATAAAAAATGTATACAGGCAATCCCCGGGTTATAAACCCAATAGGTTCTGTAGGTTTGTTCCTAAATTAAACTTGTATGTAAGTTGGAATAGTTACCTTTACCTATTACCTGTGAGAGCCTCCATTCTTAAGTGCGAGTTATAAGTTGGATGTTTGTAACTTGGGGACTACTGCATGTGAAATTCAAATTTCAGTGTCCATACATGAAGTATTTTGGGAACCCAGCCACGCCTGTTCATGTACATATTAGCACCTTGCATCAACAGTGTGGAGTAGTTGAACCGAGACAGGATGGACCTCAAAGCCTAACGTGTTTACTATCTGACCCTTTATGGAAAAGGCTGGCCACTTTTTCCTTGAAATCAATGCCCAGGTACCCAGACGGTATGTCATCTCAGCGTGGTGTCTTTTCTCTCTGCCCACTGGCCTTCTTGGCCTGCTCTGTGCCCACTTGGGGATGGTAGAGACTGGGGATAGGCTGTTCAGTTCTACATCTCTAAGGCCTTCAGTGGTCCCTGGCAATCAGCAGGTGTTCAATAAACACTTGTTAAATAAATAAATGTATCTTGGGTAGTTTACTCCACTCCTGTCAATTTGCTTGTCTAAACAAATACAGACAATAACAAGTAACCTCCAGGTAGTGTGTGAGGACAACTCTGTAACACAGGCCATCTCTATGAACAGGCCACTTGCCCAGAGCTGTCACTGATACCTGATAGAAAAAAACAGCCAAGATGACCTAGTTTTTTTCATCTGCTATTTTTTATTTAAATGGACTAGTGTGAGCCAGTTAACCACACAGAGGCTCCACTTTCTCACCTGTGAAAATGAGAGTATTAGTATCTATTTCATGGAATTGTTATGAGGAATGTTCCTGGAAGGGCCCAAGAAACTGTAAGCTTTGTAAGAACATTTGCTATCTCTCTCGTTTGCTCAATGATTCCAACCAACAGCCCTCAGCTCCTATCTGCTGGCCTCAAGTGGGGATACCAGGTCAAGCTCCTCCTGAGAGACTAGTGCCCTCTTGGCTGCTGGACACTCCTTAGGTAAAGCTGGGTCAATTCGGGGACTCTTCCAAGGCCCTCTTTCATGAAAAGACACACAGTTGGAGAATGAGCATAATTTTTTTAAAGAAGCCATTTCAATACTGGATAAGATCACTTAAATACACTATTCTAGGTTTTCAACATTTTTCCTGATTTATCTTTAATGGCCTTTACAAGGAGGGAAACACTCATTAATTAAATTCAGAGTTATCAGAATTGCTAAGGGGATTGTTCTGACCACTGGCATCATGAACGAGGAGGAATACAACTTTTACAAAGGTATTATTAAAATGATTTAGAATATTAAAAATGCAAGAAGCAAATAATGACAGGAGATTTTGGCTGGGTAAAAAAAGGTCCCCATTTCTTTCTGAAAAAGAATCTCAAATACAAGTATTTAGGGTTGGGATGTGTAACTTAGAAAATGTGAGAAGCAGTAAGAGTGCTGGTGGCTATAAGAGCTGATAATGGTTGTATGACAGATACCAAGCAGTAGAGGGTGAAATTTGGTACTTGGGTTAGAGCTAAAATATGCACTTAATCGTTGTTGATTTTATTTTCTTTTGAGGGGAAATGAAGCAAGATCTCTGCTTCCTCGACATTGCCTGAGCTTTGCAGATTGACCCATATATAACCTCTTTAGGTCAGAAAGGACAGAGAAATAGCCAAGGCCAACATCAACTGATTCCTACATACTTCAAATCATTCATTACAACAGTCACTCTCTAGATAATAAGGCATTTTGTTAAACAAAGAAGAAAGAATGGATAAAATGGGAGGAGTGAGGTTAAGCACCAGAAAGAGGAAAGCAACAGGGGCCAAAACCTTGTGCAATGTTCTTTTCTGAAGAGGAAATGAGTTTAACTGAAAGGAACAGAGATAATGGGATGATCTGGAGGAATTTTACAGCAGAGAAGTCTGGGTTGGTAATTATCCTGTGTCTCGAAAATTAATGTTTTGAGTTATTTAAGATAGAAGAAAGCACAAGTCATCTAAGGTTTAGCCATCAGTGTACTGAGTTGTCCCCTGCAGACAACTCAGTAGGTTGATGACTAAGCTTGAGATGACTTGGTGTCTTCCATCTGTAACTTGTTTCTTTCTGTCTCATTAATCTAAGCGCACAGTGTCATCTTTTGCTTCAGTGACCAAATTACAGAATCTTTGGTAACTTTACATCTTATGTTCAAGAATTCTTTTCCTTGAAACTCTGTAGAAGTACACACTTTTAAGAAGCAACAACAATAAAAACAAATAAAAAAAGCCCAACAATTAAAAAAACCTTGAAGTTAGGCATATTGAAATGACTCAGACAAAACTCAAATACAGTTAGTTTCATATCAGTGTTTACTTAAGAGTCTTTCAAGTCATTTCTGATGCTACTGTGATCCTTACAAAAATAGCCATGTGTAGCACTGAATTGGCATTTTATTTCTTTCAGTATTTCAGACAAAAATGTTTACGGTTTGTGTATGTGCATGATTGAGCGATTGGGTAGGGAGGGAATGATACAGTTGAGCCCACTCACTACCCACCAGATACTATGTGTATTCATTTAAGTATTGCCCCAAAGAAGACTCTCAGCAGCCTTTGGGGCAGTGATGCTTCCATTCTATAGAAGAGGAATCTCGAACTCTAGAAGTATTGTGTTCAAGACCCCAGTTCAGGAGGGATTCTAGCCCAGACTTGTTTAAGCCATCTGTAGACCATTCTTCTTTTGGTACATAGAGGGAAAGGGGGCCGGAGTTTGGGGTAGATGAAAATGGTCATGGGGAAAGGAGAAAGTAAAAACATTACTTAATTCCTTTATCATTAATAGATCAACTGGTAGATGAATCTCAATTTCAGCTTTGGTGTGGCTGAACGTAGTCTACTTCCTTAAGACCAGTTATGATTTTAGTAACATTCCAAGTTTCCAAGATCAGAGATTTCTGTCCACAAGATTACAAAAAGCTTCAGAGATTGAAGAGGAATGAGACACAATCAAAGGGGCCTTCTGCTCTTGAAGAAAGACTACTGGCTTGGCTAGGAGTGGTAGATTACCCCTGTAATCCTAGCACTCTGGGAGGATGAGGTGGGTGGATTGCTTTAGCTCTGGAGTTTGAGACCAACCTGAGCAAGAGTGAGACCTCTTATCTACTAAAGACAGAAAAATTGAGGCAAGAGGATCTCTTGAGCCCAACAGTTTGAGGTTGCTATGAGCTATGATGATGTCATGGCTTTCTAAACCCAGGGTGACAGAGTGAGATTCTGTCTCAAAAAAACCCCCAAAAACAAAAAAATGAAACACACAAGATATTCACGTAACAAAAACATTTGTAACCCTTTACTATTCTGAAATAATAAATCTTCTTAAAAAAGAAAAACTATGGTCTGATATTCTATAACCATATTCCCCTCTGGAAGTCACTGGCACTGGTAAGGATTTTCTTACTTGTGTCCTGAAAATTGACGTCATTGCCATTGTATGCGTTTTTCAGTTTGTTGGTCATCACACGGAGAGCCATGATCTGTTGTCTGATGAAAGTGTCAGGCCTTGTGATGTCCACGTCCACCTCGGGATTGTTGATCTGGTTGGTCAACCCATCATTCATAATCTCAGGCAAGTATCTGCAAGGCAGGGAGGGAGAGAACAGGTAAGGGCGGTGTAGCAGAGAACTCAAAACCAGCTTCTGCCACTCTGCCTTCAACAGTGAGCCAACACACCCAGCCAAAACCAGACTTATTTCCTGGAGAAAATGGCAAGTGGTAAAAATAAGCAATAAATTTTCTCCAGAGGGAGATGTGGATAAAATGGCTTTAGACTACCTTTTTCAATGGCACCAAATTCTTAGGTAGGCCTGCCTTCAAGTTAATGCTAATTTGGGGACCTACAGAAACCATTACCTCAAATGAGCTACTTTTTCTCCCTCCACCACAAAGGTCAAGTTGAAGACTGGATAGTTTCTTTAGTTCTCCTGCTAATTTTGGTAGCAAGAATTGCACTCATTAATTACGTATAATCTGAGAGAATTCTCTGCTGTTTCTTAACTGAAGAGGCCCTACTTCAGATTTTAATGAGAAGAAACTTCTGTATATTAAAAAAAAAATCTCTGGGACATTTTAGAAGTAACTAGTGATTATCAGAATGATTGAAGTATCTATTAGAGTTTTATTTTATAATAGAATCTTGGGTCTAATTCAGTAGACTCACCAACGTTCAGTAAAACAGAAGGGTAAAACCTAACGGCTCTGAGCACAACATCAGAAGATGCTGGGTGTATTTAGACAAGCAGAGGCTAAAGACCTCAGAAACACACTTGGGGCCCTCTCTGAATCCTTCTCCATATCCTGACTTGTCCATTCCCTTCTCTCCTCCCAGCTTCTCATACCTGCCTCCTTTCTTCCCTATGTCCTGAGTTCCTGACTGAGTACAGGGACTGAGGCTACTACAGCCTCAATCTGACTTCCCCATTCCCTTCTTTCTCATTGACTGTGCCCTGCTAATCCAGTTTGGTGACTTTTCATGAAACATAACTCTCACTAATTATAATGCTTTTCTTTTTGGAAATCTTTTGAGTATAGTAGCAAATGAGCACTTATTCAATGCCAGGCACTGTGTGAGGAACTTAACATGCATTTTTAAAGTCAGCTCATCAGCAAATTCAGGAGATAGGTATTCATTTATCCCTATTTTACAAAATGGGAAACTAAGGCTTAGTGAGGATGAGCAAATCAGGGAACCAACAGATGGCAAAACTGTGATGTAAAATAAGCCCTATCTGGCTCCAGAGCCCCAAACACTGCCCTAAACCGCCTGGTGGGTTGTAAACTACAGTTCACACTCACAGCTCAGCAGTCAAACCTACTTCCAGCCACTGCAACTTCCTTATGCTGTAATACTCTGTACAAAGGACCCTCCTTATCTTACAGAATCTATTCCGTGTATCCATTTCATGGTTGCATCACCCACAGATTTTCCTCGTCTGTGATGCCCTCTCATCAATAGCCTTAAAAACCCAGGCCTTGCCTCCCTTTCTCCTCAAGACATTTCCCAGCTTTCAGGGATCTGCCCAGCCTTTTGTAGGGCCGCCTGGTTCAGTTGGGCATTTTGTGCACTGTACAAAGTCACACCTCCAAATGCAAAGAGTGACTTGGCACTAAAGTCTAGCCTCATTTCCATGGTCACCAAGCCACATCCCTATAGGGCCCCATTCTCCAAAAGAGAATGTTCTTTTCTGGTAATCTATTTCTTTTCTTTTTGGTAATCTTTTTATGTTAGAACATTTCAGTACATATAAAAGTAGAGACAACAACATAATAAACCCCATGTACCCATCTGGGTGTCTTTTACTAATTCCTACAAAGGTGCTATATTTTTCTGTGTCCTGGTAAGAAACAGATGGCACACCAGAGATGAAAAAAAGAGAGTTTAAAGAAGAGACTATTTATAAAGGTGTGGACCATTTAAAGGGAACCAGCACAGAGAGGTGACGTGCCCTGGGGTCATGTGGGATAAGGAGAACACCAAGAACACACAAGACCTGAAAGCAGGGAAAGGCACCAAAGACAAACCCAGGCTGTCATGGAGGGAGCCAGGGGCAGGTAGCCTGACCCCTCTAGCCCCACCTCCTGACCTCTGCCTGCTGCCTCCAATTGGTTGAACCCAACAGGAAGGTGGCAGGCAAGGGACCCCACTGATACAGCTCTTAGGGTCCTCTTCCGGGGCAGAGGCCAAGGTGGACATCCAGCACTGGCTTTCTACAGGCTGCCTAACTGCCACGACTATTATACTCCCGCCACTTGTGCTACTGTTGCTTGAGAGCTGAAAAAGCATCCTTTTCTGTACTGCATTATTCCCACTGACATATCCTTATGCTTAAAGTTCTTCCCTTTCCAGCAAGTCCTCTTCCAGGTTCTGGAAGCCAAAGGCTTCAGTCATCAGCCTCCAAGAGAAGAACCACACAGAGAAACTTTGATGTTTAAGCCATTTTTCAGATATTGGCTCTTCTGCATGATGTATTTGTATATGAATTGGTTTACCCATTTTAAATCAGACATCCCCTGCATAAGCAGTGTGCCTCTATCTATATCCTAAACAAAATCGATTTCATGAAGTTCACTAAATAATGAATCATAAAACACACAGAGTGTGCTGCAAATTTTTTTCCACGAAGCTGCAAGTATTTACTGCCCTAAAAACTAGAAATTTAAAAAAGCTATGGAATCATATCTTTTTGTTGTAAAATGTAACTCCTGTCCTGCCTTTTAATATATATCTTCTATATAAATAAATTTTCATTTGATTCTGAGATTGTCTTCTGGTGTAACTCCTAGAATATGACATTGGACTGATGGTTATTGACATGCAATTATATGTGCCAGGCTCCGTGAACTCGACCTAATCACGAAAGCCCTTTGGAATAAGCAATAGCAGGTGCAGGGCGTCCTGTGCTGACACAGGAGCTGAGAGGAGCTGAAAGGTGACAGTTGATTCTGATGTTACTTCTCTACATTTTGGAAAATGATTCCTGCGGCTGTACCTTTGCTGAGTCAGAGGCAGGCATTGTTTCTTTCAGATGCTGTGTGCCAGCTGAGACTCATTTATCAGAAGCTCACTGCGATAGCTTACATGGGGATGTTGCCCCTGGGAGTCTGAACATCCAGGAACAATAAGAGACTGCCAAGTAAACCCAGCCTCTAACTGCGCCTGCTGATGCTCAGCCACTTACAATAAAAACAAGTAACAATGCACCCGTGTCCTCAAAAACCTTTTCTCCTTTCAGTGTAGTCAAAGGGTGACTCTGGAGATAATGTGGAAACTTAAACCTAAAACAGCTGAAAAAGAATATGGCCCTTTTGCAAAGGTAGAGCCCGAGGATCCATCTGTGGAAGACCATTGTGTAGCCTGAAGGGTCTGTGAAAGCCCGTGCAGCTCTAGGACCTCATGACCTATTTATTTGTTGTCTCTCATATTTGGTCTCTTTACAAAGTGCTCATGTCCTGCAAGGACAGACACATCTCTGAGCCCACAGTGCTCTTCCTTCAGCAGAGTTTGCACAGCCCTCAGACTTGGCAGCTTTCTATCTTTGCATCATCATATCTCTTGGAGACATACAAGGAGAATCGTGGCACAGATGGCCCAGGTTAAGGCTGGGTAGAGCAGGGAGAACCCAGAAATGAAGACAAACTGGAGAGCTGAACAGGGATGTCATGGTTTGCCAATGCTCCATGCTATGGTGTGGTAAGTGAGTGGCAGCCATAAGCAGCAAGCATCATGTCTCCATTTTGGTTACCTTCATTTCTGCAAGAGCATGGCTAGGAGCTAAATCTTTGGCAGTTTTGCAGAATTATTTTTCTCAACCTCTAATTTCATATCGTTAACGTAGACTTCCTTGATTACATCTAAATATTATGGCTAATTATGGTCAATTAGAGTGGAAGAGGCCTGTGGAAATTTAGGAGGTGGGAGGACTGATACATTCAACCTTGTGGACGGCCGCAGGCCCTCACTACCAGAGTCAGGTGACAGTCAGCTTCTGTCACTTGAGAGACATTAAACATGACTTGTCCCTGCAGGGATTTCCAATTGGCCAATCACAGCACCTGCCATTCTCAGCAGAATCATTCCTTATAGTTGTGCCAAGGCTTCCAGAAAGACCCTATTGAGGCAGAAAGACCCTATTGAGGTATGAATGTGCTTGCTGGGAGCAGAGGCACATTAACTTCTCAGTGTTCAGTATTGCTCATCATCATATTGTGTTGTTCTGCTGTAAGCCCTGCATATCGGGAGAGGGACACACATTCTTAAGACTGAATGTATTTGAAAGCCAGTGGATGTCTGAGATGTGTGCCTGAAGGAGTTTTTATGAATCCAAATGGGAGCTGAGGCATGAATAGGGGAGATAGGATGCCTAAGTGCTGGCCTGGATTTCTTTTTAAAGTTCTAATACTTCCTCAGACTGATCATCTCCCAAGAAACAATTAGAAAAGTGAGGTGAGAGTACTTTCAATACTATTTGTTGCCACAAATGAGCTCCATTCAATACTCATCTCTACAGTAATTTCTAATTCTAAGCTATATATTTATTCTGCTTCAGTAGGTTTAAAAGTTTAACTCATCTAAGTACATATAATGCTAATATGCTCCAAAATTCCTCTGTGCTGTTTCAAAATTTGAAAATTTCCAAATGTTTTTACTTCAACATGTTAGTTAGCAGGAATTCATCTGATATGAAACAAGGCTAATTATAGTCCTCATTTATCCTGCTTAATGTGAATTAGTGCATTTTGATGGAAAAATATTAATGTGCTTGTGGGCTATAGACTCAGACCCCACTGGGAAGATAACACAATGTATAGGACATTCACTGTGGTGATTCTTTAAACTTAAAAAAAATTTGAATTCTGAAATACATGTGGTTTCAAATAAGGAATTACAAACCTATTGTGTCAGTAATCTCTTTTAGAAATGTTCTTAAAATCTAAGTCTTAAATTTTATATACATTAGGATAGCTATTATTTACAACAAACAAATGAAACATTACAATTGTTGTTGAAGATGTACAGAAATTGGAACCCTGTGTTCTGATGGTGGGGATATAAAATGGTTCAGCTGCTATAGAAAACAGCATGGCAATTCCTCAAAAAAATTAATAATAGAATTACTGTAAGATCCAGCCATTGTGCTTCTGGGCATATACTCAAAATAATTAAAGGTAAGGAATTGAGCAGATATTTGTATACTTCTGTTCATAGCAGCATTATTCATAGTAGTGAAAAGGTGAGAACTAGGGATTGATGGATGCACAGATAAACAAAATGTGGGATAAACATACAATGGGAATATTATTCAGCTTTAAAAAAACAAAATTCAGACACATATGAAAATGTGGATGAAGTCTGAGGATATTATTCTAAGCAAAGTCAGTTACAAAAAGACAAATATTGGGTGGCTCCTGTAGCTCAAAGGAGTAGGGCACTGGCCCCATATGCTGGAGGTGGCGGATTCAAACCTGGCCCCAAAAAAAAAAAAAAAAAAGGTAAATATTATATGATTCTGCTTACATATTACAAGTTAAATTCATAGAAATTAGAAGCATAGTTTCTAGGCCTGGGGAGAAAAAGGAAAAGGAAAACAGATTTTCGGTTTATTAAGATGTGTAAGTTCTGTGGGTAGATGGTGGTAATTGTTGTACAGCCACTATAGTTGTTATAGAACTATGGAGATAAGACAATTTAGTTCATGAACTCATCCTAGAAAAAGTGATAGATTCCTCACTGCTGAATCACCTTTTAAGTAATCCTATTGGGAATCTATTCACTGACACTGGTACCCAGTCCACCAAAAGCAATTTTGTAAGTCTTTTTCTGGAATGGCCATTGGAGCTATTCTTGTACAGCATCCAAAATTGTACAAAAGTAATAATGAACACCAAATACCACTCTGCAAGACACCACCATATGTCCACATGAACACAGCTGTGAGACACAGATATACCAAGGTTATGAAACCTTACCGAGTTGTTTGTATAGTGCCGCCAACATAAGTGCAAGGTGGAAAGTTTATAAACTTGTCAGACTTTGTACACTGTAAAATGGCTAAAATAGTAAATTTTATATTTGCTATATTTACCACAATTTATAAAGTTTAGGTTTACAGTGTTACTTTTGTAAACTTACTGATACCACATATACACGACTGTTTTCCCTTTCCATTTTTCTTGAAGGAAAGTAGTATTACTCAAAGCTTTAAGCAGATTTATAAATCCTTTAAGACTGTTAAACTAGAGTTGTCTGAAGCCTTGGAAACTTCAGGCACTCAGATAAGGTCAAAGGAACGTGAACTGAGTGTGACCTGGGGCATCTGAGACCTTTCTGGGACCCATGGTGGGACTGTGCACCAACCATCTAGCTACTTTACATCCTTTTTTCACTGTGGGATTCTAATGAAAATTAAGTGATTAACATGGTTGCCCCAGATGCCAACTGTTCCTTAGGAGTAGCTGACAGCAGCAGAATCTGGTGTTTTAAAGCTAAAATTCACGTACAGAAGGATGATTTGCCGTGGCTGTCCTCCAGCTGGGAAATGGTTTGGGAACTCTTTTGGAGGACACTCAGCTCATGAGTTACAATAGTGAGCAGAAGTTAAACTCTTTAATGTGGCCTCATAATTCACTGACAGGAGTTCTCTAACCTATCTTTTCTTGATAGCCAACTACATAGTGGGTAGGAGAAAACACCCCTGAGCCAGTTTTCAGGGTTGCTGAGTTGTGGGCCAAACAACATGCTCCCTTCTTCCCATTTGGAGCCATCTCTGCCCAACATAGCTTCCTCTCCCCCAGGACAGTCAGGAATACTTCATGGGTATCCCCCCACACACACCATGGATGAAGGGAGCAGGAAGGGAAGGGAGCATTTTTAGAGTGCCAGGTTTGAAAGTTGCCAGTTCTTTTCTTAGAATTCCCACCTTCCCAAGGTATTTGGCTTGGTATCCATTTGATATTTCACAGTCCTTTAAAACACAGCTAGAGTGCTTTGGGACATACTCTGCAATCAGACTAAAACAATATCTTCTTCCAGACTGCTGAGTCACAATCTTTGCCAGATTCCTCCTCATCACACATCATCTCTTCCTCCTTCCATCTGCCTGGACTTATCCACTTCTAACTTGCGATTTCTTTTGGTTAGCTAATCTGCACGGTGGCTGGTGCAAGTGACTGATCTATTTGCTAGATTTTTGTACTTTTCCTATTTCTTACAATTTACTGTGTTTGCCTCCTGGCCTTGGGAAGGATTTCCTTGGGGACACAATATTTCTGTGAGGATCAGATGCTTTGAAAAACAGCAGAGGCTCCCTGCAAAAGCCACATTTCCAAGGGGTCCAATTAATTTTGCCTGTCAGCCAGCTCCTTGATAGCCTCCTCCCAGAGGTATTTTAAAGGAAGGACACAGTGATAGTTAAACACTGGCTTACAGGGAGCACAATTGAAAAGTATTTTTTTTTTTTGGTGCCAGTTTTATAGGAAAGAGGAAGGAGTCTGCAAATGACTGACTCAAGAACCCTGAAGACTGGAAATAATTTTATTTCCCCTCTGCTAACCCAGGTGCCAGTGGGACCTGGCTCTCAGACTTTCATCTTTTCTGCCCCGGCTCATTATCTCTCAGACTCTCCTTTCCTTTTTAATCCCTGTGAGTTTAGAAAAAGACCCCCTTTTAGGGTCTAGAAGAAGTTGCTGATGATGTTGTTTAATATGGCTATGTTCTAAAAAATCCAGAATCAGCTTCCAGAGGAGCAAAACTGTAAGGGCCTATGGGAACACCACCAGGGCTTTCTTTTTTCTTCTGCTGCCTGGCACAGTTCTAACCTGTATGCTCTGACCACATGGAAGTTTTATTTCCGTCACAACCTATGTGTTCCTGCCTCCCAAATAATCATTCTTTTCTAGCTGCTTTGTAGACAGCTCATTCCGGCCACTGACTGCCCAGAATGCCCTCCTCCGGGGTGACTGATGACTGCAAACGTCCTCCTAGGGCCTCCAGCTTCACCCCAGGAACTTTGGGAGGCCTAGATTTGTAACCTGAACCACAACTCTTTAATTTTTTTCCCTTTGGCCTTCTAGATGATTATCGATTTTCTTCTGTAACTTACTATCTTCCTTTCAATTCCTATTTATCTGAGGTGAGGCACAGTGTTGCTGTACCCGCACCCATTTACCCCTGAGAAGTCGTTCAGGTAAGTGACAAATGGCAAGAGGAGGAGTCACACCTGCAGACTCACTCTCCTTCCAGTGGACTGGCTGCCTGTCTCAGGTGATAGACACTGCCCGGAACTCTAAGAAAAATCTGTTATTAGCTTTTCTGACTGGTAGGCTGTGATTCTGAATACTAATTGCGGCAAACTGTATGTCTGTGTGTCTCCCAAGTCCATATGGTGAAACCTGCATTCTCAATGGGATAATATTTGGACATGGGGCCTTTGGGAGGTGATTAGGGTTTAATAAGGTCATGTTGGATTGAGTAGAGTTCCCATGATGGAGTAAGTGCCTTTAACAGAGGAAAGGGCCACAGAGTGCGTTCTCTCGTGATCTTTCTCTCTCTCTCCCTGCCTAGCGAGGATGAAGTAATAAGACAGCCAGCCTTAAGCCAGGAAGAGAGCACTCACAAGAACCCAACCTGCTGCTATCCTGGTTTTGGACTTTCCGGCATCCACAACTGTGAGAAATAGATTTCTGCTATTTCACCTGCTGTTTCCATGGTATTTTTGTTCCAGCACCCAGAGCTATGACACTAATCAAATCAAATATTGGGCAAGGATTTGAAGTCTTTGTCCTTGCCACTCATCACAGTAGCACCATTTGAGACCAGAGGTTTGTGTGGATGCTGTCCTCCTGTGTGGACGCTGTCCTGAAAGCTGGGCTGAATGCCCTGATACCTGTGTGATGTCTAAGCAATTCATTGTTGGGATGCCTTCACCCTTGCCTGTACCCTGCTGTCCTTAGTGGGCAGCATTGCAAGTAAGCCATGTGACCTCCCAGCCCATACTGCTGCTGCTGCTTTTAATATAAGTAAAATTCCATTAAAAGAAACATCAAGGATATCTGTGAAGGCATCAAGAAACTAAAAAAAAAAATTGTAACATTCTTCCTGAGGCCTGTGTGTGGACTGGAAAAGGGATTATCTTACTTGTGAATAGGGCCCGACAGTCGGGCTGCCCAACAAAAACACAGGACTTCCACTTACACCTGAATTTCAGATGAATGACTAATCTTTTAAGTTTGTTCCCTTTGTTGTCCTGTATTTTTATGTGCTAAATCCAGCAACACTGCCTGAGAGCCTTCCTACCCAGTGTGGTCCTTGATCAGCAGTAATCGCATCACCTAGAGGCTTGTTAGAAATGCAGATGTCTCTGTCATCTTGGGCTGCTACAACAAAAACCATAACCTGGGTGGCTGAAACAACACAAATTTATTTCTCACAAGTCTAGGGCCCAGGGTATCCAAGACCAAGACGCTAGCAGACCCTGTGTCTGCTGAGGGCTCTGTCCCTGGTTTGCAGGCGGTCTCCTTCCTACTGTGTCACCACGTGACAGAGAGATCATCTCTCTCGTGTTTGTTTTTATAAGGGCATTAATTCTATTCATGATGGCTCCACCCTCGAGACCCAATTATTTCCAAAAGGCCATTCCTCCAAAGACCATTACATTAGGGGTTAGGATTTCAACAAAGAAATTTGGGGGGAAGGGCACAAGCACCAAATCAGAATCTGTATCTTAAATAAGGACTTAGCCTATATATACACTAAGGTTTGAGAAGGGCTGTTTTTGGATTTACAAACTGTTTTCACAAATATTATCTTCACATTGTCTTAGGAGGTTTGCAAGGAAAGAGGGGAAAGCAGAGAAAATATTCCCTTAACCACCTCGTCTCATTGTCAGAATGAAGATTTAAATGCTGATTGGGTCACTGGTCACCCCTGTAATATTCTCCCAGCAAAGGGTACAGATCCTCCTACCTCACCTCCTGTTCTCAGACCTGCTTAGTGACAGAGGCAGAGGTGGATGATGGTGCAATGAGTGGGGGGACTTGGGACAAAAGTGGGTCCAGAACTTTGGGGGGTCCCTGCTCCCTGCTCACACACTTTTGACCTTGGTCTCAACACTATAGGCTATACCCTGTGGCCACCATATCTCTTGTATCCTTTTCTCTTTAAGATATCCTCAAGTTCAACAGGTATCATTAATTTAATAACAGCTTTTTGGGAAAATAAGAAATCACTGGAGTAAATGGACATAGTGACTGTAAGAGTTATTTTGATTTCAGGATCATTAAAAATAGAAAGAGGTATTATCTGAATCAAGGAAAAAACTGTAACATTCCTCCTGAGGCTTGTGTGACTGAAAAGGGGATTATCTCACCTGTGAATAGGGCCTGACAGCCGGGCTGCCAGACAAAGTCACAGGACTGCCCAGACTGAGACAGTAAGTCTGGGGTAGAATCTGAGTGAGATCCTGCATTTCTAACAAGCTTCCAGGACCAGGTGATGTGATTACTACACAGGAAAAGGACCAGGACCCATACTTTGGAGTAGGATTCATAGCAAAGAGCTATGGAGAAGGAGCCAGAAAGTAAACAGGAAAAATATGGCTGATGGAGACCTGCTTGACCAAACACTTTGGACAGAAGGCTTCGTGGGAGGGGCCAGCAGAAGAATGTGGCTCCAGGACTCCTCTGGGAGAAACCAACAGAGGAGGTGATGTCTGGTCTGCTGGAGAACTCAGCACACAGGTGTGAGTTTGTATCCTCTGGGCATGACAATCTCTACTGAGCATCTCTGTTCTGTATCTATTTATACTTGTGGATAGATTTGTTTTTAAAATAAAGATTCTGGTTGTTTTATTTGACATAGGTGATGAGGATAACTGTTTTTTTTTTTTCTATCTATGTTTTTACTTTTTACAACCATTCCTAAAAATGTAAAAAGGCCTATCTTCTTAAAACTCATACTTCAAAAGTGGGGAAAAAAATTATCCACATGATAAACTGACTCTTCAACTTACAAGACAGTTCAGCAGAATTTCTTTTCCTGTCTTTTTTTTTTTTTTTGAGACAGAGCCTCTGATTCCGTTGCCCCAGGCTAGAGTGCCGAGGTATTAGCTTAGCTCACAGCAACCTCAAACTCCTGGGCTCAAGCAATCCTCCTGCCTCAGCCTCCCTAGTAGCTGGGATTACAGGTGCCCACCATAATGCCCAGCTACTTTTTCTATTTTTGGTAGAGATGGGGTCTCACTCTTGGTTAGGCTGGTCTCTAACTCCTGAGCTCAAGTGGTCATCTGGCCTCAGCCTCTTAGATGGGTAGGGTCACAAGTGTGAGCCATTGTGCCTGGCTAGTTCCAAAGAATTTCTTTAAGTGAAAACTTCTCTTATGTGTGTCTAGATCCATTAAAATTTGGAAGAAAGTGTCAATTAAATTTAATTCAAGTCATTATTGATGATCTATTTAGTTTGCTAATGTATATAAATTTATATTATTAAGATTCCCTGTCAGTAGAAGAATGTTAAAAAGGAACTAAAGAAAACTACGAAATTATAATTGTTCAAATGAACCACAAATATCTGACAATCTCATATTTTATAATACACTAATTATGTAATAAAAGATACACTACATTACATTCAATTCTGGAAAATTCCTACATGTTATTTTATGGCACTGAACTTGAAGATACCTATAGAAAGAGCGTAAACTCATCCAATGGCTTCCCATTGATCTCAAGGTACAATTCAATTCTGATCCCTGAGAACTGATCCAGGTGTTTCTGGATCTCTGTGGTCCTTTTCTAAATCTGCAGCCCGGCACTATGGTACCTGAAGTTCACAAATGCACTGTCTCTACTCCAGCCACTGAACGTTTTCATGTGTTGATCCCATTTGATCTTACAGACCCCAATCCACAGAGCCTTGCACGGAGCCTGGGACAGAGAGAAAGCTTAACCAGGCTGCTGAGGGACTGGCTCACTGGATGCACACTGCAGAACTGTTCATTTGCTCTCCTAACTTGGAGGACCATATAGTTGCTGTTTATTTATTTGCAGTTTTTGGCGGGGGCTGGGTTTGAACCCACCACCTCTGGTATATGGGGTTGGCGCCCTACTCCTTTGAGCCACAGGTGCCCCCCCCCAGCTGCTATTTATTTAAAAAGGAGGGTAATGCTATTGAAACAAAAACATACTGAGCTAGGACTTGAGAGAGCTTTTGTTAATGGGGCAACAACTCTAAGTTTAATGGTCTTTATCTTCCCCATTCGCTTTCCTGGAGTTTCATCCCTTCCCCTAACCTTTCCCACAACCATTTTCCAGATTTCCTTCTGTAAGAAACTGTATGTGCCCAGATACCCAGTAATCTGCGTGACTGTCCCAGGGAATGCGGTTCAAAACGCAGCCTTCCTTTTAGCTGAGGCTGAAAGGTAAACACAGATGGGCAGCAGAACGGCTCAAAAACATCAAGCGTTTTATTCATTAGACCATCTGATCACCCCTACAGCGCCTTTCCTTAGAGTTGTTAGGAAAAGAAACATCAGACCCTGTTAATTCACAGCTGAATCTGCTGACCAAAGGTCTCCAAGTTAAAAAAGCCAGACACAAAATATTAAGTTATTTTGGGGTCACATGTTAATATCATGATCAAATTCCTTCTCATAATCTAAGATTTGGGTATGGATATTTTGGGCAACTTGAAACGGTTAGGGCTCTTTCTGGAGGTATCTTGTGTTTCCCTGGTGAAGATCTTCGTGGTACGGGTGATGATACCATTAGCAACAGATACTGAAAAATACAGCTTCGTACCTGAAGTCCTAGGTAACAAATCAC
The DNA here is from genome assembly GCF_000181295.1 of Otolemur garnettii. Classification (NCBI taxonomy): domain Eukaryota; kingdom Metazoa; phylum Chordata; class Mammalia; order Primates; family Galagidae; genus Otolemur; species Otolemur garnettii. The sequence continues at coordinate 4,308,377 of NW_003852429.1, read as the reverse complement.
ACCGATATGTGCCCCACTCTGACCCCTGGCTTAACTTTGGCAGTTTCTCCTGAACGTAATAAGCACGTCCCTTCTTGTCCTTTCATCACAGCTGTTCCCACCGCCCACTGAGGCCCCGGCATAGACGCCCCTCTGAGTTCTCCACCTGCTGGCCAATCCCCAACAACTCCTCGAGTCCAATTTACCAGCTGCTTTGCCTACTGATGAGGGCGCCAGCAGATTCCTCTCCTCCTGTCCTGCCCTGCTCGCCAATTTCCAATCAGTTTCCCCGTCCAGCTTCTCCACCCTATGAACACCCAGGCCAAGCCTGTTTCTGAGCTGAACTCAGCAATTCCCTAGCAAGTGGCTGCAGCTTAGTCCACAGACCAGAATGAGGACAACAGCCATCTCTTGTCAGGAGATTCCGATGGGACTTCCTGTTGGAACTCTTCCCCTGTGTCACTCAGACATTTTCCTTTAGCTTCCCAATGAACATTTCAATTCTTTATTTTTTTTTTCCCCTTGAGGGGTGAAAACAAAATTACAGTTTAATTTTCTTTTTCCTCTTTTACTCATGAAGAAACAAAGAGAATCCTGATATTGATAAAAAGAGCCTTGGTATCTTAAATTCACCAAGCAAACATAAAGGTTTTGTGATCTCAAGGTATCTGTAACCTGGCATCTGTCACCATGCCTCCATCCTCATCCAGAGGCGAGACATTCAAGCAAGGATTCCACGCTTAGTGGCACCTTGAGAGGAAGTGCTCCCGGGTACCCATCAAACCTGTCACTCTCAACAGCTGGTGCTGAGGGATGACGAGCCCCTCCACCCTCCGGGGCTTTTTGCATCAACAGTTCTGCAGAGCTGTGCAGGGAGAGGCTTCCAGGGTGGGACGCGCCATTCCCCCACCCTCGTGACCGGAGGGTCAGCCTCACCTGGCCTTGCTGTGCCCGTTCCAGCACTGCTCCTCGTTGGACGTCCCTGCCGTCACGCTCTCGTCCTTGCAGATGGTGTAGGGTAACGCCGACCAGACCTTTTTAGAGAGCTTCAATTTCTCTTTTATGTCGGTGACCTGACCAAGAAACCAAGGAAAGTGAGTGTACGTCCTTCTCAGGCTCTGTCCATTTCTACACAATGGACACAGGTGAAGGTTATAGTACCTGGGATGTGACCAGCGCTAACTGGGTCAGTGTTCGGGGGGAGACAGGTGCTATGGAAAAGCCTCTTTTCTGGTTGTTTTTTTGCAGCTTTTGGCCAGGGCTGGGTTTGAACCTGCCATCTCTGGCGTATGGGGCCAGCACCCTACTCCTTTGAGCCACAGGCACCGCCCTGGAAAAGCCTCTTTTCTTTCCCGCAATCTTCCCCGAGCAGAGAGTTCTCAGGTAGTTGGCTTTTTGATTTTCATCTTTTCTATCCTTCAGTCCTTTGAATTAAAAACGTAGGAAG
>NW_003852429.1:4301565-4306777 GCF_000181295.1 Otolemur garnettii | reverse complement strand
GTCCCCAATTTAGCTGCTGGTGTAATGGGCAGGCCCATATAGCATGTGTTGAACAGTAAACCAAACCCATTAGCACCAAAAGAGAAGAGCCATCCTCCATATGAGTAAGCATAAATTTCAGCCCTGTGGAGAGATGGCCAGGAGGGTCTTAAAACACCAGCATCTTAAGTGTTTTCAAGCTCAGCACTGACTTCTTGCCTGTGAAAGTGTAGAGAGAGGGATTTACTACCATTGTGGCTTCAGAATGAACAGCTAGGTTTATGCAGTCACAGCTCTGATTTCCTCCTCTGTCTACATGAACATTGAGAATGTCTGTGGATGGTTGAAATGCATCTTCATTGGTTGAATTGTGTCTCCCTGCCCCCTAATTCATAGGTTGAAGTCCTAACCCTCAGGACCTCAGAATGCAACTTTATTTTGAGATAGGGTCATTACAGAGGTCAACAAGTTAAAGTGAGGTCATTAGGATGAACCCTAACGTAATATGACTAGTGTCCTTGTAAAGAGGAAATTTAGACACACAGGCACGCAGAGAGGAAGATGCCCATCTATAAACCAGGGAGAGAGGTCTGGAGTGGACCTTTCCTCTCAGCCCTCAGAAGGAGCCACGCCTGCTGACGCCTTCATTTCAGGCTTCCAGTCCCCAGGACTGAGAGGATGAAATTCTGTAGTTTTCAGCCACCCAGTCTGTGGTCCTTTGTTCTGGAAACCTCAGCAAACTAATACAGATGCAAAACCTGTTTGGTAAACATTTGAAAGGGAACACTGCATTTACACACTCACCTACCACAGATTACTTAATAATTACCAAAAGAAAACTGGTCATTTTACAGCACAGAGACTTGGCAGGAGGCCTCCGCCATAGCCAAGTGATCAAAGTGACAGGACAAATGGACTATGTGCATCTTCTGATGTGATGTGTCAACAAGGACCATCACTTAGGCTGAGAAAATTCATAACCTGAACATAATCATGGGGACACATGAAACTAACCCAGACCCAGGGGCATTCAACTGGCCTGTCCTTCTCAAAAGCGTCAGTCCTGAATGACCAAAAAGGCCGGAGAGTGCTTTCTGATTAAGAATATGAGATGTGCTGTCCCAGTGCAGCCTGGATTGAATGCTAGGTCAGAAAGGTAACTGCCTTACAAGACATTATGGAGATGGCAGGCAACATGTGTATACGGACTGTTAGACAGTAGCATCGTGTCAGCGGTACACACTCTGCCCATAAAAGCATGCTGTGGCAACGTAGGAGAGTGTCACATGTAAAGCCAATGGTAGCAATGCAGGAGAATGGCATGTTCTTGGGTTGTTAGGAGATACCAGCTGGAATATTAACAATCACAGGGGTATGATTTGTACACCTTAATAATGGCTCAGTAAAAAAAAAAAAAAAAGGCTCAGAAATAAATACTAATAAATACATGTAGGCATAAAGAGAAAGAGACAGAAAGTACAAGTGGGAAATTTTTAATAATTGGTGAGTCTAGATGAAAAGTATATAATTTTTCCAAAAAATCCAATTTTTTTTCCCAAAATAAAACACGTGAAAAAAGAGCTTACATTTTATTTGGTTTTCGTGGTGTCCACTTTGGTGTTCCTAACCTCCAATAAATGCCACCATCTCTAGGCCATTCCTTCTTACTCTTTTCAAAATAATCCCCAGAGAAAGAAATATGTGTTCCATATTTATCTCTGGTTCCAAAAACAATCACCATGTTCAGGACTGAAATCCTGGCAGCTGCATTCCGCCCCATAGGAAAGCAGACCAAGAGTGAGCGTTCCCTTCTCGGCTTCTCTCCTACTGGAAATCCCATCTCCCTGCTGTGGGAATGTAAACCAGATACACATATTGTGAGACTCAGAGAAAGAATAACATTGCATGACGTCCCACAGGCATCTCCTCTTTTGGTATTTGCAAAATTGAACTTCGGATGTCAGGCTGTTTATTGTTTAAATCAAACTCAAGCACGGTCTCCTTCAGGGAGCCCTCTCCGGCCTCCCAATTAGAGCCCACGTTCTTCCCTGTACAGATTCCCGCTGGTGATTCTAAGTACTGATCCCTCCAAACTCTCCTAATTGGCTTATTTTTCTGATTCTCTCTGAGACTACACACTTCTTGATGGCAGGAATAGAGTTGCCCTTGGTCTTTATCCTTACTGCCTGCTATGGTCAAGTGACCAATGTGCCCAGCTTGTCTGCAACTTATGAGTTTTTAGCACTAAAATGAGAAAGTCCAGGGTGAGTTGGTCACACAGGTCCCAGCACACGGGCGCCCCCTGGTAAGTGTTGAATGAGATGATGGGTTGAATCATCCCATTCTATTACAAGGTGTTGGACAATATTGCCAACGCTGAACACCTGGGGTCACAGTACTGCCTGCCCTTCATCCGAGGGGGGAGGGAGGAAACAGCGCAGTCCTAGTTGGCTAGGTGAGGACCTTGTCTTGACAATGGGTGTGGGGCCCTCCCCGACTGCTCAGCCCAGCGCGTTTTATAACCTGAACATGTTCTCCCTGGCATTTCAGTACCAGTGCGCTTTCATGGTGCAATCGAAGGAGGTAACAACAGAGCCGCCGTGAGAAATGTAAATGCTGTTTTAACATTCTGCGTGGAAACACTGGCCAATTCACCTCCAGCCTGTGATGGCGAGGCAGACAGCTGAAAAAATGCACCCGATTAGCCACTGGAAAAGAACACGCCTTTGATTCTAAAGTGTGTCTGAATGATGGAAGTTTAGTCTTCAGTACCAGGGATGCTTTTTAATTTTCACACCATTTCGAAATATTTCCTCATTTCATGTGTTTATTTTATTTCTGAATAAGATACACCACTGCTCTGCTGTAGCCCAGACCTGAGGGCTTTTTTCTTTTCTTTCTTTTTTTTCCCCTGGAAACTTGAGTGCACACAATTGTGTGCTAAGTTTTATGTTAACAAGTGACCTTAGTACAAATATGTTACTGACAATAACGGTGGGCCTTAATTCATAAATAACAACCTGACGGGATCAAACAATGTCCTTTCTTTGATCCCCAAACGAGCCATCGTAGAACAAATTGACTGTAACCGATACTTACTAATACTTGCAAATATTAAAGCAATGGGTAATGCCATTGTTAGTAACGCCGCAGTATAAGTAATACTAGTGATAACTAAGTATTCATTTCTTATCAATGCTATTGATAGATTCTGAAATCGAAACAGCTGTCCCATTATGCCATAGGAATCTGAGTCAAACACATACTGTTGAAGTTCATGGGGAAAACATGAGCCTTCTTTTAGCATTTATCTGTGGTTTACTCTGGTTTCTGACAATTTCAAACCTGCCTTCTGTAGAGACATATACTCTTCATTTAAAGATTGTCACAAGGCTCATGAATAGTTGAGTGTATAGGAAGACGGAGGCACCACACTCATCCTATCCTTACAGATCTGTAAAGTTAGACAAAAGGGGGAGGAAGTTGACAAGGGGAATGATGGCTAAAATCAAGAGATTAGTAAAAAACCAGGAGCAGAAAAGAAGGACTGTGCAAGCATTGTCAGCTGACAACGTCACTTAGGAAGTATCTTGCCTCAACTGCGTAACTATAACCTGAATCTCATCAAGTTTCCGATTGAACAGCTCACAGGTTACAAAGACTGCTAGAGAGAAAAGAACAAACTAAGTAAACATTGCAAATAAATAATCAGACGCATCAGTGATGAGAGGTTCTCTAAGACAAGTGGCCTCAAAACTGGGCAAGGAAATAAATTCATTGATTAAGGCAGACAGACTGTCCTAGATGAAAAGAAACTGCAAAAACATAATAACCCAATTCTCTCTGTGTGGGTAGACTGTAGCTGCATCCTGAATTTGGAGGTGGGGACCCAGCTGTAAGAGAGAGTTTGGGGGGATTCTGAATATACGAGTAGCAAAGGTAGCAGTTGATATTACTGACTCACTGTTGACTTTCTTAAGTGTGAGCATAATGTTGTTGTTGTGTAGGAGACTTCTAGGAGAAAAGGAGATGCATGCTGAGATATTTAGGGATAAAATGTCGCTGTGTCTTTTATTTGTTTAAAAATAGGAAAAAAACTCTTACTGAATCTGCACTAGAGGTGTATGGATGTACATCTTACTATTTTTTCAAGACTAAAATCTTACCATTTCAGTATTGTTTGAAAAAAGTTAAAAATAATGAAAAGTTAGGAAAGAAAAAAGACTTTGTTGTCAGGGCACACAGCTCTGAAGAGCCTGGCTGGGCTCAGCACAGACTGTAACTGAGTTAGAGTGACAGGGCTGACTGTGAGCTTTTACTCACGTCCCTTGCAGTCAATCTTCATAATTCTGTCTATGCTGAAATATTAATAGTATCACACCCTTTGTGCAACTGGGAAACAGGGCTTAGGGAGGTTAAAACTTGCCACACATCTAGTAAATGAGATTCAAATTCAATCGTGGACTTTGGAATCGTTACTCTTAACCACAAGGCTTACTAGGGTCATTGCCTGTTACCTTCGAAGAGTGTGTGGGGTGGGGTTGGTGATAGGGGTGTGTGTGCATCTCTGGGGAGTTCAAGTGATTCAGTGGGATTCAGGATTAGAACTTTTATTTCTATATTTTAAATGTAAAGACACAAGAGAAATTAAGCTTTCCCACGATTTAATCTCGAGATTGAGAATCTATATGGTGATGGCCATTTCTCAAATACCCTAGGGCTATTTCAAGCAATGTAAACACAGGGAATAATGATAAGACGGCAAGATAATGTTCCTTTCACTCATACATAGGAAATGCCACATAGTAGAAATAATAAAGATTATTTGTTTTATCTTTTTCTTATCTTCAAAAGTTTCTATTTTTGCCTAAGTTTTAAGAGATACGGCCTGTATTAGGTCAGTAGTATTAATGCCACAACTTAGGTATAAATAATTATAAGTCTCCCAGCTGTCTACGATGATGATTTTTTTGCTGATCGAGGATGTAAGACTGAAAAAAAAAATCTGGAAATTACAGTCTGTAGCACAGGAAATCATACGATATATTTTGAACCCGTGGTTTAGCAAGCAAAAATTCAATAACATTCAGTGAAATCAGTTTAATGAGACAGGGAAGTGTAATACAATTTGGAGAAAGTTCCAATACATTGGTTACATGAGAAAAAAGGCTTTTGTTGCTAGTATCCCTTCATTAAACACTTATTATGTGCCTTTTATAAGACAGGTTTTATG
>NW_003852429.1:4299621-4300783 GCF_000181295.1 Otolemur garnettii | reverse complement strand
CAGTCTTGGCTTGGGGGGGAAAACATGAGAATGTAACTAAACATGGAATAAATCCCATCTTAACAGCCTTACGATCCTTATAAGCACATGTCATTCCTGGTACCTTCTCTTTGGTTTTCCAAACAAGTGAACTGTTGAATTCTGATTTGGGGTGTCTTTGAGCCCCTTTATTTATTACCTTTGTCCCTCACGTGGATTCTCTCATGGGGCATATTTGACTTTTTTCTTCAAGAGACATTGCCCGTGGCGGCCTATCTCCCTCCCCGAGGCCCAAAGTCCATCCATCTACCCGGGATCCGCTGTTCCTCTCGGTCTTCCCAGGCTGAGAAGGCCACCTCCTCTGTTCTCTCCATCATCCAGACCACCAGCCCCTTCACCACCACCTGCTGTGTGCACCTGGCCCTCTGCCCTGTTTGTTCATGACTTCAGAGAGGTTTCAATATGCCTATTTCATCTGCGGAAAAACATAATGTAACCGGATGTAAATAATATATACCACATCTTTAGAAAAAAAGGATTAATATTTAAAAGGCTATTCACTCAATAATACATATCATGGGGTAAAAAACACAATGTGAATATTTTATAGGCTGAAGGTCATTTGTTAGCTTTGGAAAACAATCTATTTAAAGCAATGAAGGCAGTGTAGTTTTTACCTCATGGACAAGGCTACGTTACTGGGTCGAGTTAAGGGAAGTTCATGACCCATGAAACCATTTTTTTGCAGTCTTAAGCATTTGATAACCCAGGTTTGAAGACAGTGATCGGTTCTAGCTTCTCTGTAGGGAAGAACGATCTTTTCTGGCAGTGCCAGGTAACTCAATTCCCTGTGTGAGCCTGTGTTGGAATGTAAGTCACACACACTCCTTCAGTAATCAAACAAGGTCTGTGAGCGCACCTGTTCACAATGCCTTCCCTCTCTTGAAAATGCATCTAGTCTGAAGGAGAGTATTTAAAGGCTCTAAGTCTCCAATAGAATACTGATTTTTCTTGACGGGGCCAAATATTTATAGCTATGATCTCACAAATATCCTTAGAAGTAAGCAATCCATTCTTCCAAGAATGGCTTTTAGCGCCATCTTTACTAGAACATCAGTTTTCCATTTATTCTGAGTTTGGTGAAACTGGTGTTATTTCTCATGCCTCAGATCGTCACTGTCCT
>NW_003852429.1:4281877-4297384 GCF_000181295.1 Otolemur garnettii | reverse complement strand
GATAGAGGAAAGATATATGCATGTAAATGAGCATAATAAATGGCTCATAGATTTAAGCCACATTTGTAGGTTGTGAGATGTATAAGGAAGGAGGGGGGATGGAGGAAGGTTTCAAGGAAGAGGTGGCCATTGAACTAGACCTTGAAAGTTTCTGCACGGAGAAGAGTTGGGAAGATCTTTTCTTGCTAGAAGTACCCTGAGCGGCCAAAGTTCATAGTTCATGCACAGCCTCTTCAATAGGGGAGAGAAACAGACGTCCACAATGTACTGAGATGTGTTTACTTTAACCATGACCTTGGCCAAGTCGCACAATCTCCCTAAAAAATTGATTTCAAAATGGGGCAAATTTTATCCCTCCCTTAGACAACACCTTAAAGATTTAATAAAGCCCAGTAGTTCCTATATTGCTAGGGCCCTTGGAACTGGAAGTTCTTAATGAGTAAAATATCACCATGGGGACAGATGGCATAGGGCGACTAAACTGTATTCTTTCCTGGAATCAAGTTCTTACCCCTGTGAGGTAAATTACCTGTTCCTGGGAGCCATCTGGTTACCTTAAAGATCCAATTTACCCCCTGGGGCACCAACTGGGGCATGCCATTTACTCCTCTCGTGATTAAACCCATGTGACACAATCATACTTGACTTTCACCTTTACATTGTAACATCACACAACCTAAATGGGTTCTCTCAGTCTCCTGCAGACTTCAGAATGTCATAGGCTGCCCATTTTAGTTCTAATGGGAAAGGAACCACCTTGTAAAATGGCAGAATGGCCACTCTGGGCAAGGAAGCAGTGAGAGCACAAGGCAGTGATGTCTAATAGAAATACAGTGCTAGCCACATGCGTAATTTAAAATTTTCTAGTAGCCACGTTAAATGAAGTAGTTTGAAACTAATTTAAACGTGTTTTGTTTAAGCCAACATATCTGAAATGTTATAATTTCCATGTATAATGAATATGAAACATTTTAATGAGCCATTTTACATTCTTTTTTAATGTGAAGTCTTCAAAACTAGTTTGTATTTTATGCTTACAGCCCATCCAATTCAGTCCACAGGAACTTCTACAGGGCTTAATGGTTCCACTAGGCTAATGCCTGCCATGTTGAATGGCACAGGTCTCAAAATCCGGTGTGGGTTTCTCACAACACGCGTCTGTTCTGTCTACACCACAGCATGTTTCCAGTGTTCAACAAGCCATAGGTAGCAGGTGGCTAGCAAATTGACAGTACACCTTAAGGTCCTTTCTGAGCACATCCAGAGAGGTGGCCAGCTTAGGGTCTATTTAAGGGTGGTTAGCTCAACTATCAGCACACACACACACACACACACACACACATCTATTTAGCATCTATCATAAACTGTGCACTTTTTAGGTTCTGGCACACAGTGATATGTATGACATAGTCTTGCCTTCAATAAAGTTATCACTCAGTGGAGGAAAGCTATATACATGTAAATGAGCATAATAAATGGCTCATATATTTAAGCCATATTTGTAGGTTGTGAGATGTATAATAAGGGATAAGGGGGGATAGAGGAAGCCTTCAAGGAAGAGTTGGCAGTTGAACTGGACTTTGAAGGATTCTGCAAGAAGAGTTGGGAAGATCCTAAGAGGGCTTGAGCACAGTCTCCAGCTACGGCTGTTATTTGAATGGGCTGAAGGCAGGCCACTTGCTTATCATTAGAGTGCTCGGTGGCTTCTGAAATTTGGGGTAGGTTGTATTTCAAATGAATGACACTCACTTTTATCCCTTTCCACTGATGTTACCCTCCTGCCCTTCACTGACTTGCCCAAAGTATATCAGAAGAGAACTGATCCCAAGTTAGGTTACCTTGGAAGTCTGTTTGGGATCCAGCCTATCTCTAGAATCACCTTTATTTACATAAATGGAAGCTTGATGCATTCAGTTTTGTGACAGCTGTGAATATTTTGCCTACAGAGAGAGATTTGGGGGCTGATGTTCATTTATTTTTATTGAAGTATAACAATCATCCAGAAAAGTCCACAAGTCATATATAAAAAGTTTGACAAATCCGTACCAAGATATTCATACAACAAACCATCAGATATGCAGCAGTTTTTATAAAGGAATCTATCTGAAAGTTTTTTCTTGAATCTAATCCTTCTCGCAAGATTTCACTTTCTCGAAAAAGAATTGCATAAAGTCATTCATATGCAGGGATTAGGGGTTGCCAAAGAACAACATTTCTTATTTATTTACTGTTAATTTGAGATTATGAATTTCATGTTGACCAAAATTCATGTGCATGCATTTTAAAGGCAAAAGGCTGTCAAAAAGTTGATACAAAAGATTGCTCAAAGTAGTCTGACATCATCTCACTTTCCAGATGGTCCAGTCTCACCTGCAGATATTTAGAGGCCACCAGATGGCAGTGTTGCCCAATCTTTGCCCACCTTCCACTGCACCCACCCCCCCACCTTCCCACAGCCTTGTCCCAGAGAATAAAATTGTAGATTGTTCTACTGCATATAAAACTGACAACCCTGTTATTTTAAACTTGAAACTGACAGGCTGTTATTTTAATGAGGTCTACCAGAGCCAAGGTTAACCAAAGCTTTATTTCCCTACAAAATGTTAAGGCCACAGTTCTAAAAGGGGGCTGTGAAATTTTATGTTATTGATACTGTCTCTAACTGTACAAGTTTTAAGATATTTTTTGACAAGTAAAGCTACGTGATGAATATAGACATCTGTTTATATATAATAGCTAAATTCTACATTACAATTGGTTCAAATTTCTCCCAATAGGACCTCTTACTCTCAGCTGCATCCCCGTGCATACACAAAATGTTCTTTTTTACAGTTATCCATTTCAGTCTATTGTGAAGCAAAAGTATATATTTTTAGCACTTTGACTTTCTAGCTTAATGAGTCAAAGGAAAATTTAAAGCTTATTTCAATCCCATTAATATTCCAGAATGAAGTCAAGTGTACTATTTAATTCTTTATTTTAATGAAAGAAGCTGGATCCAGAATAGCAAAACTTAGTTAGAAAGGATTTTCTTTCATAATAGGGACTTCTACAATGTGTGATGGTTAATGGAATTATAATTTATTTCCGTTCCCTTGAAATGTCTTTTTATGTTGATAAAGGGTGGATTTAAAGTCCATTGCTGTGTCAATATTAAAAACCTTAGAAACTGCCTTTTCCCAAGTGATTTTGTTAACGGTTTTTATACATTTTTATCTGTTAAAAAATAATTTTTAACATTTCAGCAGTCTTCCTGTCTGGATTTATGAATGTTGATCCTGCAAATAATCTGCTTCTATATTTACAGAATTTACTTGGAATGAATATTGCCACCAGTGACCCTCATCATCAGCCACAGACCTGCTTACAAAAGGACTTTATATAAAAGCTCCCAAGGAGCCTTGATTTCCAAAAGTGGGCCTCAGGTAAATAAACTTCACGTTCAGTTATGAGTCATTGGTGGTAATGTTAATTTCATTCAACAAACATCTAAAGCAAACCTATTATGCGTAAAGAACTGTCCCTTCAGACAAGGTTACAGAATTGAAAAACAGTCCTTGTCTTTAGGACTAGTTAAATAATTGGAGGAGTCCAGTGAAAAATTAAAAGGTGGGGCTTCCTGTTCAAATATTACTAGGAATTTCAACAACAGCAGAGCATTGAATAAAGTCTGGGCACTTCTAAATGCCAGGCCTTGTGCAGCTATACGGGTTGTAAGCCCACGAAGCCTACTTGTCTTCCAGAAGCTACATTCTAGTTGAGTTTTACTGGGCTGTCCACTATGACCAGGTGAGACACGGGCTGGTGATAACTCTGACAACAACAGTGAGGGCTACCATACCGATCAGAGGCCCAGCAACAATATCCATAATGACTTCCAATTTGCATAGAAATGTTGAAAGGTAGTTTATCGGGACTTCCACTTTTTAGGTTTGACAAACAAAAGTTGCGTTTCTAGTGTGACATTTTTGTTCAGTGAGATGTCATCAAGTCCTTACTGAATTAGCAGACACTGTGTTAAACTGATCACTTGGATCACACTGTTGAATCATCACAACCTCGCGCGAACAATGAGGACGCTGAGGCAATGAGGAGCAAACTCGCTTGGCCTTAACCACGTAGTATAAGTAAGCAGGGCCTCATTTTGAGCCTTGACAATAGGACTCTAGGGCCTCTAGTCTCAGATTACATCACAACAGAACCGGTGCTTCTAAAAGTCCTGTCTCTCTTGGTAGATCTCCTGCACTCCAAAAAAAGAAAAAAAAAAAAAGGAAAATATATTGGAGCCCTATAGTTCTCTGGAAATCTAGAAATTTTCCAACACCATGGGGATGTCAGCAGCCCTACAAACAATTTCCTAGTTTTTTGCCTTTTTCCAATACCACTGTGGTTAGATCAGCTTCTCCTAATTTTCTAGGCCTTTCTTTCTTTGTTTATTCCCTAGGTCTTTTCTAACAATGTCCATGGCTAGAACCGTCCAAACAAATACAAGACTACACATTTTCCAGGCTAACCTTTTACTTCAACCCAGGCTCCCTTAGGAGGTCCAAAGACAGGAGAGTCAAATGGTGTTTTCCCAGTTTCTGTTCTGGTTATGAACAATAGTGGGTTATGTGCCTATCTCTCTGTTATCTATCATCTACCTTAACTAGCAGCAGAAATAATAACAGTTCTCAGATGGGGCAAAGAACATTCTAGATGCACAATACCATAAAACCCAGGCCATTACTCTAACATGCAAGTGTGAAAAACGAAAGTCTTAAGGACTCCTCCTGGCTTTCAAATGGGCAAAATGTTCCCCTTCTGGACTTTTTATTCATAAAACAGCCCAGACCAACTCTTCCCCTGGGTTTCCATGACAAAAACGGAGCGTTTTCCCAAAGGGCTACATACACAGGCTGGAAGTCCAGCCGGCATAGTTAATGGTCTGTATCTAACAAAATTGCATTAGAAGGCCTCTCCTTGAGACTATTTCTCTTATGAAATGGAAAGTAGTAAAGAAAACAAAATTTTCACCACCCTGCCATAGGAATCCACGGGGACTTTGCATTTTTCCTATTACGCTGTGCTGGGGAAGAAGGTGGAGAAGCCAGACAGTAAATCTGATTCAACCAAATCCAAAGCACTTGGAGGAATCACCTTTTTATTGCAGATAAGTATAAAAACAGTCCTGGAAGCACAGTGGAATCTTACAGATAAAATGCCACAGGCTTTCTGTTAATAGATTTGGTAGCTCAGGAGTGGTACTTAGAGAATAACCTTCATCTCTTCAAAAACTGATCTCCGCAAAAGGAACTGTGAATGTAAATAATCAGAGGGACGACTGCGCCGAGTTAGGCTCTCTAGGAGGTTGCTTTTCTCTCCTGCTTTGAAGAGTTATGTTTCGCTCCCGATGCATGGAACGCCACAATATAATTATCATTCGGGGGATGAGGCTGTGGTGTGAGTCTTTGCTCATAGGGATAGAACCCCCATCTCTCAATTTTCCCCCCCGAATTAATAAGACTCACTGATTTGATTTTTTTTTTTTGCATTTTCTCATCAGAAGCTATTGCTGAATTTTTATACTGTGTCCCAGTGATCCATGTATCATAAATTCTGACATGCTTCATTCTCTCCATTCTTCTTGGTACAATAAAAGGCAAGTTAAATAGCCTTTGAAAAATAGTTTCCATTTTTCTTATTTCTTCCAATTATTTTCTATGTGGAAAACCAGCCCCCTTTTTCAAGAAAAGTCATAGATGTTAAAAAAAGAAGCTCGGTCCATTTTAAATGTATTTCTTCTGTACTCAGAAAGGTAGGAGGGTTTTCAAGGGTTTTCACAAGGATAATTGAGTGTGGGGTGTTATTTATGTAAGCGTCGAAATCAGATGTGCCACTAAGTTCCCCTTCTCCATTATTTATATGGTTGAGAGGAAAGTTCAAACTTCAAAGGAGCTGGAACTTATATCCAGAACTTGATTCTACTTTTATTGGTCTGAAGAGGTGACCCCACAACAAGAAGAGCAGCTTAGAAGTCTCTTTGCAATAAAACTAAATGTGCACACACACATACATGTCTCCTCTTTTTTTTTTAAACAGAGATATAAAAACTGGGCTTCACTAAAATTTGATTAAAAAGAGGATGATAGAAAAATATTATAATGAGTATCTTGGGAAATTATGCAAAGTCTATAGTGGTCTTCAAAAGGAAAAGAGCTTTCCCCTGATCCAAAATGGTTAAGGCACAGGTGGTCCAGAGCTCACCCACCCCATGGTGTTTGCTCCAAGTGCGGACTCAACTACCAGACCACAGCCTGGGACTCTGTATTGCTAACTGGTATTTCCTCCCCCCTGCCTCCCATTGCCCAACTAATTCTCAGACACGGGAAATCTGAAAACTCAGAGCCACAGGGTTAACCAACGTGCTGATTTCCAAGGCGTGCCCAGCTCTGTGACATTAGCTTTGTTTCCTTTCTCTGAAAGATCTTTTAATTTTCAGATTTAATTTAGCTTTTTACATCCATCTTTCACGTCTTTCAAGACTACAAGTCAGGTTCTCGCGACCAGTGAATCTTATTGCAGTAATTTAAAAAGTTTATTTATTTAGTTTCTTTAGTGTTTAGAATCTGTCACTTTACTGCCCTGACTGTGTTCATGGCCTTCCTCAGGAGAGGGCAATGGGAGGGCAATGCCGTGAGCGCCCAGCCCATGCATTCAGCAGACATCTGCGGGGGCCTCTTTGGCTAAGGGTCCCCACTGGGCACTGCACTGCGTATCAGGGACATTGCCTCTGCCCTCAAGGAGCTTTCTCTTCTGCAGAGGTAGGGATATAAAAGCAAAAGGTCTACAATGTGAGGTCACTGGTGACAAGCACTGAGCTGAAAGGCGGAGACGCTGAGTGTAGAGAGTGTGATGTGTGGTTTTTAAGGGCAGAAACCAGGGGCCCAAAGGTGATTAAACCGAGAACAAATGGGAAAGGCTAAGGACACTTAAGCCACAACAAAGGACATAGGGTTTAAGGGGTTAAATCAGGCCCTTTGAGAGCAGGCATGGCCTGGGACTGTATTGCTAACTTGGGTTTCCTCCCTCCAGGCCAATCGCCCAACTAATTCTCATACACAGGAAATCTGAAAACTCAGACCCACAGGGTTAAGAATGTACTGTGATATCTCTAGGGCATGCTCAGCTCCCTGACGTGATCCGAGGGCTGTGACCACTTAACCAGAAAGTCCATAAGTTTCCAGGGATGGCACGAGAAGTGAGGCCGGCCTTCTGTGCATCCAGCTGGCTGGGAAGCTGCAGGGGTCTTTACACTCAGGCCTATCACGTGTGTTCACACCTTCTGGATGCAGTTTCTGATGGGTGGGCATGACCAGAGTAGTATCACCCTGTCCACAGGTACAGAGAAGGGTCCTGGGTCTGCCATGAGTACTGGGGGTGTAGGGAGAGGCCCGTACAGGGGGTTGCTAGGGCTGACCTTGCAGAATGAACTGGTGTGTGTTGGGAGAATGGGGAGGACTTCGGATCCCAGTCAGAAGAGCTGGTGTCCAGAGGCTCCAGGGGACCACGCCCACTCAGGCTTTGGAAAGTAGTTGGGTGTGACCAGCAGGTAAAGTGCATGTGCTGGAGAGGCAGGAGTTGAGGCCAGAGAACGAGGCACACACCAGTAGACCTACAGGGTATTACAGTCTGCAGTGAGCTGTTTGGTATCTTTCCTGGAGGATCAGTTGAAGGTGCTAGAACAGCCTAGGCAAGACCTGAAAAGACACAGATATGGAACCGGGAAAGCTGGGCTGGGGTGGGGTGGGCAGTGGTGCAGGCTGATGACAAGGGCAGACGGGCAGTGCCTTGTGGTTCACACCTCACATGAATTCTCAGCTGGCAACTCCAGGACACATTTTCCATCTCAATTAGACTCTCCTTCTTACAGAGCCCTGCTTCCCTCTCCATGTGTTCGTGAGGGGGCCAGCCCTTGTTTACGCTACTTGCAAATAGCTTCCTCCAGTGGGGGCGAGATCTCTTCCTCTCAGCCTGCCAAGGATCATGCAGGGGAAGCTAAGGAGAGAAGGAGGCTGAGTTTGCTCATTCATTCCCTGAACATATCCACTGTCCCAGGCATTCGCCAAGGTACAGAGGCTGAAGCACGGACTGAAAAGGGCAAAAATCCCTTTTAAAATTTTTTTTTATTAAATCATCACTGTGTTCATTAATGCAATCATGGGGTACAATGTGCTGGTTTTATATACAATTTGAAATAGTTTCATTAAACTAGTTCTTAGTTATTGTGTTAAGACATTTGTATTCTACATTTAGAAAGATTCACATGTACCCTTGTAAGATGCACTGTAGGTGTGCTCCCACCAACCATCCTTCCTCCATCCATCCTGCCCCCTCCCCTCCTCTCCTTTTCCCTTTTCCCCATATTCTTGGGCTATAATTGGGTTACAGCTTTCATAAGAAAGCTACAAATTAGTTTCATAGTAGGGCTGAGTACGTTGGATACTTTTTCTTCCATTCTTGAGATACTTTACTAAGAAGAATGTGTTCCAGCTCCATCCAGGTAAACGTGAAGGAGGTAAAATCTCCATCTTTCTTTAAGGCTGCATAATATTCCATGGTGTACATATACCACCATTTATTGGAAAAATCCCTTTCTTCATGGAGCCTACATGTTCACCAGAGGATTCCAACAATAAACAAGATAAGCCAGCAAAATATCTGGTCTTTAGTAAGAGCTAAAGTGAAACGTGAAGTGGAGCCTGAGGATGGAGGTGTGTGTGGAGGTGGGCGCAGGGCAGGCTGCCCGTTTAGGTAGGAAGCTCGAGGAGGGCCTCCCTGGCGAGGCCGCCTTTGATGATGTTAGAGGGTGACATCTGCGCCTGAATAGCAGAGAATGTCTCTGCTGTCTAATGGCTGTGATAGTAATAGCATAGAAATGTCAGCATTTCATTTTACTTTTATTTTTCTGCCTTTACGACTATATATATAGGGATTATTTTTCTTCCATAAGAAAGCAATAGTGCAGGCATGAAATCAAAAGGGACCTGACCCTTGGCCTTGGTTGGACCTGAGAGGGTGGAAGGTTATGCTAATTGAGGAACAATACCCCAAGGAGGGGAGGAGCCACTGGCTACCCCATGCCAGGTGGACGTGGGAGCCGGGAGTGGGAGATTTTGTTGTATAACAGAAAAATATGGATGTTAATGTGCGAGCTCCTGATTGTTAAACTCTCTCTCCACTTCCACCCTTGTCTTCATCAGGGTTATTACCATGACCACCGTGGCCACCACCACCACCGTCACAGTGCAGGCTGAGTGGATTCACCTCGAGGACTGACCGTTGAGCGGCTTTCCAGCTTAGTTTGAGAGCAGCCTCAGGTCTGAAGCTTTCCTGGGTGATGCCAATTCATTCTGCTTTCTGCCTCCTGTGCATTTTGCACTCATTTACTGACTCATTCATTCAGCATTTGCCCAGAGCTTACCGAGGACCAGGCACTGCGCAAGGGACACGCTCATGATTAAAACACACCTTCCAGAACCTTTAGTTAAATTCTTCGCTTATTATTTGTGCCGCATGGAAATGAAGAGTAGCCAGAGCCAGGGGGCTCCCGGGAGAGTGAAGATTTATTCTGCTCATCCTATCACACCAATGAGCACTTTATTTTATCAGTACCTCGTGCATTTGGTTTGTTTATTGTTTCATTTGGATACGTATTATCGCCATAAAACATCTTGATGCTGCTGGTAACGAACAGTACCTTATACATTTCTGTGCCTTTTCAGCAGTTAGCCCAGTGTTGAACACATGGTTGGTGCTCAATAAATATGTTTTCAGTTGACTGCTGGATTACCGAGAAAGCCTCATAATTTTCAAAAAGAGTCTGACCGAAAGACTGATGTGGACTCCGTCAGACCTTTTTAAGTCTTCAGAGGGCAAAAGTTTGAACAGTTGCACAGGCGAGGAAAGAGAAGGCTTTTAATGTCATCTGTACACGATGCCTCAGAAGCCCAGCATGGGGGAGAACGTGGTCATCGTTTTGAAAGCACGTGTGGCCATGGGCCCAGATCCCTTTGCCCTTCATGGATGTTATTATACGACCACAGCCTTGGGCAATGAAGAAGGGGCACAGACCATGTTTCGTGCTGTTCTGGGTTTGCTCTTGGAGGTAGCATTTTTTCTTGAGAACCACGGATTGGTGGCATGAGTTGGATAAAGATCTGAGCACTGTGTCTTTGGAAGAGTTAGTGAGCGGACAGCTTGGTCACCTCTCCCCTTCCATGAGATCTCAATAACTTAAAGCAAGAATGCCAGAATTGAGACTTCAGTTCCATAATTTCATAACGACTAGGTAACAGCCCAAGACATTGTATTAGCTGTCAGGTGACTGGCTGAATTTTCCTGGAGTTTTAGTTTTCAGTACGTGTGATTGCTCCTCCACTCTGAAGGGGTAAGTGTGACTTACAGAAGCTGAAGTGGTGCCATCTGAAGAGGGATATATGCGTTCCTCACACATGCCTTTCACTCCTTTTTTTCCCCCCCAGGAAAGTGCTAATTAGTGGAGAGGCCTCTTTACACTGAACAAGCAGACTTTCTGCTGACCCAGATCCGGGTTGTTTTATTTTATTTTCTTTCCCAAATTCCCGAATGAGATGCGGCCTCTCCTTTTCATGAGGGTCTGGGGAGGGGGGAGGACAAAGCAATCTCGTGTTGCATTAAACACTCACGATTTGCTCAACACGAGATGACCTCCAAAGTAGGTCGTGGTTAGACCACGGAGGGAGTTTCCAAGCAATGAGCGCAAAGCTGCGCTGGTTTCTGCCAACTGGTGGCTTTGGAGCGTTGGTGGCCGGTCCGTGCGGAGTAGCTCAGCAGAAATTCTACAAGGTGACTCCTGGGGGCACCTCGGTCTCCCCCTTTGCCTTCCTTGTGACTGGTTCACTGGATGTCCCTCTTTCTCTTTCCTTAGCACGGAGAAGGGCGGGGACACCTTCTTGAGCCGCACGTTACTGTCCATCACCGTGCTTGGCACGATGCCGAGACCCTCACTCCTCAGGAGCTGTCAGCTGCGTTCAGACCAAGAGAAAAGAACGTCCGTTTCCCTCCGCTCAGGGCCACGCAGTCCGGCAAGCGCTGAGCAGACTCCCCTGTTCCCAAACACCTCTGAAGGCCACTTGGGTCATCTCTGACTAACCCAGACGTTTCTAAGCACAGGCCTATGATTCAGTAGCTTAGCGCCTTGAGGATACTGGAGACCCGATTCCTAAGTGGCCCATCCCGGCTTTGAAGGGGTAGATCAGCTGGGTCTTAGAAGCTAACCGATGGCAAAACTCAACTTGGGCAATTTGAGGATAGCTCAGTACTGGACTTGACCTAAAGGTGACAGCAGGGTGCTGGAAAACCGTCCGGAATGGTGGAGAACCCAAGGCCCAAACGACTGATGTGTGTGTGTGTGTGGGGGGGGAGATAGCTTGGGACAGGCCAGCGGGGGCGATCTGTGACCATCGGGGAGGTGGCACAGGGAGGAGGCCTGCGCGGCTGGGGCTTCTCCCTTCCCTCAAAGCTCCTGGGGGTGCCCCCACTGACCAAGCCTAACTGGAGCCCACAGAGAAGGGGGCTGCTCACCGTGCAGTCTCTGAACCTTCAGGGCCACCTAGGCCGGAGAAGAGAGGAGGGGGCGGGACGCAGAGAAGACGCCGCCCCCCGCCCGGGGCTGGGAAGGGACAGTCCCACTCTCACCAGTCCCATTCTGCGGCTGCTGCAAGACAGAAAAGCCTTTTCTCGGGAGCTTCCGTAACACAGACCTCAGAGTGGGTAAGAAGTGTGAAAAAGCATTTCCAGAACCCCCAAACACTAAAGAAGGACCCTGGTTTCCTGCCTTTCTGTTTTGTCTTCTTTTTCCCCCTCTTTCTTCCCTCTCCTCGCCTCGCCCTTTGTTCTCCATATCTCAGCCTTCCTGGTTGGTGTGGTTTAATTACCGGTCTGCCCTTGCCTCCCTGAAATCATCTGGAATGTTTCTGAGACATCCATGGCTGACTCTAGCCCAGAAGGGAAATTCATGAGTGTACGCTACAAGGATCCGATTCCCTTAAGTAATAGCCTCTTTCTGTTTCATGTCTAGTTAATTTGTTTAAATCCAAGACAGAGGGACTTAGGGTGGTGGGTTAAGGTCACAGAAGGGAGACCAGGTCCATGGCACTGTCACGGATTTGCATTCCTCCAGAGCGGCTGGTAATTAAGCAGCTATTCCTACTCAAAGCAGAGGGAGGGGAAGGAAGTGGGTTCCCGGGGAAAGGTTGCAGGGGAGCGAGTCTGAGACGCAATCACAGGCCCAGATGTGTCATCTTTTCTCTCTGGAGCCTTCTGTTATTCAAGTTCTTTCCTATAGCTTTGTTTTTCCACAAAAGGCTCTGGTGCACCAGGAAACCAGTCTATTTCAGAATCAGCATGGTGTAGGGGCAGCTTTATAAATTACCACCTCATGGGGACTCATTCCAGGCCGATTTTGCTTTCAGAAATTCTCATTAGGTAGGGGAGTACAGAGGGATCACCCTGGCTCTCTGTCCCCAGGTGGTGATTTTTATAAGCTTGGGGAAAAATTGCCAACTAGATATAATTTTTCTCATGACTTTTTGTTTTTATCAGGTTCCGTCTCCTGAGTTTCCTTAGGCTTTGACTGGCTGCTGCTAACCTTTCATTTAGGGATCGTTTTGCCTTTGCTTTCAAGGCTCAGGAAGTACCAGACAGCTGAGGCTTGATTCTCCTAAGTCTTGGGCACTTGCTCACCCACTCATTTTAAATTTTTCCTTTCCCCTACTCAGCAATTAATTTTTAAAATCAAAGTCTACAAACTTTGGAGACTCAGGGCAGGGTGAGCCCTGGACAACCTGAGGAAGCCGCCTTGGTTGGTGGAGGTCCTCCTCCCTGCCAGTCTCCGTCCCTGTGCCCCTTTCTCCTCACCTCTCATGTTCTGCTGAGACATCGGCTATCCCCACTGTGTCCTCTGGCCTCTCAGAACTGACGGTGATGGTGCCCTAATGCTGTCTGTGCCATGACCTTCTTTCGGAGACCCTCATCTTCTGCAAAAGGGATTTGCTTTTCATTCTGTGCACAGCTAGAAGATTCATGGAGTATTCCTTCCAGTGAACATACATGCCTTTGTATTTATATATATGCATGTGTGTGTGTTTAGATAGACATCCTATACTTATATGTATATTTTAACAATGCCTTCTGGAGACAGTACTATAATTCAGAGGCGAATTCTGTTGTCTCACAGTGGGTACCATAGCAGGACACTGAGAGAGATGTTTGGGGTCAGATGAGTCTCCTTCAAATTGCCCCATGATGTGCTGTGGCTGCTGTTTGTCTGTTCCCATCACTGAGTCTGAAACTAAAATATTTTCTCTCGCAGTGGTTCTTATTGTGGCTGCATATTGGAACCTTCTGGGGCGCTCTAAAGTCCTAATGCCTGGCTCTGGACCACAGAGATTCTGATAAAGTTAGCCCATCAGGGGTGCAGGCTGAACACAGGGATTTTTCAAAAATCTCCAAGTGATTCCAATATGTGGACAAGTTTGAAAAATCCTGCAACCCAGCTGCATCAGCTGGACCGACGGGTAAACAATGAAATGCAACATCAGGTAGCACATGAAGTTGGAAAGGCAGCAGATTTCAAAGGTGGTGACGATGAAACGTTTACCAATAACACCTGTTTTTTACTTGTGCATCTCCCAAGGGTAGGACCTTGTGTTTGGTGCCGAGGACACAGGAAGTACAATTCCATCATTCCAGTATCAACTGTAGGAGGCGCTGAGTGGCTAGATGGATACAGTCTCACCATCTATCAGGGTAAAGACATTTAGCCATTCAAGTAATGACCACCCTAGACTGCATGGCAGAATGTTTATAGATGAAACGCCAGGGAAGTGATTACTTAGGCCTGAGGAAGGTTTCTTGGGTGAGGTGGATTTTGAATTGAACTTGAACAAGTGTCCTCTTTTGACAGTTGGAGAATTAGGTGAAAGGCCTTCTAGACTGAGCAAAGGCAAGGACGCTCCAAAGAGCAGGGCCGTGTGGAGACCAGCACCCAGGTACCCTGGCACAGCCAGAAGTTGAGGATTAGATGTGCGGATGGGAAGCTGGACAAGTCAGTGGAGAGTGGATTGTCGGCGTGTTAAACTCAATGCTATGGATTCCATATGCTTTAATTCCATATCTCCTTGAGTCTTTACACACCAAGAAGAGATGGATGTTTCAGGAGAGTGATGACTCCAGGCTTGGTTGAAAGAAAGCTGGCAATGAAGAGGCTGAAACCAGAGGGATCGAAGGTGGTGAGGAGACGAGAGCTGTTGTCAGGACCAGAGAGAAGGAGAATATTTCTAGGACAGTGGCAAGAGGAATAAAAAGAGGGGAGTTCTTTTGTGAGGTCAAGTTTCAGTGGCACAACGGGTAGGAATTAGCAAGAAGTGGGATGGTTGTGGGAGGTCCGTTAAAAGGAGAAATCAAGGATGACCCTGCAGTTTCCATCCTGGGTGACAGAGCCCCCAGGAAGGCATGCCTTGTAAGTTCTGGATGGCTGGGGTTCTCTGAGGTTCCGTGGGCTCAGGCAGGCATCACAAGGGTCTGCATCTGCTCCATTCACCACTATATTTCTAGTGCCTGGCCCAGTAGGCACAAATATTTATTAAATAAACAGGTGTTTGTTAAATGAATGAATGCAAACAAAAGAAATTGATACAAGGAAGGAAGGAAGGAAGCACATGAGGCTGAGCAAGGTTTTAGAGGAGAAAGGTAGGGTGTTGGTTTTTGCCAGGCTGAATTTGGAGTTCTAATGAGGCAGCAGGTAGTTGGAACTGCAGGGCTGAGATAGGAGAAAGACCAGAGTTTTTCCTTGAGGGGTTAAATATGTAATTGGAGATTCAAGATGTGCATATGGAAAAATAGTTCAGGATAAAATTAGCAGAGGCTGGGTGCCGGAGGGCCGTCCTCACACTGTGTGCAACAGGGATTTGGAGGAGGAGCATTGGTGACAGATAAGGCTCATCTTAGGCCACTTCAAGGAGCAGGGTTTGGAGGGGTGAGCATGTTGATCCTTGGAAGGAAGGAAGGAAGGAAGGGGAAGGGATTCCAGGGTGAAGGAAGAATGTGAACAAGGCCACGGGGTGCCTGGGGACATTCCCTAGATCCTTGCCACTCAAGGCCTTCCCTGGGAACTTGTCAGAAATGCAAGTCAGTCTCCAGCTCAGACCTCCTGACCTAGAACCTGCATGTTAACAAGATCCCGAGGAGGTTTGGAAACACTCCCAGGTAGGACAAGCACTGGCCTGGATCATGTTCACTGGAGTGAAAACCGTGTGTCACAGAGTAAATTAGACTGGGGACAGTAACGGGGACAGTTGAATGAGAAAAGGGTTGAGGAAGATCATTTGGGTAGAAGAGTAAGAGAGTCCAGAGAGAGATCCTTACAGGCAAAAATAAAAAGACAAGATCCATTCACTCTACCAGTGAGGCAGGGCAAGTTAGACA
>NW_003852429.1:4270455-4281558 GCF_000181295.1 Otolemur garnettii | reverse complement strand
CATAGTTATTTCGGTTAGCTTTATTTCATTAGCTATGCAGGACCCATCCGACGATCTTCAGGTTAGTTTGATAACAAGATGCTTTTTCATCACTTCTGAATAAGTCATAGATGGTAAAGAAAATGAAAGGGCCATGCAGGAACAATCTTGCTTTCCATCTGCCTCATTCATATTCCTGAATTACTTTAAAATTTTTATTAAATTATGTCAAGTCAATTTGCATCTCTAGGCGATTTAAAAAATATTAGTGGACTAGCTATTACCTCAAAGGAAAATTTAATTTTCTACATTAGTATAAAATAATTAGTCATGATATTTAGCTGCAAACTTCTGAGAGCAAATTAGGGTGACCAAAAATCTTTCTGTCAGGGATATCATACTTCATCAAAGCACCTAATAGGGAAAAGTTGTATTTGAAAACCGGGACAGTTGTTTCATTTTGATCTTTCCTACATGCAGTTTCAGAGCTCTGGCCTTTATTGCTTAATTTATTCCCAAGCAAAACCCAGCAGGGCTCCCCAAAGGCCATTCTGTGCATGGGAAGAAGAGAATGTGATGGCCACAAAAGCCCAGAGAGCCGTGTTCTGGAATTCCTCTAATCGGGCCTCTGAAATGCTCAAATATACCATCATCCACCAGTTCTTTGAGCTTACCTATGACGAACAAAATAAAATGCAAACAAACTATGTATTCAAGAGGAGAAAAAGGAAAATTAGACTCATCCTGGTTCTTTTTGTTCACCTCTGTTGGTATTACGCTCTGGGTGAAAAAGGCAACGTGAGAAATAGTGAGCTGGATGCCAGTGTGGGGTGCGGAGCGGGGAGAGACAAGTTTGCAGCCGTCCCCTGCTCAGCCGATGTCCCCTGCTCAGCCGATGTTTCCTGCTTCCCCCTTGCATGTCAAGCTCTCTTCATGTTGGTTTTTGTGCTTAGCCTCCTTGTACCTCCTGGACACACTCTGATCCGTACCTCCCTCCCCACTGCGTCCTACCTCCAGCACCAATGTCTGATGGGCACTGCAGTCGTTCTTATTAGAAATGATGCTTCAGAACATCCAGCCACATGAGCAGAACATCGCAGAGCAAGATACTGGTGTTGATCAGAGGAATTTTGCACGGTACAGTGTTTCATGTGTGACAGACGAAGGACCAGCCTCTCCCCACCCCAACAGTTTTCACATTAATAAATGCCTGCTATGGATTGAATTGTGTTCCTCAAAAAGATAAGCTGAAGTCCGAATCCTAGAACCCTCTGTATGTGGCCTCATTTGGGAATAAGGTCTTTGCAGTTGTGATTCCATCTACAGAGACGTGGTTAAACGGGCGCAGTGCTATGGGGTGGGCTCTTAATCCAACCTGACTGGCGACCTTATATGAGGTGAAAAGGCACAGACACAGACACAGAATGCATGTGACAGGAGGTGGATGGGGACATGCTACAGCTGCCAACCAGAGAGGGCCAAGGAGAGCTCAGGACTGCCAGCAGCACCAGTGGTTAAGAGAAGCATAAGATCGAGTCTCCCCTGGAGCCTCAGAGGGAATAGGGCTCTGCTGACTCCTGGATTTCAGACTTACAGTTTTCAGATAACACATATCTGTCATATTAACATTAAGGCACCCAGTTTGTCATACTTTGTTATAATAGCCCCAGGAAGCTACAGTGCCCCTCCTGAAATAATAATAACAAAAGTAACAACCAGCCACAGACAGTCCCTGACAGGTGGATGCTTTCAAGACCAAGCTGGAGAGTTTTCCTAGACGCAGCACCTGGTGGTGGCCAGAGTCGGGTCTCTAAACGTCTGCTACACACATAGACTGCACTATGTCCTTATTATAGGAGGATGACAACTTTGCAATGGGCATGCGCCATCCAAGTGCGGTGCTGAGGAGCGCTTAAATAGAAGTAGATGAACGGGATGTTCTCTTCTTGCCTAGGTAACGTTTTGGTAAATGGAACCACATTTGAAGTACTCAGAGGGAGCTTGCTATTTAAATTAAATTTCTTTGCAAAGCAAGTATGACTTTTTCCCACACAAAATCAGAATTTTTTTTTTTAATGTTAGTATTCTTAAAGTAGGGAGCACAGCTCTGTATTAGATACTGCTAGGAAAGAAAAACCCTATTACTTGGTGTCAGGTTAAGAAAAATGGAAAAGATTGACCCGCAAGTGTCTTCTCAGACATTAGAGGCTGACAAATTTGAAATAATTTTACTAAGTGCTTTTCACTAGCAGATTCTAAATTCAGAAACAGGGTGAATTTTATTATCTACTTCCAATATTTGAGATTCTATAAATGCAGACCACTTAATATATTTGCTTTATACATGTAATAATAATAGTGCTCATTTAAGAATATTTTATTTTTATATATCAGCCCTTCTTCACTGCTAGGAGCCCATGTTTTCCCAAAAAAGGAAATTTCTTGGACTGTTCTGAGAACCTAGGATACAATGGGAACACATTTAATTCAACAAAGAGAAAAACTAAAGCAGAGGAATTTAGAATTAATTCACGATTAATTCAGAATGTGTTGAATATGTACCATGCGCTTTCACCATACAGAATCTTTTCAAAGCGTATTTTTATCCTTCTGGACATTACGTGCTAATGATAGTGCAAATAGACAAAGAAAGGGTTATGTAGTAGTTGTAGATGGTGTGGGTGATGGAACCCCAAAAGTAGTGTGCAAACAGGAAGTGCTCTAGAAGGGATTCTGTCTGTTGCTCTGATATTCCCTGCAGACTTGGCCTTGACTCATTTGGGGCAATGAATAGTCACAAAGAGTATAATTCTCAGTCATGAAGTGTTTGGATGGTTTTGTGTCCACCAACTGGCAAACCAGCAATTAATAAGTGCAGTGAACTTTTAAATCCCCAGATTCTGGGAAAAGAAAAAAAATCTGGGAATTGAAAACCAGTGCTCCTGCAATTCTGAGACTGCTTCACGGAAGCTGTTGTTTTATTTCAGGCTCCTCAGTGAGGCTGCTTCCCTAGTTCAGAGGGACTTATCCTTCCAAATTTATTGTTAGTTAGAACCTGAATATTCACAGTCTCCTCTTACCTAAACATTCTTTAAATTTCTGAAAGTTCACACAGGGCAGAGCTTCCAGGTAAATGAGGCGGTTGCTTTGCAGATGAAATTTAAAGGGGGAAACACCCCAAAACTCAACAATCAAACAAAAAAAAAATAATAAAGGAGCCAGGGTTGGTGGCTCATGCCTATATATAACCTTAGCACGCTGGGATACCAAGGCTGGTCACAGCTCAGGAGTTCAAGACCAGCCTGAACAAGATGAGACCCTGTCTCGACTAAAAACAGAAAAACTATAAAATTAGTTGGCCATTGTGGCCAGTACCTGTAGTCTCAGGTACTCAGGAGGCTGAGGCCAGAGGATCACTTGAGCCCAAGACTTTGAGGTTGCTGTGAGCTACGATGATGCCACTGCACTCTAGCCTGGGTGACAGAGTGAGGCTCTGGTGTCTCAAAATAAAGAATGAAATCTTTTAAAAAATTCAAAATGAATCCCCCCAAATCTGTGATGAATAAAATATCACAGTTTTAAATGAAGACAAGACAGATACTGCTGTTTTTGTTTTTCTTTTGCCTCAGGGTCCCTTTCAGCGCTGGGTTCACATGTGGTTGGTTGTAAGAACACCATTAACTAACACTAGCCACATTTTAAAACTCTGTTAATTCTCTTCTGAAGATGAAAAGTATTCAGTTGGCACCAATTCAGGTGGATTACCTAAGCTCACAGGTTCGAGACCAGTCTGAGCAAGGGTGAGACACCCTTCTCTAAAAAACAGCTGGGCATCGGGGCAGGTGCCTGTAGTCCCAGCTACTGGGAAGGCTGAGGCAAGAGAATCACCTGAGCCGAAGAGTTTGAGGTTGCTGTGATGCCACAGTACTCTACCTGGGGCAACAAAGCGAGACTCTGCCTCCAAAAAAATAAAGTATTCCGTTAACATAATAACAATATGATGTTTTATTTTAAAACAAGCTTTCAAAGTTCATTTCTTCACTTATTGTTCAACAAATGCACACGTGTGCCTCAGGCGTGCCTGGGCCCCTTGTGACACCTGTGACACTGTGTCCCAAGTCTTTAAATCCTATCCGAAATTTTCAATTTTCTCTATTTTATGCTCTTCAACTTTGATTTCATTACTCCCAGTCTGGGCCGTGGAGGACGCTGACAGGTGAAATGAGGAGCATGAGCCTCCTAACTCAGTTTTCATATCTCCCTGCATCTGGATTACCCTACTTAGGAAACTAAACCACCTTGTGCTGATCCGGAGCCAAAGGAGGATCAGCTCCATGAAGCGAGAGGCCGTGCTCCTCTGTGCACAGGCAGCCGTTATAGGCTTTCATCAGAGAGAGCTGTGGAGGAGCCCACAAGGCTGGTGTCACTTATAAAACGGTGGCAGGCTCTCCCGGCAAATGGGAAGCCATTTATAGTTCAGGGATTCTCCTGGTGTGTTAAATACTGTAAATCCTTATGAGTAATGCCAGAGCCATGGAATCAATAAAAACCAAAATGACCTTCACTCGGCCTGCCCTCTAAGTGTATGGTCCCAGGGTGACAGACACCTCGTTGCTACGTGGGGGAAATGTAATCTGGCGCAAATGACAAGCCTCGTTTCTGTGTTACTTTACTCTCTGCCTTTCTCACTTTTAATCGGTTCTGGCAGGGCATGAGATTTTCTGATACGTTTTCAAGTTTCATTTTTAAAAACCTCATACTTCAGGGTGACGTTGGCCATCCCAGCGAATTACAAAGCCCCTCCAAGTCTCTTTTGGGAGAGTGGCAGGTGCAATCCCCTCCAGACCTGGGCAGCTCAAAGACCGAGCAGGCAGCTAGTGGGAGAGTCCAAGACGGAGCGAACAGGCTGTCTGCAGATACAGGAGGTGGTAGGGAAAGTGACCTCCTGATAACGGTTCTGAGCACAGAATGGGAGAGCGGGGAGGCAGCAGGGTGGGGCAGGGGCAGAGAGAAGTCTCCAGGATCTCAGTCCTCAGCTTTGTGCCTGCTAGCTTCCACGAACTGCTGTAACGAGGTGCCACAGTGGGGTGACGTAAAACCACAGAAATTTATTCTCTCAGTTCTGGAGGCCTGAAGTCTCAAATCAAGGTAGCGGCCAGGCTGCTTCCCTCTGGACGCTCTGAGTGTCTGTTCCACCCCCTTTTCTGAGCTCCTGCTGGTGGCCGGCAAGCCTCGGCATCCTTTGACTCACAGCTGCGTCACTCTGATCTCTGCCCCTGTATTTACAGGGTCTTCTCCCTCTTTGTGTGTCTCCTCTGGGTCTCTCGATCCAAAGTCTCTTCTTATGCGGACACTAATCATTGCATGGAGGGCTCTCACTACTCCCAGGACCTCCCTGAACTTGGTTCCATCTGCAGGGACCCTACTTCCCATGAAGGGTCCATTCACAGGTGGTGAAGTTGGGACTTGAGCATGTCTTTTCGGGAGACATGACCCACAATAGTGCCTTACATTAAATAACCAAAAAGTATGTTTTCAGAGACAGAAATACAACTTCCTCCATGTGCTTCCTCATATTTTTTAGGGCATTGTCTATCGTATTTGACTGAGAAAAAGTACCTGGAATGTTTACTCGAAAAGGTGTATTTTGACACAGAATATCTGTAGTTGGCTTTTAAACAGTATTTGAGTGAATCTTAGTGATTTGGAGACTGTACTTTGAGAAACAGTGTTCTCCATATAGTATAACTTCTTTCCAAAATTATCAGCGTCTTGTTTTTAATTCCCAGATATTTACCACCTCAGATGATTGTTATTTACCTTTCACTCAGTTTTGTAATGTGATGTCAAATGACTTCTGCTATCAGTCCTAATTCCTTATGAATATCATTCATTAATTGCTGGTCCCTGAAGTGAGACCTTACCCAGGGAAATTATATGTCACTGTCATCCTGATCCATTTTCCAAATTGGTTTGAGATTTATTCAAATTGCAATAGATATTTTCATTTGAATTTTTAAAAACCAGTTGCTGTTTTGTTTGAAGATATCAGTCTGATTCCAATGAAAATTTAAGGCTTGTATTGATGATATATTCTTTAGCATGATAATAACCTTTAACATGATATTTAGAGCCTTATTAAGGCACAAGCTAATAGGAAAAGACACACACACATACAAACCACTTCTGCTAGCCTGAGTTGAGAAGGAGACCTCAGATGGGTTTTCTCATTTGTGCAATGGAGTTAATTATAGAAACTATTAGTAGGGAAAAACCAGGGAGAGACTAAACACTCAGTCAATATTAGCTATTAGCTGTTATTTTATTTAGTCATTAAATAATAATAACTTGTGCCTCTGGAAAGGACTTTCCCCTCGTTTTACAAATTCTTACCTGAGAAGCAAGAGGTAACAAGAGCAGATAAACCAGTGTTGTATTTTTTCCACTGTCTTCCAAATGTTTATGAATAATGAGGCCAGAGACATCTCCTCAAATAGTATTTAGTTAGGATAGCAAGGGATGTATATGAAAACCTTTTAGGTAGACAGGTATTAAATGTTCCTGTGTAGCACATGCTTGCACACTTGGTAATCATTTTCTTATTTTTCATTGTGAACAAAGAGAAACCAGAGCCTTCTTTCCCTCCACTTATAAACTGTTAATATTTGTAATTGAAACTCAAGAATCGTATACAATGGTTCCATTTAAGCACAATGGTCCTATAAACAGTCTTATTTACATAGCACCATTGTTTGGCTCTGGATACATAGTGACCTACGTGTGTACACATTACACACACATGCACCTGCTACAATACCTACACGCCTTGGGAGGTGTTCAGGATGCCTGTCCTCATAGTCTGTAAGGAAGAGGAACTCCCCAAGGTCAAATAATTGCATGAGGTCTCCACAATTTGGTTTTAATTTGCAGAAACGTTGCTGTGGGAGTAGAATGATCTCCATTTAGCTTTATGGCTTTCCTTTGGGTTTTTATTTTTTAATTTCTTGGTAATTGGGAGATGTATTTTTCCCTAATTTGTTGGTATGCTGTTCAGAGGAGTCACACAGTTAATAAACAACCTGCACACCCGGAGGTGGATTATCTTCCAGTCATGTGTAAATACTTCACCATTAAAATAACCTTCCCCCAAACCGCAGTCCTGTTATTACAGGGAGTTTTTGGTTTCTTCACCTTATTGCTCATCCCTCCCCTCCCCCAAGTGCCGTTTAACTCCTTCCTTACCTTCATGACAGCTACAAGCTGTTGGGTTATATATACACTGAGACGGCTTAATGGAGAAATGAGAATTTTCTCATGATTTTTGTCTTTTGGCAAACTTAGAAATTATGTCGCTTTTAGTTACTAGGGGTGGCTCTTCTTAGAAAGTTTAGAGCAAAAGGACTAATATTTTATATCCCACTGCAGCTCATTTTTATTTTACTACTTTGACCTACAATGAGCACCACTCTTCTGCCCTTTTGATCTCTTTCATGCATTCTTGTTCTCAAAGTTCCAATAAAACAGTGACTCTACGTTGCAAAATAGTCATATTCAATTTATTTTGCTTTAGCAATAGTTTCCTGAGGTGGTCGCCCTGACTATCACAGGCCCCGAGTGAGAAGTCAAAGAGCTAAGTTACACCGTGTGGCTAAATGAATGACAGCGAGTACTCCTAAAACAACACCCCTTCACACGGTGCCTGCGGTCATAGCCTTCAACTAGCAGACACAGGATTTACCCAGCTGGGTCAATGCTTAGAACATGATGCTTCATTCTAGAACAGAGGTCATCACCTTACTCCTCTGTCCAGCTGTGGGCAATGGCAAGCTAGACGGCCAACCAGCTGTTAGTCAAACACTTCCCAACATTAGCCATGGCTCACGGTGACTCAGTCCCTACATCAGCCTCAAGTATGAGGTAGGGAAGTCAATTGTACCTGGGTCTATGACAGACTTCTGAAACGGGTGAAATTCCTCCTGGTACTCTGACTCCTCATCTGTAACATTTGGGATTGTTGCACGGATTGAATCAAAGGATGCGTTACTTCATGGCACACTGTTAGATCTCACTGGAGGCTGGCCAGGGGCTTGCTTTTTTCAGAGCCTGTTGCTGTCCTACATGGAATTCACGATTTTATTACAGAGCATTTGGAAGCAATGTATCCAAATGGATACATTTGGGCAGAAATGTATGGTTGGGCAGAAAACTTTAGGACCAAGGATAGCTAAGTTACTGGATCTGGCAGATTCAGTAAGTCTTACAGGAGAGGCATGGCTCCAAGGTTGTCATCTGAGGTAGGGGGATACAGATGGGCAGGATCTGGCAGCCAGGAGTTCACGCTCTCTGCAAAGATGGCGCTAGTGACCGATTGATAACTCTGGTGCTGGAGCTCTGGCTGCCCTGTCCTGATTGCACTGTGTGCTGCTTGTGGTACCCCCAGACTCTCTGGGGTCAGCCACCTCCAGAGGCAGATCAGCAGGCTCTGGGTCCTTTCCCTAAAGAGCCTGAGATTATTTCCCAAATCCCTTACTCAAAATTGAGATTTTACTACCTTAATATGATTTCTATTTTCTTTTTTAGGTGATCATTGCTACTGAAGAGCCTCAGTTATGATGCTCTTTGGTGGCCTGGAAAGAAACCCAGAGACAATAGGAAACTAACAAAGGAGCACAGCAGCAATCATCAGCGCAGGAAGCGCTGATGGCACATGGACCACCTTTGTCCATACTGACCATGTGCCATCAGAGGTCACAGAATGCAGCAGGTGCTCCAGGAGAGAGAGGGAAAGGCAGGTGGCACCAGCAGGAGGGGGAAGGAATAGGGGCACAGATACTTAGAGGGCTCACTATGCACTGAGGGCTTTTCTGTGTCCCATCGCAGCAGATATTATGATTATTGTTTCAATGTAGATGTAATTAATTTACGAACATGGCTAACTAGCTTTTTAGTATGTCATGGATTAAAGGCACCAGCCAGGTTCAAGTCCCCACTTTGCCCATAACCTCTAACCAGGCTATAGCTTTAGATGATACTCTTAATATTTCCTCACTGGGTTCTGTTTACTGCATCTTACAGCTGGGAAAATTCAGGTTTCCTAAGTTCAGCTCCCTTCCTGTATTGGCTGGAGCTGCCAGGTCAGCCCCCAGGAGTCTTTGGAAGAGCTCCCCCTAAGAGTTCTTTCTCCTTAGAAGCAACTGGAGGAATGTGTCAGTTTAAACACTTAGGGGACAGGGTGGTAGGTGGCCACAGATTTGTCTCTCAAGAGGGTGCGAGTACAATGATGTACGGAAATTCTTTCCTCCTCCTGGTCACTCTGTCTAGGAGTAGACATTTAACACATGGAAGCCCACCCTTTGTAAGGGTATCTACCCTGATATCATAAATTTGATTAGCATGTTTGATATCTACTTATTCATACTCTGGGTTTCTTTTTCTAACTCTCGAGGGAATGAGATTCTAGAACTCAATGGTAGCAGTCAGGATGTTTTACAAATGATTTGTTTCCTTCTGTGAATGCAAATTCACTGCTTTTGGATTTTTTTTCTTTGTTTGTTTTGTGTTCCCTGAAACATGTTCACATTTAATTTCTTTGTTCTCTTATTTTTGTTGTAGAGAAAGTAGATATTCTAAGACCTCTCTTCCACACAAGGTCACTACATCGAGCACCAAACCTTCATTCATATTTTTGAAAGGTTTTCCATCCTGGGAAGAGCAACAAATTAAAAAACCAGCATTGATGGGCAGATATTTTATAGCCCAATCCAGCGAGACTCTGCAATCTTCATACTGAGAAGTAATATATGACCTAGACAAGACCCAGACGTAGGCTCATGAGAAAGACTATGGAGCTTTAGAATTATTGCCTTGATCATAGAAAGAAATACGAGTAATCACTGGCACCCACCAGCCCGAGATGGTCTTTGGGGGCAATCTATGTTTGAGAGAATCAAAGAACATCTGGAAATCAGCATCTTTTGAGCTAATTCACACCCTGCTTGGTTCATATTTCAACAGATCTAGGCACTTTTGCCCTGAGAAAAGCAGCCTGGACTTATCCTTTGGGGTTAAGAGATTTCAGCAAAGCTAGAAAGATAACAACAGTCACTGGCGGGACTCGCCCCTTACCCGCAGACTGGACTTCCACGTTCCACCTGCAGCTCTGCTGCGTTCTGAATGGCCCATTTTAACCTACTTCACCTTTCCCCAGCATCTACCCCCAAAATGCTTTGCAGGGCAGTTTACTCACAAAAATTAATATCTGATCTACATAAGAAAACGTCTAAATAACACTTCCTGGGCCTCTGTCCAAGTACAGATTGACAACCCCCTCTCTGACCCTGTTCTCCCCGCCATTTATGCTGCAGATGAAACAAAAGAGGAGGGAAAAAAAAATCACATTTGAGAGAGCAGGGTCTTTCAGAAAGACAGGAGACAAGGAGGAGGGGATCTAACAGCTGGTGCTGGTTTTGGCACGGATGTTTTCCCTGACGTTCACAAAATAACTCTGGAGTTTCTATAAGATCGCCGAATCCCACAGGGTCATTATTTTAGAAAGCTTCAGTTCAAGTCCACACATTTCTAAAACAACAGGTTTCCTGGTTCTGCCCTCGCAAGAACTCAAGAATCACTCTGTAGCATCAGCTCCTGGTTCTTTCAGTACATTATATTCTAAACGAGGTTTTAAGGGATATTTTATGTCAAATATTTATCCTTAGATGTCAAAACCAAAGGACCGTAAATTTGCCTCTGAAGCACCCCAGTTTGTCTAAGGAACAAATTATGTGTGTTATTCATAAAGGCCTGGAGACTTTGTTGAATACGCTTGTGACCGCAGCTGGCACTACTTTTTGACAGGTAACGTCTATCAAGGTGCATGACCCAGTGTGACTCTGAGTCGCCTGGAATAACATCGCGGAGGAGTTCTCGTCCACTTTCTCCATTCCATATAAGGGTTTGTGGACCTTCCACCTATCCTCTCAGCCCTCCTGCTAGCAGCTTGTTTCCCGGCTTCTGTGTGGCAGCGTCTCCCCGCCCCCTGTCTACACAGATACTCCTCTCTGGTTCTGTTTTCTCCCCTTTGCCCCTTTGTTGCCCTCCAGAGGATAGAACTACCATGGTTCTGGC
>NW_003852429.1:4259465-4270123 GCF_000181295.1 Otolemur garnettii | reverse complement strand
TGGAGTTTACCGTAAATCATTACACATGCATAGAGTTTATGTTCCTTTGCTCCTTCACACACGTTTGTCATTCAGTCACCATAAACAGCACAGGTATAAATACGAACCTCAGCCTTTTTACAGATGAAGACTCTGAGCCTCAAGGAGGGGAAGTAAGGGGCAGATGGTGGCTTGAAGTCAGAGTATTGAGAGACGGTGCTCACTCTAGAACATCCGGCACACCTGATTGCCTCCTGAGGGGGCGTCCAGTGAGGACTCGGGGGCTGAAGGCTTACTCTTCAGGTCCTCGACCTGCGGTTCTTAAACGCGATTGTGTGTTGAGCTTGTTACTGCAGAGTTTTTTGGCCTCGCTCCCTGAGGTTCAGATACAGCAGTTCCACAGTAGGTCCTGAGAATTTCATTTCTAACACCTTGCCGGGGGATGCTGAGGTTGCCGTCCCAGGGACCATAACTTTTTGACAACTGCTATATTAGAATCTAGGACAGTGGTCCTCTAACTTGCTTTCATACTATAATTTCATTGGACACTTAAAATTACATATTGACATCTGGACTCTACTTTAGAAAGATTTGGTTATTGTAGGGAAGGGCTTGGGGCACTGGTAGTCTCTAAGGACCAGCAGGGATTGCAGGGTGCAGCTGAGAGTGAAAACCATTGTTCTAAGACGCGGGCCGGCAGACTGGCCTCCAGCTGGCTGCTGCTGGGTAACGGAGACGTGGCAGCGGCCTCTGCTGACGTGCTGTCTACGGCTGCTTTCACGATATGATAAGGGAAGTGAGTCAGTTGAGACAGAGACCACTGGCCTCCAGAGCCTAATATACTCATATTAGCCTCATACATTTACCTCCAGCCTTTTACAGATAGTAAAAATGATACAGAAGGAACTATGGAAGATACCCTACCAGGGGTGTCCAACCCACGGCCTGTGGGCAGCCTGCTGATTTTTGTGAGGGCTTCTGCTGCTGATCTGTGGTTAGAGTTTGTGTATTTAACATGTGACCCAAGACAACTCTTACACTTCCAGTGTGCAACACACACACACACACACACGCAAGAAAAGGTTGGACACCCTCTATCTTTCTACTTTCAACAAATCTTTCCAAATCTTGATAAAGGCTATGAGTGTGGGGGGCTTCAGAAAACAGAAAGAGGTGAACTCTTCTGTAAGGGGCTTGACCCCAAGTCCTGATTTCGTTTTCAAATGACCTTCTCTTTACTTCTGTGCTCCCTGCACGGCCATTCTCCTTTGCCATCCTGACACTTTGGCTGCCCCCCCACCCCCCCGCAGTTACGTCAGCTTCTTCATCACACACGAGGACCTGCTCTCCTGGCCACATCTCTACCTGGTCCCCCCCACATGTGCAGCCTACCAGGGTAAACAGGGAATGAAACTTGGAATCAGAGGATCTGAACTTGAATCTCACCCCTGATGCTTGGCTGTGAAACCCCAGGCAAATGTACTGGGCTTCCTGTGACTTCGGTTTCCTGGCTAACAAAACAGGGATGATAATACCTCATTCATAGGGTTACTGCAAGGAGTAATAAGATCAGCCAAAGTGCACGGCAAACTGCAAAACACCTCACCCCCTTGATTTATTCTTACTGGACAGCTTCTCAGGAGAACGCGAGAAGTGGACTAAAGGATGGAGTTAGCGTTTCCTTTCGCTACCCACCAGGAGGTGACAGGAAATGGCCAGACATTAAAATTGGGTTTATCCTAGTTTGGCAAGAGGGGGAAAACCCAACACTTGTTAGGCTGCAGGTTTTATCCCGGGATGAGTGCATAGAGCCTGCTTATTCGGAGGCTCATGGTAAGAGGCCCCACAGCACTGGCCTTTGGTTAGATTTATGGTCATGACTGTATCTAATGCAAAATCTGGAAAAAGGCAAAATATGAATCAAGGAACTACCTTTACTTAAAACTTCCAAGTTAGAAATAAAGTGGAAGAAGTTTATAGCAAAAAAAAAAAAAAAAAAATCAAGGGAGGCCTTCAATATTTTACAGCTAACTTCAGTGGCTCTGACGGCTGCCGGGCTCAGAGCTATATTAAGAGGGTAATGCATACAGACATTAATTCATAAAGCATATGAAGAGTCTGGAATCCTTTCCCATCCCTGATGCACAGGCCAATTTCATCTCTAAATCCCTCCTCTATTGCCCCTGGGAGAATCTTGTCATGTACAGAATCCTCTCAATGATTTCCAGAAAACTTCACATAAACATACCGAGAAAAGAAAATGTTAACCTCTCCCATAACTCACATGTAGTGGCCAAAGAGAAAAGTGTCTTTCTTGTAAACAGAAATCCTCACATCTGTTACTTCTCTTGCAATCTCCTGACATGAAATTCGTTCATAGCAAAACTCATTACTGGGTCAATTCGCGAAACCACCACGCTGATTTTGTTTATGAAAAATTCCAGAACACTTAAAAAAAAAAAAAAAAGGACAAATCCTATGGAAAAATAATCTACTTGTTTCAATGATTTGACAAAAAGGCAGCATTATTCCTATGAAGCTATCGTCAACTTTTAAATCATACATCTTTTTTTTTTTTTTGAGTTCTGGTCTGAAGGCAGATTATCCAGACTTAGGCATCTCCAGGCCAGAGTCCAACAGCTGTGCCAACCCCACACCAGAGAGAAGAAACTGGCAATGCCAACTGTGTGCAGAGAGATTATGAAAAGACTTCCCATTTTCCATTTTAATAAAAACTTGCAAAATGGAACAGCAGGAATCTAACTTGAAACAATCTGTTTAAACACAGACCGCTAGTATCTTGCGCTTGCTCTTGTTTTCCCCCACTTAGAACTTTCATTCTTCATCACCACAGCAGATCTGCAAACACCATGTGGATGAGATCAGGCAACAGCTAATTCCTAGTCTCCAGTTTAATCCCGCTGCCGTCCTGGGCCTTATTAAACTCCCTGATGTCCGATTTGTTGGCCTCACAAGCACCTACTGGAAGGAACAGAAGCCAAACTCGGGTTGAGACAATGGATACAAAAGAATTGTAAGGGAAAATAATTAAATTTGTAAACATGAGATATTGTCAAAGGGGCGTATAGCCTCAAGAACCCAAGTTTGGGGAGATTCTTTCTGCCTCTCTCCATCCACCTCGTTTAATTCCTGTTACACAATTAGCAACTACTGGTTCTCAGACAAAGTGGGAATCAAATCTTATGTGAGTCTAGATTTCTCTATGGAAAAAAAAAAGAGAGAAAGAGAGAGAAGAGGACATGATTTTAGTCTGGAAATTCTGATGTAATCCAAAATTCACTTAATGTTTGTATTCCAAGGGTTTGAAACTTCCCCCCCAGGAAAGAATCTCTTGCTTGAAAAATCTTGGTAACAAATTAGTTTATCTTTCACATTTTTGAAGTCATAATCTTTGCTTTCCACTTTGCTTGAAAATCTTTTGTGTGTCTGGGTTTAACTCAGGATTTTCCTTCTAGGCTCCTTTCTAATACTATTTTGAAATGCTTTAACTTGGGAACATCATAGATAGAAACTCATGCAAAACTTCCAGCAACTTGACAGAAAAATGCTGCTTTCCTTGTACAAAGAGGATGCTTCCTTGCTCTTGTCTGTTTGCAGAGGGCAGATGGCTCAGTCCAGGGCCCCCTGCCTGGCTCCACGTAACCACACAGCTGGTTCATAATCTGGCTGGGATTAGGTGCATGGAATGCGCCATGGAACCAGGTCAAAAAATGGGCCCAGACAGCCAGCAAGCACCCAAATTTGGCCTCTTTAGGGGGTTGCTCTAAACTAAGAATGCTCAAATTTTCTGTGAGAAAGGATATGCAGTAGTGTTTTAGGCTTTGTAGGCCAGAGGGTCTTTATCAAAATAGACTACAAAGTACAGCTTTACACTGTGAGAGCAGCTTTGGACAGTAACTGAATATGTGAGCAGTCTGGGTTCCAATAAAACTTTATTTATTAAAATAGGTGGTTCAGCCCATGAGTCATAGTTTGTTGATTCTGGCAAACAAACTTGCTGGACTGGGTAAGTCCAGCTCATACAGTTTCTGTTCGTTGGTTTTACTAATCTCTAAAAACCAATGCATGACTGTTCCTCAAACCAGTCTGCCAATTATTAGTACCCCAATATCAAAGTAAAATGTGACAAAAAAGGAAGCACATTTTACTACATATTTGGGGGTCCAATTATTCAGATCAAAGTAAGATACTAAATTTGTAGAAGTACTTCATATGGCTAGCTCAATGTTAACAATAAGCCTCTTGAGGAAAGCACATAAAAGAACAATGACCACCCCAACAAACTCACCAGGTCTTTAACTAGAGCTTTCTGACACAGGTTAGGTCTTAGAGATATACAATTACACATATGCAAGTTCTCCTTGGTACCCTCTGAGATCACTCTGGGGAAGACACAGAGCCCAGAACTCAGCACATCACGAATATTCTTGTCCTTCTTTAACAGACAAGATGGCTCTTGTGCAATGATGCACCTCTGAATCACCTGGGGTTTTGTTTACAAATAGGGTCTCAGTGTCTTGCAAAGGCCAGAGTGCAGTAGCCCAATCATATAGCTCACTATGACCTCGAATTCCTGGGTTCAAGCAATCCTTCTGCCTCAGCCCACAGAGTAGCTGTGACTACAGGTACCCACCACCATGCCTAGCGAATTTAAAAAATTCTTTCATAGATACAGGGCCAGGCTGGTCTTGAACTCCTGGCCTCAAGCAATTCTCCCACTCCCACCTCCTAAAGTGTAGGACTTATAGGCATGAGCCAATATGCCCAGCCTGGGGTCTCATTAAAATGCAGATTCTGATGCAGTAGGTGGGACCTGAGAGTCTCCCTTTTGAACAAGTGTCCAGGTGATACTGATGCTGCTGGGCTAAGAAGCCATTTGAAAAACAGGGACCCAGAGCAATGCTTGGCACCCCTGGCTGTGTGTCAGAAGTGCCAGGGGAGCTTTCCAAGGACAGATGCCTGGGTCAGCCCGAGCCACACAGATGAGCACCTTTGGAGATGGAGCCTGGGCACCTGTGCTTATTGAATTTCCCCAGATAACTTTCATGTATGGGGAAGATGGAGAATTACTGAATTAGAGGCTCAGAGAAATTCACTGGTTTGCCCAAGGTCACCTGGCCAATGGCAAGCAGGGGTTTCAAAATAAAGTAAAATTTTTGCTTGCCTGATGATCTTTGCAAATGCCACTAAATACTTTTCCTAGGCAGGCAGAATATGGGCAAAGGTTGCCTAGTTTCCAGAATAAAAGCAAATATGAGGGGGAGGGGTAGAGAACAGGTGAGACTAAAGTTAATGGAACACAGAGATAGCCATTCTGGGTGAGGGGACACAGAGAAAGCGGGTGGCACAGACGCGTGCACTGTCCCGGTGTGAAAACCCACCCTATGAATCTTTCTTCATGCAAGCAAGATGGCCGGAGCCTCTCAGAAGTCACATTTAAGTTCAGATGTGCAGTAAGTACCTTCGGTTCCTTTGATGAATCACCACATGATGAAATTTTAGAGGCTGAGTAATCACATTTAGCTTCCTTTCTGCCTCTTGGGGGGTTCAAAAAGTCATATTTATGGGAATGGGCAAAATTTCTGACCCATGGATTTTTGCCCCAAACAAGACCAAGGTAAGGAAAGAAAGAAGATGACAGAGAAGAAAAACAACTCCAGGGAAATTATTGGACAACCCCAGGATTTTCTGAGTTTCCTAAACGTGTCTAATGCAATGTGTGAGTGGAAGTCCAAGTTCATCTGGAAACACATGAATTGCAGTTACATTTATACA
Organism: Otolemur garnettii; assembly: GCF_000181295.1. Taxonomy (NCBI): domain Eukaryota; kingdom Metazoa; phylum Chordata; class Mammalia; order Primates; family Galagidae; genus Otolemur; species Otolemur garnettii. Next base: position 4,264,348 of record NW_003852429.1, on the reverse strand, counting down.
ATTGTTCAACCACACAGTTCAAAATCAGATAAATTTTCTCACTGTCTGCAGATCCTGCAGAGAAGAAGCCCCCGGTGGGATAAAGACCTTGGCTGTGTAATTTGGGACATGCTCCCTCAAAGGGAGAAATGAAAGTGTGATTCTCATCTGGGGGAGGAATTGGACGTCTCCCAGACTAAGCAAATGGCAGCTGTGGACAGTCCTGCAAGGCTGGACCCCTGCTGGAAACAACATCCTTCTAGGTAGAGGATATGAGGGGCCCCGGGGTGCTGGGGGTCCCAGGAACACTGTGAGCTCATGTGAAAATCCATTAACATTGAACATGCAGGGAGAATGCAGCATTTTGCCAAATGTTTTGGGAGGCTTAAATTCAAGCATAACTTTTCTCCACTGTTACTCTTTTGGGATATTTTTGAGGACATTTTACTTGGTTTCTTTATTTTGTCCTGCTCCGACTCCCTTTTGGAGAACAAAGAAATATGAATCACACCCTGAAAGACTTTAACCAGATATTCTGAAAAGGAAGAAAAACTCTCAAGGGCTCCAGTGTCTGTGGGAAGCAGCTTTGCCACCTAATTTCAGACCCACAGAAGCTGCTTCAGGACCTCCAAGGTGTCATCCAGGTCCAGCGGGATCATGGGGAGCAGGGTCACAGGGAGCACATTCCGCACTCAGACGGGGCTTATGATCCTGTCACTCTGAGGGACTGTAGAGATAGGTGTGCAAACTGGGGCTCAGGGAGGGGAAGTGGCTCTTCCAAGGTCACACAGGGACACAGGGCAGGGGTGTCCCCTCCTACACCAAGGAGGCCACCCACTTCTCAGCAGCAGACTGAAAGGAGTCCACCTGCCCTCACCTGAACAGAGAAATACCACACGGAGTGGGCAAATAACATCATGTTCAGAAATATTATTTCTGAGTCTGTTAATTCAATCAAATGTTTATATAAAGTCTCTCTCCAGAAAGACTTCCAAGAGGCAGGGCCAAGCTATGGGCTGTTTCTGGTGGTCTCTCTTTAGGTTTGCTCCCCCAAAAGAGTAGTGACACAAAATTGCAGGTGACATTAGTGAGACCACCAACAGGGCCAGCCAGAAAGCGCTAATCCAACACTGCCAAGAAGTCTTAGTCTGGCATTTTCTTTCTCTCCTGGGATTCTTGCTTTAGGGTGAGTTCTTGTGTGTGTGAGGCCTGAGCTTGGTTATGAGTGTCTACTAGAGCAGTCATTCTTCCAAGAAATGTGCGTTGACCATGGTGCCATTGGGGAGTGGGAAGTCCAGAAAGGCAGGTTGTCAGAAGTTGTAACGATCCACTTAGCATGGTAGGCAGCGTGCATCAGAATCACTGGAGAGCTTGTTAAAAATACAGATTAGCTGCCTGGACCCCTGTTGGCTGACTGAGTGTGGTCTGAGTTGGCCCTCAGGAATGGGGACTTTGAAGAGCTTCTGATGTAGAGGCCCACCTATTCAGAATGCGGGGCTAATCTGCAGGGATGTCCTTGGAGAAAATTGCAATGGGTCTCTCCCTAATTGTTGGCTTTGTAGCGCATCTCCAGGAAGCAGGAAAGGTAATCCTTTGCTATTTTCTCTCCCAGCAAAACAAGGAGAAGGAGATGTGAGAAAGGATGGTTGGCTGGAGAAGTCAATTTTAATATCTCCAGGTGTGCAGAGGGGCCCTGCTTCTTGTGACAGTTAGGAAACCTCTCAGCTTACACTCCTGTCCCAAGAAAGGAAGTGAAGCTATTTAAGGAAAGAGAAAAGTAGATGAAACTATTTGCACTTAGATTCAACTTGTAAGAGGTGGTGATACTGCTTTACTTGGTATCAAACATCTGTTGATAAAGTGAAAAAAACAACAACAACAAAAGAAAACCCCTAACAAAGGAAAAGAACTTGCTCACTTTTGAATCTATATTTTCAGTCAATGTGACCACCTCAGTGTCCCCATCACAGTGAAAATCTTGAAAAGGAACAAGGGGCAGAGCGAGGCGACGGTTTAGCAAGTCGCATTTCTCCAAGTGCCTGGCAGTTTTAGAAATGTTTTGCTTTTGTATTTTGCTCTGACTGCAGCAAATGAACCGTGATATGAAAAACACTCTTTTTCTTGTGTCATGGCCTAGAATTTCAAGAGAGGCCACAGCTGTGGGTAGCAAGGGGGGGGCGATGGGAACCGAGGATGGGGCAGGAGACAAGAGCTGGGGAAGATGGAGAAAGACCGCCAAAGTGGGGGAGAGGGGCAAACATCTGTGAGGGATGCTCAGTAATCCATCACCTCCGTGAGCTCCATCAGCCCTGCGCTTTACTGACACGGAGGGGAAAAGCACCTCCCAGACACAGCTAATCAGACAGTGCATTACAGCGACATGGACAGCATGGCTCCACCAGAAAGCAACAGGCCCTCACTATTTAAATTGCACATGAGGAAAAAGAACAAATCGAGCACATATAGGAAAAAAGAACAAACAAATTCTCCTCCTCGATGCCTTGGAATGTGTGCGTCCCAGAAATGCACTGAGAATAGTAGCTGTCTCACGGTGCTGTTGGTAGATGCTAAACCCTGAACATATTTAGCGGTCAGAGTCCCTTGAGAGAGTTACTGTTGGTAAAATAACAAGGCAGCTGGAGGTAGACGCTCCTTTCCCACGCTGCATTTCTAGGTCGTCTCATCAGAGGAGGGGGCAAGTTACGTGGAATTCATCATCCTGACTCTCACTGCGCCTGTGTGTGAAGCTGGAGGGGTTCCTAGAAACCGTCTCCTCCGCTTTGAGGCACCTGCGTCACTGCCACCATTTAACTCCGGGAGGAAAGGACTCATCAAAGTTCTAGTACTTTTTCTGTGTTTTCACTAGAGAATGTCAACATATCGGATAGAATCCCTCTTAATAGCTAACTTATTTTATTTTAATTTATTTAGTTTTTTAAAATTTCAGATTGGTATGAGGGTACCAATGTTTAAGTTACACTGTTTTAATTTCCAAGATGAAGTTCAAGTTGTAGTTGAGCTCTTCACCCAGGGGGCGCTGCTGAGCATCCTTACATTGTGCCTAGCAGGTGAGATCCTGCCAATCACCCTCCCTCCTCTCCCCTCCCCCATCCCAGCTTTTCCATTCCTGTGATGTTTGGCTAGGAAGAGTGTGTTTCAACTCTGTCCAGGTAAACACAAAAGATGTAAAGTCTCCATCTTTTATTATGGCTGAATAGTACTCCGTGGTATACACGTGCCACAATTTGTTAATCCATTCCTAGGTTGATGGGCATTTCGGTTGCTTCTACATCTTGGTAATTGTGAATTGAGCTGCAAAAAACATTCTAGTGTAAATGTCCTTGTGGTAAAATGATATTTTTTCTTCTGAGTAGATACATAGTAATGGGATTCTGAGATCAAGTGGAAGGTCCAGTTTTAGTTCTTTGAGAATTTCCCATACTTTCTTCCACAGAAGCTGTATTAGTTTGCAGTCCCACCAGCAGTGCAAAAGTATTCCCTTCACTCACATGCATACCAACATCTGCAGATTTGAGACTTTGTGCTGTGGGCTAATCTCACTGGAGTTAGGTGATATCTCAGGGTGGTTTTGATTTGCATTTCTCTGTTGATTGGGGAGGATGAGAACTTTTTTCAGGTGTTTAAGTGAGTTTGCATGAAAAGGATAGTCAAGGTAGGTTTACTGATGATAACAAATAAACCATCCTGTGTTAATGGGGGAGATTGTATTTACATAGGGATAGGAATTCGTCTGTGAACTTAAAACTCTTCTGAAAAATAAAATCTATTACAAAAAAATTTTAGAAAGGATCCATCCTCTTTGTGACAGTGAACAGTGAATCCAAGAAATTTGATTTTACTTTTTCTTTCTTTGTGATTATAATTTTTTGGTTTTCTTCATTCTGCAACACATGTGCCCAAAATCCCTCATCTGCATGGTAGAAAACAGAATGACACCCACCATGTGGCATTAGTTTAAAAATTGCATTTTTAGATTTTATTATTGGACTGAAAGTTGAAAAACAAAAAAAAAAATCTTAGTGCTGGCTCGGTGCCTATAGCTCAGTGGCTAGGGAGCCAGCTACATACACTGGAGCTGATGGGTTCGAACCCAACCTGGGCCTGCCAAAAAACAATGACAACTACAACTAAAAAAATAATAATAATAAAATAAAATAGCCTGGCATTATAGTGGGTGCCTGTAGTCCCAGCTACTTGGGAGGCTGAGGCAAGAGAATCGCTTAAGCCCAAGAGTTTGAGGTTGCTATGAGCTGTGATGCCACAGCACTCTACTGAGGGTGACATAGTGAGACTCTGTCTCCACCCCCACCCCCCAAAAAAAACTTAGTGCTGAGGCAGTGTGATTTTGGGATTAGTTACTTCACCTTTCTGGGGTCTGGAGTTTTTATTGGTGAGGTGAAGGTATTAGACTAGAGGGACTTATTGTCTGTCAGGGGTCCCCGAAGGTGGAGCAAATGTCTGGAATTGTTTTTCCCTGACAGTGATGGCAAATTCGCACTGGCTTGCTTGATGCTGTCCCATTCCTTCTTCATGTGACCACCTTGAGAGAAATGCCCAAATTCATGACAAAGAAGGAGGCCCCCGCCAGCATGCCTAAGGACCAGGCTCTGGTTTCACTGTCATCTTGCTCTACTCACCCGAACAAATGGTTGTATTTTTAGCGTCAGTATGAGCTGCTCCAAAGCCAAAAATGGCTTTGGTGGTTCTGGCAAACCAAAGAACTATTCAACTCACATTGATCAAAAGGGTTGAGAAGGACCTGACCTCAATTCAAGATAATGCAATAATTTGGACACAGAAGACAAAAAAAAAAAAAAAAAAAAAACAACCAACATCATAAGGATTTTAACCAAAGCCAAAAATGGCTTTGGTGGTTCTGGCAA
>NW_003852429.1:4244318-4259445 GCF_000181295.1 Otolemur garnettii | reverse complement strand
AAAAAAAAAAAAAAAAATCAACAACCAACATCATAAGGATTTTAACCAAAAGCCAATAATCCTGGAGGGACTTTTTACAATTCCCACAAGCATTTTAAATAACTTGTGCTGAAAGCCTCTTATCGTTTTAAATCAATAGAGCCATAGCTTTTACTCTTAATCGTCAGTGCAACAAAAAATAGTTTACCTATTATTATATAGGAAGAGCTTATAAAATGAGGACTTTGAATCCCAAATTCCCATGATCAGCAGCCTTTGAGAATATAACAGCAATTTAATAAAAAGCAAACTTAGGCTGATAGTTGATTTAATGTTCTGGAAACACTCACAAAAGTCACAGCATCCAGAATGACTGCCCTCTGCCCTCGCCTTTAACCAAAGTCCTTTCTGTTCCCCTCAGAGCAAACCACAAATGACACAGAGTGGGACTCTGTGAAGCTGCTTTGGGCACTAAAAATAGTGCTGGTGTCAGAAAGGAAATGTTCTTCCTTCCCTCCTTCCCTCTCTTTCTTCCTACCTTCCTTCTTTTCCGTTTTTTTTTTCTTCTTCTTCCAAACAGAGGATCGTATTAAAGTACGATGGACCACAAAGAAGAGAGAGAATAGTAAACCCACTAAATGCCTGCTCACCTCTTGCTCGACCTTTGATGGCAGCAGAAATATCACAGACACCAAGAGGATTGTAACATTAGGCCCCAGGGAGACAGAAAGCCAGCACCAGGACACATCAAATAGCCCATTCCTGTTGTTTCAAGCTTTACAAATGAAGTAGGAGATGTGAAAACCCTTTGTGGGTCCTAAAGCACTTCACAAATGTGGAGCGTTCTTATTATCATTGGCTGGACTACAACAGGCGCTGGTAAGACAGGCAGGTGGGGAAACTGGGTGGACATAAATCTGGGCTAGAAAGAAGAAACCTGGCCTTGTCCGGCTCTTCTGCCCCTTGTCTGTGTGCTGAATTCTAACCTCGTGCTTCTGTTTCTCCTGTCATTTCAAATGAAGGGGGGTCAAGGTGTGAGAAGATAGAAACAGCTGCAAGATTTTCTTCTTTTTGGCATTCCGCATAGTCAAATTGAGTCTCTAAGTTCTGATCATTTTACAGTTAAATTACAGTTGGTGACTTGTCCCTGTGTTCACCTTCAAGGGAGGTTTTTTCCCCCCAAAGGCTATTTCAAATGCTGCTCGCCATCACATCCAATTCAGCCACCTAATTTGGGTTATTTTATGTCCCCTGCCAGTATTTCTGCCTTGCCTGGCTAGAACATGTTTTTGAAAAGCCTTTTCGTGGCGGTCCTTGGTGGTGACATGAGGCCACAGGCATGTACGTGGCTCTCAGAAATGAGTAGTTGGAGAAGCTGCCAGCCCCTGGCCTCTGCCCTCCATCATTCCTCTAGGCTGTTTCCATCCAGTGCTCAGCTACGGCCTTCCCCAACACTTTCACGGAACTTGAACCTCTTATCAGGTTCCCAAATGTTCACCCTGGGATGTTTCACTGTAATCTCGTGATGTGGCTGTATCTTAGACAGAAGCTCCAGCGTTAACTTTATTTGACAGCAATGCCGGCAGCCAGTGTTAACTTGCAGTTTCCCTTCTGGTCCGTGGTGACTGGTCCTAATACACTGAGAAAGCTTTGGTAGCCTTAGCTTGTCTCGAAATACTGAAGCAAAAAGCCAAATCAGCCACTCTCTGTAAAGACTAATGGCTGGGGCCAATGTGTTCACAGTCTCACTGAAGAATTAAGAAAATCTCTGAAGGCTTTGTGTTACAGTCTCAGTGAAGAATTAAGAAAATCTCTAAAAAATCTAAAGTCCATCAACCCATGAATAGATTAACTAACTGTGGTGTATATATACCATGGAACACTACATGGAGACTTTACATCTTTCGTGTTTATCTGGATGGAGTTGAAACACCTTTTTCTTAGTAAAGTATCTTAAGAATGGAAAAAAATATATCCAATGTGCTTAATACTAATATGAAACCAATATGTAAACAACCACATGCCCACACAAATGATAGAACACAAATATAGTCTAGTGGGGGGGAGAGGAAGCAGGAAGGGGAAAGGAGGGCGGGTAACTGGCGGGAGGAGGGAGGGTGATTGGCAGGATCTTCCCTGCTGTGCACAGTGTGAGGGTGTTCAGCCCGCCCCCGGGTGAAGGGCTCAACTACAACTTGAACTTTACCTTAGAACTGAAAACGGTGCAACCTAAACATTTCTACCCTTATCTAATTTCAAATAAAAAGAAAAGAAAATCTGTAAAAAATCTATTTGAAATCTCATTAAATACTTGAAATCTTTAAACTTAAATGTTGCTCTTACTTATTAATGTGATTAATTAACAGCCAAGCTTACTCTATTGTTGTTATATCACTGCTATTATCACTAATATTAAGAATGTCTAGGCTTAATACAGACCATGGCTAAGCTAGGAGCTTTATGCTGGTTGGCTTACATCATCATCATGAACATTTTACAGATCTGAAAATAAGACAGTAAGTAAGTGTGTTCCTGATCACATAGTCAGAATTTTGAACTCTGCCCATGTGCTTCCAAAGCCTTGGCTTTGGCACTCACGCTGCACCAGGTGGAAATTAGAAGGGCTGTGTGTGGGGTCACCACCTCTGAACTGCGTGAGACTGGCTGTCTCCTCTGTTCCACGGTCCTCATGTGGAACTTACAGTGGCAGGTTTAGCGATGCCAGACACATTTTTCCTTCTTTACCTGTGCCTGCTCTCTGCCTGCCTGAAGCAGGGAATGAAGGAATGAATAAATGAATGAAACATCATTTGGGTGCCTTGCAAGCCTGTCTAGTGGGCATATGTTAGCCACTTTATGAAAAATCCTGAATTTTGGCCTGGGCGGACTTCTGAGCGGGCTGTGAGAGAAAGTGCCAGCTGCAGAGCGTAGGGCCCTGATTCTCCAGTTCATGGCAGAACCTCACCCTGCCACCTCTGATCCTCACCAAACTTAGCACTGGAGGATCTTCATCTGAAAAGTGCCTTGTTTCTTTAAGAAAAATGGAATGCAGGCATTCTTTTGATTTTCTTATTTTAATTCCTATTTCTATTTAAAAAATTATTTACAAATCCATTTTTATTACTAGTCCTGTTATAAATGAACTATTATGAAAGGTGTATTTTAATGGAATTGAGAACAGTCACCAGCACAGTTTGGAGCACAGAATTCCACAACAGCAATTAATTGAGGAGTTGTATGAGGTTCACTGCCCATGAAAAGTGCTCTCTAACAACCCCCGGCGTATTCCAGGAGGTCTAGCTCTGGTCACTATTCTCTTTGCCTGATTGGCAGGTTGGTTAGTGTCTATGGAGAAGGATCTTTCCAGGTACCAACAAGGAGACAGAAGGAAGGGTGTATCTGAATTTGCCTTTCTGAAAGTCAGGAGCTCTAGGTGTATGTGTGTGACATTTTTTTAGTTTTCTTTTATAGTTGTCTGTAAAAGAAATCTGACAACAGGAGTTCCTGGACAAGTTTGTAGCATCAAAAACTTAACTACCGTAGTGAAATGTCATGGTGGATGCGGTCAGTAGGACATAAAATATAGAAAACATACTAGGTCTGACAATGAAGTTTACAAACGGATCCTAGTGCTAAGTATGTGAAGAAGTGCTGCATACCTCACTGGTGAATACCACCATGGTCACCTCAGAGGCACTCCCTCGGGGAGCTGGGTACCAACACCAGCACTGAGGCCATCTTTGGAACTCTTTTCAAATGAGGTCTTTTGGAAGGAACATCAGAGCTGTTGTCATACAAGGTGTACAATTAAGTTTTTGAACTTGCCACCCTGGGATTACGCCAGTACAGACAACTTGGTCAGGTTTCATAACCTTGGTATATCAGTGTCTCACGACTGTGAGACAGTGTGTCAATGTGTGGCAGTGTCTTGCTGAGTGGTGCTCATAATTGTTGTCATGTACTTTTGTGTGCCATGCCATATGACAACAGCTCTGCTGGCCATTGCAGAAGAAGAGTTTCAAAATTCCTTTGAAGGGTGGACCAGGCACTGGCGCTGGTGCATAACTTCTCACGGTAAGTACTTCAGAGGTGACCATGGTGATAGTCAGCAAGGAGGTATGTAGCACTATTCTGAGGATGAGTTTGTGCACTTAATTATTAAACCTTATATTTATTTATTTATTTATTTTTTTATTGAATGGTAACTATGTACACTAATGCACTTCTGGGGTACAGTGTGGGGTTTTCACATGCAATCTGAAATACTTCCATCAAACTGGTCAACATAGCCTTCATGTCATTTTCTCAGTTATTGCTTTAAAACGTTCACATTCTACTCTTAGAAAGATTCACCTGTACCCTTATAAGATAAACCTCGGAAGTGATCCCTCTAAACCTTATATTTAAAGCAGAGGTTCTCAACCTGTGGGTTGCAACCCACAGGAACTGTATTGAAGGGTTGTGGCAGTAGGAAGGCTGAGAACCACTGTTTTAAAGGAGTCAAAGGGAGTTTAAGAAATTAAAAAATCTTCAAAATCCCCAAAATGAAGTAAAAATGGGAACCCAGAGATGAAAACAAGAGTTGGTTGGTTTCTGAGGTTGGCTTTTGCCTTAAGGACACTTCCCAGACCCAGATGACCTTAAGCTTTGGCCTTACTGGATTTGCAGGGTAGAGTAAAAGACAGCAGATTAAAGTGTAGGTAGGGCTCCCTCACGGTGAGGAGTCTATGCCCGTGTGTACGTATCACTCCATCACCACGTGAAGCTGGCATTCCCAAGGGTAATCCTGATTGTAGGAGTGAAATAGAAATACCTTTCAATACAGACCATAGAGCCTATTGGTTAAGATTCAAGGACTATATAAGCTCATACACACATACATAGATACACACACACCAAAACACAACCTCTGTAAGGAAATAAAGCACCGTTTGCAAGAGGCTGCGGAAATACCAGATGAGACTAGCAAACTTTTCAGACACACAGTACACACTAAACATTTTTCAAGATTAAAAAGGCAGGATTTAGTAATATGAAAAAGGAATAAGGTTCTATCTAACAGAAAACTAAATATATCTTAAAAAGAAGTAAATAAATATTAGAAATGAAAAATGCAATCACTGAAGCTAAAAACTCAGTGGATTATAAACAAGAAGAGATATTTAATAAACTGCAAAGCAGAGCTAAGTAAATTACTCTGAATATAGCAAGAGACAGGGAAAGTTTCAGAGGCATAGAAGACAGAGTAACATAGTCTTACAAGTCTCATTCGTTATGAAATAAGAGTAGAGGAAGAGAGTGAATGATGAAGCAATACTTGAAGAGGTAATGGCTTAGAATTTTCCAGAATAATGAAAGAAACCAATCACGAGATTCAGGAAGTCCAATACATCTTTAGCAAAATTAATTTTTTAAAAAAAGGAATCTGCAGCTCCATATTATAAAGGAATTATAGAAGAAGATCTTAAAAGCAGAGTCAAAGAAAATACAGATTACTTAACCAAGAAAAGGCTGATAGCCAATGACTCAACAGCAATGATGGAAACCAGGAGACAGTTAAATATGGGCATTAGTGCATCCAGAAAAAATAACTGTGGACCTAGAATTACATACTGAGCACAAGTATCCTCCTAGAACGAGGGCAAACCATGACATTTTAAAATAAAAACTTTAGTAAAGGAAAACCTCTAAGTTTTCCAGCCCAAGGTGGTGATACCTGATGGTTCTGTGAAAAAAGGAAGGACAAAAAACAGAAGTGGTAGAAATGTGATGGATTATGTAAAATGTTCTCGTATGAAATAATAATCATAATGTAAATTCTTATAAGAGATTAAAACACACACACTCAATAGAACGAAAGTTCCCCATAATGATGGCAAAAAATTTTGGAGAATTATCAAAGTCAAGATGTCCAGGATTCTTGTGCTGTGTCAGAGAAGGGTAAAGATAAAATTCAGACTTTGGTACCTTAGGGTGCATGTTAAAATTTCAAGGGTACTTGTCTAAAAAGTAGTTATAAAAAGAAAAAAATTTTCAAGGGTAACGATTAATAGAATAAAGGATGTAGATTCTCTGTATTAAAAGACAAAAAGGTGGAATGGGAAAAATCCTCCATTGATCCACAAGAAAGAAGAAAAATAGAACCGAAAACACAAGAAAAATAGAAATCACAAAATGAGATGGTAGAAACAAAAACATATTTGTTTACAATTAAACGTAAATAAAGAATTAAACATAAAGGAGAGAGACAGACAGACAACGTTTGTATAACCTTTGTGTATTATGATATATTGTTATTCTATTTTATTATTAGTTATTGCTGTTAATGTCTTATTGTGCCTAATTTATAAATAAAACTATGGTAGGTATGTACGTGTAGGAAAAAACATATTATATGCAGGGCTCAGGAGTATCTGTGGTTTCAGACATGCACTGGGGATCTTGGAATATATTCTCCACCGACAAGGGAGAGCTACTGTACAATATAACTACAAGGAGAAAGGGGTTTACCTGCAGAGTAGGAGACAAAAAACGAATCAGTAAAAATCCCTTATAGTTGAGATCCACTCCGAAAAGGGTCAGCCTATACTATCTGTGAAGCAGGGAGCAGGGGTGTCCCCCTGGGAGTGGGTGTCCCTCAGGGCAGGGCACAATGTGTGAGCACAAAGGGGAATTGGAAATTGGTGGTCACATTTTGTTCACAACTCAGTGATGAACTGTAGACATTTCTATAATAGTAGCATTCTTCATCTACAATTTGATAAACAATTATAGCAATCTCTCAGCTGTCCACTTACTAGGATTGAGCACAAAGAGTGCAAAAAAAGAAGAGAGAAACACACACACACCCTGGACCCTTTCTGGTCATACTATGATCTGTTACCCAAAGACAGCATCTTCAAAAAATATTCCTAAACATTCATTTGACTTCTCCCTACAAAATTACAGAGAAGGGAAACTTTTAAAAAATGACAATATGGCAAAGAGCTTTCCATTTTATTTATTTTAGGGTGGGGGTTCTTTCACGTGAGCCCTCCCCACTAAAAGCCTAATGAAATTTTTTTTTTCCTTGAAGACTACTGTATAAAGAAGATTTGATTTTCCCGAGGAATAGGAAACATTTTCGTGGGAACACAGCTTGCACTAAAGGTAGCCTCTGGGTTTCTGGATATTCTGTAAGGAGATCAATTAAGGCAGTTTGCTGCCTCTGTGTTTTCTTCTCAGAGCTGTTTTAGCCACTTCGCATTTACCCAGTTTTTCCCTAGCATTCAAGGAGCAGAGAAAAAAAAGAGCAAAGGAAATGTTCAGCTTTTTCAAGTGCAGAGATGAGTGTTGTTCACGGGAAATGAACAGCGGCTGCTTTGGGGAGTTTGCTGAGGTCAAAATCCCTTTGGAAAAAAATCCTACAAAGTCACTGGTTTCCTGCCTCATTATACATAAATAATTTATGAATTTGTATTCTAATTTTTCTTTCAGCCAAATCAAAGCTCTACGACTCTGTGAATAATTCCACACAGAAGCCGATGGCACACACCCTCCCAAGACTTTCACTGCAATCGATTAAGTTGGCTGTTGCTGTCAGCGGTGCAATTTCCCTGATTAACCTGTGAAAAGTGTCCTCCGTCAATGAATGCTGCTCAGAAGTAAAGTGATACTGTATAAGAAGACAAGGGCAGGTTCCAGAACACGAACTCTTGGATCTTCGATGATGATGTATGAGAGAGAAAGGAAGGAGAACAATTTGATTTCCTCCAACCAGGCTGACCCAGAAAGGAGAAGAACAGAGAAATTGCTTTCCCTAAGCAAACACGACAGGAAGTCACCCAGAGCAGCAGGCACAATATGCAATATCAGAGCCTCATTTACAACATCTATTGTCTGGATCTGAAAGGCATCTAAATAAAAAAGTAATGAAACAGTCTCTGCTCAGTTCCATTCTTCTAGTGCCACTTTTCTCCTACTCATTGGCAACGACTTCTATATCCTCCTTTACGACATTGCCTTCAGACAAGGGTGGGGCTCCTTCGTGCTGGTTGAGTTATGATGGAATTCAAAGTTCAGGTAGGCTTCGTAGGCTTCTGATGTTAAAAATCAACCCCACTTGATCCAGCAATTCCTCTACTACCCAAAGGGCATAAAAAGCCATTTTATAAAAAAGGATGCTTGCTTCAAAGTTTATAGCAGCGCAACTCACAACTCTCAGCGCAAAGATGTGGAAACAACCCAAGTTCCATCAATACATGAATGGATTAATAAATTGTGGTACATTAGAATACTTTCCAGCCATAAACAAAGATGATCATCTACCATATTTTGTAACAATTCGGATGGAACTGGAGATCATTCTCCTAAGTGAAGTATCCCAAGAATGGACAGACCAACACCGTATCTACTCAATACCAAATTGGAAGTAGGCTAGCAACACTTATGTGCACATATAGGAGTAAAACTCCAAGGAAACTAAGTAGGTGGGAGGCGGGCAGAGGGGTCAGGTACAGTCACACCTAACTGGTAAAGTGCATGTATTCTAGGTGTAGGGTATACTTATAACTTCAACTTACATTGTACAAAAGCAAAATATGTAACCAAAATATGTATATCCCTGTAATATTCTGAAGTTAAAAAAAATCAACCTGCCTTGGAAAGACATGCTAGTTTTCTAGGACAATGTAGGCACTACCTTCTCTTCACAAGTACTTAGATTTCTCCTAGGATTCTAAAAAAAAAAGTTTTTTTTTTTAATTAAAAGTCAATTCTTTCAAAAGCCTATAGAAGGGTCAGTTCATTTTCAGGCAATCTTCACCAGAGAAATGGCCTGATTTAAACCATAGCTGGTTTTGTCTGTTATTCTCCAAAGTGTTGTGAGCTCTTTGATTATGTTCTAATCATCTGGACTTGGTTCTTGTCCAGTTAATTTATGAATTTGTATTCTAATTTTTCTTTCAGCCAGATCAAAGCTCTACGACTCTGTGAATAATTCCACACAGAAGCCAATGGCACACACCCTCCCAAGACTTTCACTGCAATCGATTAAGTTGGCTGTTGCTTAATGTACAATAAGTGCATTGAATAAATGAATGCCTCAATTTTTTTTCTATTCTTTTTCATGTAAGTTTTGTCTTTGGGTTGAAGAGAGTAATGAAACAGATTTTTATCAATTTAAAAGTTTCTCCTTGGTCATAAGTGTTGTGGTCGACAATGTCGCTGTTTCACTAATTCTGTTTTCTCTGTGTAACACACAGAGGCACAGACCCCTTGGCTTCCTGAGGGCAGGCTTGGTCATGTAACCAGCTTTGGACACCGAGATGTGTGATGTGCCCCTTCCAGGTGGACACATTAACATCTACCTGTGTCACATTCTCTATTTCCCTTGCCACTGTGACAGGGGAGCCTGCAGATAATGGAGGCTCTGTCACCCAGGGTCCTGTAGTGAGGGTGACAGTCACTTGTAGCTGAACCCCAGCCAACCCACAAGGAGCACTTAGCACAAAGAATAAATTAACTTGGGTTGTCATGAGCCATTTGGGGAGTTGTTTATAGGTGCAAAGTAACCTGGTCCGCCTCAATTAATTCAGCGTGGGAAAAGCTTCTACATACGTTACACAAACCAACTTCCAAAAAATCATTTGTTAGCCAGCACTACAACAGAGCTTGTGCTGGTGGTAGTACATTCCTTCACTGAATTTTTAGTTTTTAATAGCTTGGCTAGTCTTATGGGTATAAGAGAATATCCATGAAGTCAGAGCCTTTGACGATAACAGCCATGAATGAACTTAGGTAATAAAATTATTGTGTACTGCAGATATCTTTCTACTTTCACCAATTATGAAGGGAAGTCAATTTTCACTCAAACAGGTTCCTTTTCATCTGGTTTTCTCTGCAATGTTGATGCCTGAGGTTTATTGCTAGCAGTAAAGAGTGTCCAAGTATGTTATGGGAATCGCCTAATTCCCAGGGCTTTAAAATGTATTCCATAGACCCCAGAGTTGGTTAAAAGCTGATTGATTATCCAGCAGATACATCCAAACTGGTATTTATAAAATATCCCATTTCTTTAGCTCTATTTCTCATAAGTATGAACATCACATTTGGGAGTTGTGGGCACAAATACCTCAGACAGCTAAGAGGAAAAATTACTGCAGATTTTACAGAACAAGGAAAAGGTTCCTTAAGCTGCTGAATAATTTGACAAAAAATCTATGTGAAGTGATGTGTCTCAGGAACAAATATTATAAAAGTTATGGTTTGGGCAGTTCAGCAGAGCTTGTGTATTCAGACTCCATAATCCATTCACTGAAATTCCAGTTACTTAGCGGATAAAGGACTGACATGGCTGTGCAGATGGACCTTCTCATCTGACAATTGGCAACAAAGTTTCTGGTTAATGTGCTCAAGGTTTGGGCAGAAAGTTCTGGCTTAAGAAGGGAAAATGAGCTTTCAGACGGGGGCTACACTCAGGATGCTCTGGAGGCTTAATGCCTTCAATTTGCATATTTTGTGAATGATTATTCATTTGTTAATATACCTTCTATGCATTCTTTTTTGGTGTAGTCTATTTTAGATTACAAAATCAGATTTCTGTTTATTGAGTGCTAATGTTTTATGAGGCTCTATGCTAGGTACCAGTTCCTGGGGAGACACTGTGTCTCACTGATGTGAAAAGCAATGTCTTCTGCAAATTGTCACTTGCCTTTTGATGACACAGCGCTATCAGCATGCTATAATGCAGATTGTACATAGCAGCTCTTTTACTAAATATTGTGCAACAGAGAACTCAATAAATCCATTTGCTGATTGCTAGATACCAATAAAATGCATCAATGTGGGTTTGGTTGAAGTCTAGGAGTTCTAAAAGAAATTTTAAAGTCTGAAGCAGAAAATAAGCATATCAACATGCCGATAAAGTAGATGTGAAATCGGTAATAGACTATTCAGGATTTAAAAGTGTAACTTTTCATTTTTATGACACAGAGGTCTCCAAAGCTCTTTTTAAATGTTTCTGAAGACGAAAGAGAATTTAATGCAGCTGTGAAAATGGTTTGGTTGGTACATGACCCCCAAAACGTTTGCATATAAGTCATGCAAAAGTTTCTCCCCTTTAAAATGTGTGGCATGACTTCATTTCATAGGATTCATATGACTGAACATGTCCTAAAGCTGCGGACTGGGCTTCCACACCCCGCAGGGAGTTATGGAGCCTAGTGGGACTTCCTCCCTACAAGGTACACAACCCCAGGCAGTTAAACACAATTTAGCCTGAACTGAAAGAGAGGTCTATGCACTAGTTTCAGTGTCCTTCCATGCCCACAAAAAAAAGAGTTTCCCAGGGACGTAAAGGTAGTCTGCTGGCCACTGGGCAAGAGCTGAGAACCCCTCACGGTGGGCAGGCATCTCATCCGGGTGAGTAGCAGTGCACACCCCTGTGTTAGATTCATGCATGCTTCTCGTCTGTGGAATAAGCAGAATGTTCTGGAGATAAGCCATCATTTACTGTGTTTCATGATATTCCCCACGTGGGCCTCATCCACCTCAAGTCTCCTACATGAAAAGGAGCCTGTGACAGGTGGCTTTCCTGGATGTCCCATGCTGGTGATGTGGCCTGGACAAGAGGTGAGACTGATGTGGAATAAGTTGGTTGGTTTGGTTGTTTGGTGTTTCCCCCACCTCCTCTCCCTGCTCTGAAAGCTCACTGCATTTTGCTGCTGTTATTACCAAGAGTTCATAGAAAATGAAACTGGGGTGTCTCAGTGGGGTTTTGCAGCAAATAGATAAAGCAGGTCCAGGCAAGATCAGCCGTTCACAGTCTGAAGTGGATGGGGCAGTAGCCATTTTTTTTGCTGGGGTGAATGGAGCATAATTTATTCAGCTGCAGCAGAGGCTGAAAGCCAATCTGGCCTTGACCCATTTATCTTTAGAAAACTAATTAAAGTAGAGAATCTGGTTTATTCTTGTATTGAGGTTTTTCTTTTTACCATTCAGGCCAAGCAAAGGCTGTGTGTGTTTGTTGGGATGGAAGGTGGGAAATATCAGTTTCACCTAAAGACAGTGGCTGAAGGTCTAGATAATAAAGCAGTTTCTTAAACACAGCCTGACATCCTTTTGAAATGCAAAATAGTGGATTTAGCTGGATACAGAATCCTTTGAGGTGACAATGAAATGCCGTGGCAATTTAAAATGAACAACAGACAGTTTCCCTGAATCCTTCCGACCAAGACTTCCTAAATCACCCAGAATGGTCCCACAGGGCAGAGAAGAACATTTTTATGACCAGCATTTTACTCTGAACCAGTGTTAGCCAGCAGTCTGGAAATGATGCTAGAATGTTAGTTGCTTTGTTTCAGAGTGATTAAAAAAAAGTGCGTATCTAAATATTTTGTAAGCACTTAAATCGAAAATGACTACATGCTTGTCACCAATGACAGACCAATGAATTTCAAAAGTTTTACAGTGTATTTTTAGAAGAATCATATCTAAAATGGACATTGGACTTTTTTTGTCTAGATAAGCTGCTAGAAGGTAAGCATGTGGAAATATCAAAATCTGTATTTATTCTAGTATGTTCAAGGAAGTCATAATGCTTGGTGAAAGCTACCAGGGTCATGGCTGACCCAGACTGGTCTGGGTCAACTGCAGGGACATAAACCCTAGGGATTCCAAGGGAACGCGTTGGGAAGAGCAACAGCCTATGGGAGCTGGAGCTGGAGTTGGTCCTGTTCCCAGTTGAACAGTCTAACAGAAGCCTGACTTACCTCACCCGGTGTTTTCTCCTCCATCTCTCCCCTCCTACCCTCCCCTTAAGGTCTTCCCTTCCCTGTGTGTCTGGTCTGGATTTACCTCTTAACTTTCCTACCTCCTTCAAATTGCCCTGGTCTCAGAGCTAGAGTGATGAATGGAGTTACTACTCAGGGGACAGTTTATTCTTGAACGAATACACTTTAAGGGAAGAATTTTAGACATAGTTTTGCCACTGCCTAGATTTGAGTTAGCACCATGATGTCGTGCATGCACAAACACAAGTGTGCCTTTCAGGCGACAGTCACCTTTTGTCCCGGGTCCATGATGCTATGTAGGGTGTGGATCTTCATTAAGGAGTCTTACCAGCATGGAGTAGTCTTTTGAAAACCAGCTTAGATAACTATCTGATGATTTTGATTAATATAAAATGTTAAGTAAGATAACCTGAGCATTACTGTCCTAGCCGCAATTCAAACTTTCAGCTAAAAAATACCCAATGCTCCCTCTCTGTTCTAGATATCAGTAAGTTCAAGTAGAAATAAGGAGTAAATAAGCTGTACCACAAACCTTGAAGCCCCTAAATTCTCTGTGTCTCAGCTAATGAAAAAATTAGCTCCTTATGCATCATGGCTGATGCTAGTTTGTTCTTATTATTAGCAAAGTAATTATTCACTCAGCACAGGAAGAAAAAGGCCAATATATCCTACCAGGGAAGAGCTAGTTTCTCGGGCCGACTATACATCGCCTAAACCCTGGGATAGAATTTAAAGCAGCCACCAAATGAGATAGTCTCATACAAAGATTAGATTGAAAACTGCCCCTGGGAAAGCATATCAAAGTGGTTATTCACCATAAATAGCAAACAGAGAGGCAATTACTAAACAAGCTGGCCACGTGCAATATTCAACGCACTCCAGATAGTTTGGAAAGGGGAAGAGCAGGTGGAATTTCTCAGGGACCCTCCAGAATGACTGGGCAGAGACCAATGGGGATGACAGGGAGAAGAAGAAGACCAAGGCTTACACTATGTTGCATTGTCCTCCACACAGTCCTCTGGGAAGCAAGAGGAAAACAAATTCAGAGGAAAAAGAAAAAGAGATTATTCTAGACATAATAGCATAGCACAGGTACAAAGTTTAGGGGTATAGGTTGGTATTCCACACACCCCTGCCCCCAACTCCCTCAGAATGACCAGGAAGATACTTGCAAAATTCACACACCCATAGGATAATGTTGGATACTTACTGGAGATTTATTGGTCTATACCATTGCCAACTTGATGAGTTAACTTCTAAGTCTGGCTTTATTTTTTTTAGTTTACTTTTATAAACTATATTCCCCTACGACATACAACTTAAAATACACTTTTGCTGTAATGAATCAACCAAAGTAAAATGACAGACACTCCTTTCCCAAGAATGTTTGGGAGCCATATAACATGTTCTGCTCCAATTTTCTGAGCTGTACAATTAATCGCTTTTTATGAAGGTACATTCGAAATACCTTTTTGTATGCTCAGATCTTAAAAACTGACCTATTATTGCGCTGATTTATTTTTATGCATTATAGCCCCACAAATTGGAACTTTCTTGGAAAAAAATCTTAGTTTCACATCAAATTATTTAACAGAATTCACAGAGTATGAAGTTAAGGGATAAAAGAAGAGAACGGAATTCTTCCCGCGGTTGAATAATAGGCCTATTTATCTGAAAATCATTAACAGTTGGCTGGGACAGGGGGGCTCCCCAGGTAAGTACATCTTGGTAACAGGAAAAAGACGTAATGGGAGGACATCCTATTAACTGAATTGCAGAAGTTGATGGCATTTGTGTCCTCAACAGGCCATGGCTGTTGGCCCTAAGAACTGTGATATTCTCAAGTGAGTTGGATTTTACCCTGAGCTGAATTTGTACAAATGCATTCGTTCATCCTTGGATAACAGAAATAACTTTACTATGTTTAACTACTTCAACTGCTTTTTATGCCCACATAATTCTAGAGGAACAAATAGAAATGTTCCCTAGGGATATAAAAGAATTATAAGTTCCTTATAAATATAATAAGAGGTTAAGTGATGGAATTGATGTATTTATTAAGAGAGAGTTTTGTTTTCAATTCTTTTGTATACGTTTTAGTAGCATTTACCCAGCCTGGGGTTAGAAGCTTTATTTTAAAAACAAACCCCATAATTACCAGTTCACATAAATAGTTTTACAATAACTGATATATAAGCATTTACCAACAGATCCTGAAGTTTTTATCACAGGTACTAATTTAAATGGTATTAAGAAACAAGTCTCCAAGAGTTTTATAGTTATTTTCATTTTGGCAAAAGGGGTAGAGTGACCAGATGCTGGCCTTTGAATTTGAAATTTTTTTTTACTGAAATACTTTGACAAATTAAAGGAAGCTT
>NW_003852429.1:4236838-4244195 GCF_000181295.1 Otolemur garnettii | reverse complement strand
TGGATGGCACGCCAAGGCCTGCTTCTTGAAGATGAGCAGGGCTGACTGTTGCACAGCAGCCTGGCCAAGGGCAAGTGCTCCACCTTGTCATGTTCAGAGCTATATGGAGCCCTCAAAGGGAGGAAGGCCTTGGGGAAGCCACAGGCTGCAGACAGAGACTCTGGTATTCGCTTCAGGCCTAGCTTGTGCCTCTCAACAATAGCCTTGCTATAGTTCCTTTTGATGTGGAGACAGCCCCTTGCTCTGGGGAGCTCAGCAAAGTGGGCTTAAGGCTGATTGTGAATTATAAACCACTAATTCTTATAGTTTGGGAAGGGATCAGAATATAATTTAATGAAAAAAAATCAATAAAACTGTAATATGCACTTACAGAGCCTAAAGCCATACCTTTGAGGAAGTACATACTACATATTGTCAGAGAACGTTTTAGAATAAAATTGGCTTATTGATCTGGATTCCCATACACTGAGTCTGATCCTTGGATTTTACTCGGCATCATATAATTAACCATTACCAATTATTTTCAGGGAAAAAAACTCATTAAATACATTTTGGGGGCACACAAAATAGAAGATCCTCATACAGCTTGCTATTTTTAAGATTTCCAATGCCTGTCCTTCATAAAAGGTTTAAATCCCAATTTTTGTATCAATCAGATTTTTTTACACTGAGAAAACTTTACTTGGAGAATCATGTGAAATTCTCCAAGTGTTGCTGTTTCGTTTAGTTGGTTTTAAACTGCATAAGTATTGTTGTTTTGAGAAACAAATTTTTCTAGCTCTACTTTCCCTGAAAGGATGTGTGTTTATTTTTCCTGGGAGCAAGAGAAACTGTGCTTCTCATTTTCAAAAAGAAAAAAGTTAATTGGTTGTCATAGATATCATTATGTGCAAATTCAGTTCAACTTTAAGCCCATAATGCATACAGTTCTTTTAAGAAAATATATATATTTTTTTATTGTGGCAAGGATACACAACATGAGATCCACCCTCTTAACAGATTTGTAAGTGTCCAGTACTGTGAAATCATAGCCACGTTGTTGTATACCAGTTTTCTAGAACTGATTCTTCTGACATGGTACCTTAGTCCTGAAATTAGATTTTACCATGTCAGAGAAGCCTGAATTGTTTCCATAACTAAGTCAGGACCAACTGAAATGGGGAGGAAAGGATCAAACCCATACTCACCATCTGTGCTTCTGGTTAGAAATACGGACATAGAATGCGATTTGTAAATTAAAACTGAAACCATGGAATCTAATAAAAACCACTATTTCTTTAAAACAGTTGGCAAGTTTGGTGGAATCTAATTGTTTGTTGAAAAGAAAAATCAAGACTAATTTTAAACTTTTCCTGAAACTGTGATAGAGAATAGATACAAATAAGATAAAAGGGAATGCTGCATTAATTACAAATCCAAAATCTACACTGAAATGAGGACTTAGTTTGCTAATAAATCTCCACCATAATTTAGCTGTTATCGACCCCAGTTACCCTTTATTTTGACACTTCGTGGATAGTCCTTTATGTTGTAAGTACATTTGATTTTTACAGAGGGAAATGCTGAGATGTACTTACTTCGAGGCCAAACTCAACCAATTTCATCTTATGAGTTCCTCACGGTAGAAGGATATTAACTAAAATCATAAAGTAATTTATACTAGTGACTAATAAAAGTATTTTCATAACCAGCATCCCTTGAGATCTCAGTTTATATGACATAATCAGATGTGATTCAAGTGCTTTATGACCTTAAGGCTTTTAATCTGCTAATTTTACATCAAAATAATTGGCAAAGCAACATTAGTAGCTCCAACAATTACAGGTATATGAATTGTTTATAGTACTATAAATTGAAAAAGATTGAGTGAAAACTAATCTGGTCGTATTTCTTTGAAATTATGGGTCTATTTTTTTTTACAGTGAAATTTGTTTTTTAAAACACATTGAAAACATTGGGTTCACCATGTTTATGATTGTATTCTCCAAATAAACAGCTTTGATGATAGGTATTGGTCAGTTCCCTGGAATACCTCTGAACAGCTTGAAGAGGGATTACGTCTAAGGATTTCAACTTTTTAAAGATACATAAAAAAGAAAAAAAAAATGGTAGTCATTTCTTGGCAAAGTCTTTCCACAGGAAATTGCATAAAAAGAGAAGTCATAATAAAGTTACATTACATCGTAATTGAATAAATAGTCATTTTAAGAGAAGAACTGAAGCAGATGAATAAGAAATGTACTATTGTAATTATATTTCTGGAAGAACTGGTAACTTAGTTTTCGAATTAATATTTCATAAGAAACATAAAGTTAAAAATGTAGTCACGATACTAGTAGATTAATAGTTACAAGATTTCTTAAATAACCTAATTTGTGACCTAAAAGAAACCTCTCATTACTTTTCAATACTCTAATTGGGAACAGGAGTAGGTAAAAGAACGCGAGGACTTCTAGAACCAACGTTTTCAGAATCCCATAAATGTTTTCAAGAATCGTCTTGGTAACCCAAAGCATGTGCCCTGGCCGTCAGTCTGAGAATACTCACCAGCCGGTCCAAGCTTGTGCCTGCTGCCGTTGTTGGTCTTTCCTCGGGATTGTAGGGCCTGAAACGTGTGTTAAAATTCTCAGGAGCTGAGCGGGCAGATCTAAGAGCTGGAGCAGGTTTGGGCTGACCACATCCCTGAAAGACCTGGAAGAACCATGGAAAGGCAGAGAAAGTTACATGAGTTCCCTCCTAAAATCACGATGTTAAGTGTGCAATGCGATTGTTTTCACGTTTCTTATGGAATCCTTATTTCCAATAAACTTTAATTTCAAAATTTAAACAAGTGAAACCATTAATATAAAGTAAAAAATAGATACAGTGACCAACTCTATGCCCTTAGTCAATCCTCGTTATTCACAGATTCTGTGTTTGCAAATTTTCCTACCCATTAATATTTCTAGGTAGCCCTAAAATTTAAACCCAGGCAGAGTGGCAAAAAGTTTGAGTCACTGTGCCTGAAAGTTCCAGCTGAGGCTGGAGAAGATGATGATTGCCTTGTGCTTTGCCTTGTTATTTCAGCTCTCATACTCTAAACAAATGACCTTTCTGTGGTCTGCTTAGTACCATGTATTTTTTCACATTTTTGTGGTTTTTCTTGGTGATTTTAAGTGTGGGGCTGAAGTACTGTCTTGTATTCCTAAGCACAGGAAGGATGGGATGTGTTTATGATATGTTTTAATACACGTGTCAGATAAACTTTGTTAAAGCCTAAGATATGGTGCTATAAGTTCAATGCTAATAATGGACAATGCATATCAAACAACTTGTCCTTAAGCAGAAACACGTATCAAACAAAGTTATGTATTGATCAGATGACAAAAATGTTGTGACCAGTGGCTTGCAGGAGCCTAACCCTGTATTTCCCATAGGAACAAAGCTTCAGTAGTTGCTAATTCAGTTTGCAATGATGTTGTGGGACGATAACTACAACAGATAATGAGAAATCACTG
This sequence comes from Otolemur garnettii, assembly GCF_000181295.1. NCBI lineage: Eukaryota > Metazoa > Chordata > Mammalia > Primates > Galagidae > Otolemur > Otolemur garnettii. Next base: position 4,240,698 of record NW_003852429.1, on the reverse strand, counting down.
TATTAGAAACAGGCTTGCTATATGTACTTTGTAGGATGATTCCAGGATTAAATGAATTGTATCCCAGACATGTTCATGTATGTGAGTTTGGCATTCAGTAAACATCGTTTGAGATTCTAGTTATCATAACAAATGTATTTTTTTTTTTTTTTTTTTGAGACAGAGCCTCAAGCTGTCCCCCTGGGCAGAGTGCCGTGGCATTACAGCTCACAGCAACCTCCAACTCCTGGGCTCAAGCGAGTCTCCTGCCTCCGCCTTCCAAGTAGCTGGGACCACAGGCGCCCGCCACAACGCCCGGCCATTTTTTGGTTGCAGCCGTCATTGTTGTTTGGCGGGTCCGGGCTGGGGATTCGAACCCGCCACCTTAGGTGTACGTGGCTGGCGCCTTAGCCGGTTGAGCTATAGGCGCCGAGCCAACAAATGTATTTTGTGTACAGCATATGAGGCCACATATTTTGCACGACTCCCATTTGAATAGTGCAAATCTCTACTGGAAGAATTCTTTGAGAACACTCTCCAGAGCAAAGGGGTAGAAATAGGACAAGCCAGTGTGGGTGAAATCCATAGCATGACAGTTTCTTCTAATTTTGTTGTTGACAGCTGTTCATATCACAATGAGGGGCGCTGTGGGAAATCAAACATTTTATTGTAATGATCTTAGGGACTCAGCTGCCACTTCTCTTGCATAGTGATTTCAGGCAGGGTGGTGTGGGGACACTTTCTCTGCCGTTTTTAGACATTTTATATTCAATGTTGGCTATCAAAGACGATCCCTTTTCTAGAACTATAGGAAATAGAGTAACATTTTCAGTCCATTTTGATGAAGTGGATATTTCTTCCAGTTTGACACAGGAACTGATTCCTCTCCTAGCTACATTCTTTGGGGTAAACTTTGCAGGAGTATTTATGTGAGCTAATTCTTAACTCGCATGTGTATATTTACAAGTCATTCATTCTCGTTTTGTTATTCAATTCTGAGTTGTTTAACTCTAAAACAAGCATTTTTCATCTCGCATGTTCTGTGATTCCGGTGACGTACACAGCGCGCTCCTGAGTGCCATTTACAATGACAAATTCCGTCCTGAGACACAATTCATTTTGTTTCCCCACTACAGCTAATTTCTCTTTTGTTGTCTTCGAAAGTTCTCCTTCAACTCAGCACTTTGCAGAGCGGCGGTGCTTTGTCTTGGCATTCCTGAGATCGGTCTGAACACACTATTGATTATTCTTCTCTCACACAATTTCTGAAGTTGATGGTGTAAACCGGTGTGATAAAGATAGGGGGCCCGTTTCTCCCCAGCGCCTAAATCACTTCCCCTTGGCAAGGTCGTTGCTGATGGAGGACAGTAGCATTTCTAGAGCTCCGGGGATCTGTTGAGTGTGCTCTTTGGGATTGCTTCTAAAATGACAGCTGACTTTTAAAAAATATAAAGCCTGAAGTGAAACAATACTAATGGCCTTGCTGGGGTTTCAGGAAGCCTGGCCCTGAAAGAGTTAACAGACCTTCCTTATTCACCCTTCAGGGAAAAATCTGGTTTACTGGGTTAAGTTAAATCAAAGGAATGTGACTGTCCTAGAAAAAATATTAGTGTTCTGGGAAGATATTTTATCATAACAGAAAACCTTAAAACTTGTATGATTTTTTTTGTTCGTTTGTTTTGGAAGGGGGATATTAATTATTGCAGAACACAGGGTGGTTAACGTAGCCTAGTAGCTTTCTGTTATTTAGGTCGGGTTTGGATTTTGAAGATAGCTTTAGAGCAGGAATTGCTGGGTCTATGATCCCAACCAAAGAAAACACTGACTTTTAATAATTTTGGAAATAACACCTAACCCCCTCATCAGGTGGAGACGGACATAAAAATCTGTCACTATAACCTCCTATCTTGAAGGTCTCTGAACAGAGATTCCACCAGGCCTTTAGAAAAACAGAACTGTCATATAGAAACCTCTGGGTGTGGTCAGTGCAAGCCTAGGAATCTAGAGCTATTTTTCAGCATTTTACAAAACTTAAAAAGAACTATTGCGGATAAGTACTGGAGCATGAACTTGCCTGGTTTTTGATCAGAAATAATTGAAAACCTCTGTAGCAGTTTCCTGCAGAGAGTATGTCTTACAACATGCATCCATCATGCCCCTTAGAAGACTTACAGAGGGAAAATTAATAATTTCACTTTTAATACGTGTGCTATGGAATATGTGTGTCTTTCTTGAATTCATAATTACATTATCGATTCACATTAATCACCAATGTGGTAGAATTAGGACGTAGGCCCTTTGGGAGGTGATTAGGCTCTGACTTGATGAATTAGTGTCCTTAACAAAAATAGGACCCAGAGGGCTCCCTTGCCTTGTCCCCTATGGGAGGACACAGGGAGAAGGTGTCATCTCTGCGGCATGATGTGGGCCCTCACCAGACATCAACTCTGCTGGAGCCCTGATCTTAGATTCCTCAGACCCAACAAGTATAAGAAATACATTTCTGTTACATATAAGCCACCTAGCTTATGGCATGTTGTTACAACAGCCGAACAGACTAGGACAACATATGATCTGTTAGTCAGACAAAAGTGTGTTTTAAAATACAGGGCTCATGGAGTGGGCAACACAAGAATTTCTTATGCAGAAAATTCGGACCGTCTCAATTCTCTGAGTTTGCTATAGCAGTAAGAGTTAGATGCAGGCTTAGGGGCCCAGGCCTGTGTCACTAGATACAGTAAGTAGTCAGGGCTGGAGAGGTAGATTTGGAGTATTAGCCTATGGAAGGTACTTAAAACCCTGAAGCCAGTTGTGTCCACTAAGGGAAAATCCACAGATAGGGGCAGGTGGACAGGGCTGTGGATGGGGCTGAGGATAGCCTAGTGCTATGCCAACACTTAGGGAATCTGCTCAGAGCCTCAAGCTCCTCCTCTGTCAAATGGGAATAATATTATTGACCACACACAGATACACTGTGATGATAAAATGCAATATATATGGCAGAAAACAGAACCCATGTCTAGACAAATAAGTGATTGATTATAATTAGTTAATTATATCATGCCCTAATCTGTATTTTCTAGATTTGCTTTCTGAATAAGAAAAACTGAAAGAAAAAAAATGTCAGAGCTGATATTTCTTAAACGTTTTCCACAAAATATTATTTCCAGGGCTAAGAGCTGTTATGTAAGCATTGAATTCCATGGGTCAAAGTCAGATTAGGTATCTTCCTGAGAATCACTGTGCTTATATGCGTTCTGGTTCATTGAAAAGGAAGATGTCATTTGCATGTTTTCCAAATGACGTTTGTTATAGTTTTGCCATGGGGATCTGATAAGGCTGACGTTTCAGGGAACATACCCTGAGGTATAGGGTGAAGGTAGTTGTAACCTGCTGGGAAGAGAAAGGACTCAGACAGAACTGCATTTACTTAAATGCATTTGTAAAGCTGGTCTACCCTCCTCTGCTTTTAATTCCAGAGAAAAATACTATTTTAAGACACTAAAAGTCTTCTCTTTACAACAGAAGTTTCTAAAGGATATAGCTACAGACTACATCACCTCATTGTGGTATACAAATCATTACCTCTATCTCTTTAAGAAACCAAGTCAGTATCACCCCCTGCCTGCTTCTCCCCAAGGGATGTTGAAAGTGATAATTAGATAATTTGGGAAAGTATTCAGGAGTCCCAATGTAGACAGACACTACAGATGTACAAAGGAATTATCCTTCCCACCTAGCAGACTCACAAAACCTGTGGATTTCAGGAAGCTATCTGGCTCGTGAATCCTCCCTCTTAGTAATCTCTAAGAGGATTACTAAGATAATGTCTCAGAAGTATGTTGGCATTCTGAGATTAAAGAAGCTGACATTAAGATAGG
>NW_003852429.1:4230911-4236457 GCF_000181295.1 Otolemur garnettii | reverse complement strand
TTTATATTTAATGCTGCATAGATCTCTATCAGATTTGATGTTTTGAGAGTAATGTTTTATTTACTTAGATTCTCATTTAAAGTGCAATATTAATGGATGGACTGTTTGTTAGATGATATCTTGGGAAAATGCAAATCTATTCTATTTATACCCAGGAAAGCACAAGGTATCACATCTTCACTGGCTCTTGCATATACTCTGTTGAGGTGAGGCCATTCTTTTCATGAGAGACAGCTGTATGAGAATGGACAGGCATCTTAGTCTATTCTGGTTACTGTAACAAAATACCTTTGACTGTGTAGTTTATAAACAACAGAAGTTTATTTTTTATTCCCAGGCCTAGAGTCTGGGGAGTCCAAATCAAAGTGCCAACAGATTCAGTTTCTGGTGAGGGCTTTCTCCTTTATAGATGGTGCCTCCTTGCTGCGTTCTTGCACAGCAGCAGGAAAAAAAGAGCTAACAAGCCCCCTTCAAGCTTTCTCTATAAGGGCACTAATCCCATTTGTGAGGGCCCCACCCTCATTATCTAAATACCTCCCAAAGGCTCCACCTCCAAATACCATCACCTTGGGGGTTAGGATTTCAACATATGGATTTTGAGGCAACATATACATACATTCAGGCCATAGCAATAGGTCGCAAACAAGAGTCTATGTTTGGAATACTAACATCAGTCTTTCTCCTTATACCTGTGTGACCTTGTGATAATACATTCTCTCCAGTTCTTCAAGATGTGGTGAAGATGGAATGATATGGTGAATAGGAAAAATACCGAAAAAATGAGCTATAAAGGTGTATTACTTTAACTGAGTCATCTGTAATTAAATAGGAAAATAACTGGTAGTAAGTAAAATCTATGGATTAAGCAGAGTTATGCATGAATAATTTAAGCTCTATGATGGATTTCATACATTTTGTTCATCACTGTATCTCAGAATCTGTAAGAATTCCCAGCATATAGTATGTATTCTTAAAAAAATCAGAAATTAAATATTATGAACAAATGAGATTTTTTTAAAGAATACATACTATATGTAACTTTTGCAAACAGTTATTGAAGGCAATTAGCATGTGGATTTCTGTAGTGGGAAAGAAACAGTAGCAAAGGAAAGAGAACACTTGAACGTGACAGGCTGGACGTCTTAGAGTGCCATGTGTTTTATAGGGTTTATCTCAAATGATCAATTATCCCTTCAAGATCACAGTTGAACATTTCTTTCTCTGACTTAAGAAAATACAATGAATCATGTATCACAGGTCCCCCCTTCCTGTGCCACATCAAAGCAAAGCCAAATCAACAACTTTGTTTAAACTAGTAACTTGAACACAAAAAGTCCTCTATCTTGACCAGTTGATAATAGCTACATGCTGAACTTCTTGAGCCAGTAGGGAGGGGAGGACCTTGCACACAAAATAGTCAGCTTAGCTGGTGGGTGAGCCACCAAAGCCCTAGGGTCTGGAGATCCCAGGACTCAGAGCTCCAACTATGGCTGTTGCTTATAGCAAAGTGGCGGACAAGTTGGGCTTTTTACACGGCCCCCCTTCTTGCTACCCCCAATCTGTCAACATGATAAACAGCAACACCTGACCTTTGAAGCGGGCATTGTCCAGCTCTGTTCAGCACACACCTGGGGCCCTTTCTCAAATTGAAGTGGTGATACGTACGTGTGCAGGGGACATTCACAGGTCATTTGTAAGTAAATGTGAATAAGTTAAAATAATTTTAAAAACATGCCATTAAAAGTAGTAGCAAGAGCTGCTTTAATACTATGATATAGATGAGATTAAAATAATGCCCTAGAACTTCACTTCACACATTTTGGGGGTTCCTAACAGCATTCTCCTAATATCTTAGAAAGTGTTTTTCTTGAATATAAACTTAAAACATTTTGCTAATGTTTTCCTTAAAATCACTATACCTTTTTATTTTAAATATCAGGGTTTTTTAGAATTAGTGTGGCAACTTCTTCATGGGTTGCCAAAATTTAAGAAAGCAGCTCTTTATCCTGGCATCACAAAACAAATCTCTTCTCTTCTCTTCTTTTCCCTTCCCTCTTCTTTCTCCCTCTTTTTCTTTCCTGTCTGATTTATGCTTTTCTTCCCTTAAAGATCGATTGCAATGGTCCCCTGGCCTAGCTCTCCAGCAAACTCTACGTCCCTGGATGGGTTCAGGATTCTGCTTAGAGAATCCGGGGCTATACTGAATCGAGTCAAGCCATCATTTTTAATTTTGGCCACTTTTCACTGGCCTCAATTTTCAAAACCCAGCTACTGTGTCACTTTTAAGGTTTTAAAAATTTACTCCCGATGTTTACACAGCGTGGCTCCAGAATATCGGATTCTTTTTAAAATCCTTTCTTCAATAAAAGCAATTTCTTTTCTTGAGAAGACCCCTTCCTCTACCCCTGAAAAGATCTGCATTCCTTAAACAGCAGAACATCTTGATATTTCCTCCCAAATGGTGAGCAGGGGTTACGCGGAATGGAACAGAGCGTAATTCTGGGTATAGAAAGAAAACAAACCCTAACCCTCTCAGCCTGACTAAATGATTATTATTTCATATACTCTTTGCTTATAACGTTTAAAGCCCTTCTTTAAGATCACTCGCAGAATGCAAGTAATCATAAATTCTATCAGCCTGTAGCATTCATTCAACCCATGATCCACAGATATTGGTCGAGGGTCACTGTGGCCAAATGGAAGTGACATGTCCATGTCCCCTCACTCATGAGGGTACAAACAAGAAAGAGGGCGATGACTGTATAATGTGATAAGCACAGTGGGAACACCCATCAGCAGAAACTCACCCAGATGGGGGCAGCACAGAAATCCTCCTACAGTATCAGTGGTGAGTTAGAACTGGCTCTTTTTGGCTCATGAGACCACTTGTTGAATTTTTTTGCAAGCCAGTTGTTAAACACAATGATTATTAAAAATTAAGTTAAACAATCTTGAAACTACATAAGTTAGAAAGAAAGGTAAGATATACTAACAACTCATTCCTCCCTAATTATTGTGTTGTTATTATCCTTTTAAGATTATCCAGGTCAATTGTATCTGTAAGGAGGAAAAATTATGTCATGTTGATAGCTTAAAATCAGCCACAATGGGGGTATGGACACCCCAGAAATCGGCAAACACAACAAACTAGCATGTTGCTCCCAGGGATTCGGCCCCTTTACATGTTTAAATATAGGCTGGCCGAGGCAATGACTCTATTAGGATCAAACCAGATCACGTATCCCTGGGTGGAAGGGAAGTGCTAGGAGCTGGGGAATAAGGAGGTGTATTTGTGAGACTGGGCAACAGCCACAGAATTCCTCTAACACAAGAATGCACTTCCCATGGTTCTATGGAAGTTCTCTTCTTACAGGCAAGAAGAATTTGGAAGGAGACTTTTTCTCAGGAGACCAGGATAGTATCTTTCTGTGCTCCTAAGAACACACTGAGTGCTAAAACGGAATTGAGTTTTAATCATTTATCCTTGAGTAAGCTACATTAAATGTAATCTTCTCATCTTTTGCCCCGAAGTTACAGTGAAAGAAAATCTTAAGCTAAATCTCCAAAGATTAGAGATAATCAGGAGTTTTTCTTTATCATCAAAAGGAGAAAAAAATTATCCCTTTTTATATAGAAGGAAAGTAAAAACCAGTTTGCTTTGAATGCACTGCCTATAAATGCATCATAAGCATTTTCCTCAAACTTTGATTTTACTTTATAAAAAAGTGTCATATTTCCCTCCCACCCCGCCACGGTATCCAGGATCTGACAAGCTGGCCCAGTTATCGGTAAGGTTACAAACTGGAACAGAATAGACTGCGATTTCATGTAAAGTAGTGAAGAAATAAAAGAATAAATAATACTTGAGTGATGTTGTAAGAAAGAACTGATGGGTCATGGGTGGAATACAAAGTTAGTTTAAATAAAACAGAAAATATTCTGAATCTAGACATCATTCGAAACATGTTCTTTTCCTATAAAAGCAAAAGGAAGGGAGAAGTAGAAACAGCACTTAAAGCTTTCAAAATGGTATGGCCATTTGCTTTTTCATTCTATTTAAATTTTCTTTCGTACTTTTGTACTTTTAATTGTTACAGGTACATATCGTTGTAGGTCTTTACAGGGGACATGTGACGTTTTGATACAGGCATACAAGTCGGATTAATCAGATGAGGGTGATTGGGGTATCCAGCCCCTCATGCATTTAACATTTGCTTTTTTCCCCAGAGATCAGGCACAAGGGACTAAGTCACCAGTTCATGGAACAGACCAATTTTTCCCCTCAATATAAGAATGATGTAATATTGGGCAGAGGCCACTGGGATTCCTCTAAAACTCTTTGTTGTGGCGGTGTTGGTTTGGCCACCAGGCACAGCCCAGTGTCTGGCTGCTGACAGTTTCCCGCCACTCCCCTCTTCCCTGGAGCCTCCTCTCTCCTAAAAGCCCTGTTTGCTAGAAACGTATTTCAGATCCATCTTCCTCTCTAGGTAATTCCCTGCCGTCAAAAAAAGCACCATACACGGGTGGGTTTCAATGCAGGGGTGTGGATATCAAATCTGCTCTTCTGATCTCAGATGTTACAAATAAGCCCACCTACTGTCACCGGGGAGGCAGGAGCATAGAGTCAACGTGCTTTAGAATTTAGGTATCCCAGATGTTTTTAATAATAGCAATTAAGCTGCTTAACTTTTATGAGTGCTTTTGATGTGACATATTCTGTGCTAAGCATTTTACATGGGTTATTTCATCGTACCCTCAAACAATCCTATGAGCAGATACTACAGAGTCCTTATTTTTAAAGCGAGTTAATTGAGTTTAGACAGGTAAATACTTTGCTCCAAATCACACAACTCACAAGATCAAAGGTCTGCTTGCTATATACATCTGACCTGGTGACCGCAATGCCAGTCTAAAAAATGCTAGACTAACTCCACGTACATTTTAAGGTATTTTCTATTCCATATTGTTAAAGTCTGTCTGGCATTGTCTCTCATGTTTTGAATTCCACTCAGCAAAAGGTGAAGTTTCTTTCTTTAGTGTGTAAAGTGACTTGTTAGGAAGAGTCTCTGTAGCACCGATGACAAGATGCCCCTCTTGTTCTCACATAATTTATAATCCTGGGCAGAAGAAGGTAATTAAAAATAATCGTGATGTGAATATAAGATAGAATATGCCTCTGCCTGAAAAAGGGCACATATAATATAAGAGCTTGAAGGAAAAAGAAAAGATCCACGCTACTGGAATAAAAATATACTTATTTGAACAAAATTCAGAATAATGCCTTGTCTGAGAGAAGATGTTTTCTCCCTCTGAATTCCTATGATATTATTTATCTCTGAATATTTTGAAGGAAAAAGATACAGAGAAAAGAAACAGATCGGGTGCTGGAAAAAGAAACCTGTACAATTAGCAAAGAGATGATGTTCACAAAATTGTCAACTGTTAGAGCTGGCAGGGGACATTTGTAGACGAGGAAACTAAGATCCAATAGTTAGAGACAAATGATCACATTCTCTTTTCTGTTCTCGTAAGGTTTTTTTTTTTTT
>NW_003852429.1:4229843-4230215 GCF_000181295.1 Otolemur garnettii | reverse complement strand
GAGGATTAAAAAGAAAGAAGGAAAGAAGGAAATGAAAGAAAGATGGAGAGAGAGGAGGAAGGAGGGAGGGAGGAAGGAAGAAAGGAAGGAAAGAAGGACCAGAATGACAAAGACCAAGGCCTCTGGCCTCTTCCTCTACCATATTTCTCATGCCTGGTACACAGAACAGTATTTGTTGAATGGATAATAGTTGTTCCACAACTGGTAGCCATAGTTGTCACTGCTATTAGGCGATTCTTTGCTCAAAAAGGAACCAAGAACAGTTTTAGTATGCTATTGTCCCTAGTCTTTAAAAATGTGTGTGTGTGGCTCAAGTGGCTAAGGCACCAGCCACGTACACCCAAGGTGGTGGGTTCGAATCCAGCCCAGACC
>NW_003852429.1:4224548-4229754 GCF_000181295.1 Otolemur garnettii | reverse complement strand
GCCTGTGGTCCCAGCTACTTGGGAGGCGGAGGCAGGAGACTCACTTGAGCCCAGGAGTTGGAGATTGCTGTGAGCTGTGAAGCCATGGCACTCTATCCAGGGGGACAACTGGAGGCTCCTATCTCAAAAAAACAAAATGTGTGTGTGTGTGTGTATAGGTAATATTTATAGTACAAAGGGTATACAAATCCAGAGTTTGAAATGAGTGTCATAATGTTATTACTAAAATATCATAACTTGGTTATATAACTCAGGATAGCCACGGTGTCCCATAGGTCACCATAAATAGGAAAAATTAACTTATATTATATTTTATATTTTTAACATTTTTTGTATTTGTATATTAACACAGAAATATTTCATAAATATTTTATAAAATTTTGTAATGAATATTTTAAAATACTTAAAGTCCATTTAACTGCAATCTCCCATTTTCCCTATATATGTATGGTGACCTCTGGGGCACCCTATTTTTTTGAAAGGAATTTCAATGTGCTTCACCCCCAATAGCTTCCCTGTGGGCTAAGAGAGAAAAAGGAATCTGACAATACCTATAAAGGTAGATCTGAGACAAGCTTGGAGCATGAACATACACGGTGAGAACAAATCTTTTCATTAGCCTGTAAATCCCACAAATTCATGACTTCATTTATTAGACAGAAAGAGATTAGCAGTTCCTTCCTGTACATATGATAAGAGCATCGGGGAAAAAGGATTTCATAATTGGGAAAAGGAGTTTCACATCTGAAACAGGGGAGCGCTCATCTTTGGCCTTCAGATACAGAGGGGAGCAAAAAGAATGTTCCAACTTGTACAAGGACAACTTCAGGAAGGGATGGAAGCAACGAATGATTAGGCTGCATAAGAGAAATGTTTAATTGGCATTTCTCACGCTGGGAAGTGCTGGGTGTAATTAGGTGCTTAAAGAATTGACCTTTGGGTTACAAAGGGAACCAGACAGGAAGACAGACAGCTTAGGTCCTCCTGCCTCTGTCACCTGTTTTACCTTTTCATGCGGTTTTACCGAATCCTTCATCTATTCAGCAAATATTTGCTGAACTCTCCCCTTGTGTGAGACTCACTTGGGAGGCTCCAGCATCATTACAGAGTAGCCATCAGTGCCATGGGCTTTGGAATCAGACCCTTCTGCCCTTTGTACCGAGAGACCTCGGTAAGTTACTTGAATTTTCTAAGTCTTGTTTTTTTTATTTGCATAATAGGGAGAAATATCTATTAATAGGTCATCACAAGCATTATTATAAATATTACATAATATAAACCACGTAAATCACTTAGTACAGTCCCTGACTGTATGTGTGGCGGGGAGACGAGTGGGCAGTAAGTACGCTTGTAAGTATCGTTACTTTTCGTAAAGAAGCTGTGGGAATGACTTCTAAGATGAACTGCTTTAGTAAAGTAAATGGCTGTCAAAGGAGAAGTAGCCCATCGTGTCCTGGAGTAAGAAGTCATCTTAACTTGTGAGCTTTACAATTTTCAGGATGTTTGGTCCTCAGTTATAAGCTTCTGCCTTGCTTGTGAAACTCGCCTATTTCTGGTTTTGCAAGTACTGGTCCAGTCTAAGTCTAGAATTCCAGAACTTTCAGTTTGATGAGACTATTCATCAAAGTTTCCAAGGGGCCCTTTAAGGAAAGATAAATCCAACCCTCCAGTTCTTAACCAGAGTGTAGATTTTCGACTCTAGACCATGCAGCATTCCATGCGTGTAGCTTATACAGAAAACGAAACTACATATTTCTAAATTGAAAAGAAAATTCCATTCCCTTGATGAAATAACACCTCTTCTCAGAACATATCTGCTCCACCAGCAAATCCTGTTGGAGTTTCCTGCTAAATTTCTGTAAATTCCAAGCACCTTGGCCTCTCCACCACATTAAAAGCTGGCTGGGCCTTGCCCAGCACCATCTCCCACCCAGATCCTGGCCTCTTTCCTGAAGAGCCTGGCTGCCTCCTTCCCGCCACCTTCTTGTCTCTGTGTCCAGACTATCAGATACATTATTTTGTTTCTAGCTCATTGGACTTTTTTTTGTATTATCGTTTCATAATCCTTTATACTGTATCCTCTCATAAGAGTCCACTCTTATTATGTACAGTATATTATTCCTGGTTTGGATTTTAACATTTCTTACAAAGAAATGTGTCATCTTAAAGTACATTCTTTATTAACGGCAATATTATTACAATGTAGTTGGACAAATTCCACAAAAATGTCTCATCTGCATTCCAGTAATGAAGAGTCCATCAGTACCTTACAGAATTTTTAATAGAATACTTGACTTGAACTATACTTAACAATTAAGCATTTCATACTTAAAAATTGCTAAGAGTAGATTTAAGTGTTCTTGCCACAAAAAAAAGTAGGTGACATGTGATACAATATGTTAATTAACTTGATTTAATCATTTCACAATGTCCATACATTTCAAAACATTACGTTGTATACCATAAATATATACAATTCTGATCTGTTGATTACGAAGTACATTTTAAAAAAGAAAATAGTGAATTCACTTTTTGAAATGAAAAGCATCAAAGGTGGAGGAAGCTATGCAAATCTTCAAGGAACTGACGCTAAACCAGTAAGCGAAGGGGTAAGTAGTGTGGGATAAGATTGCAGGTGGATGGGGCCAGAGGCAGGACTGCAGGTGGATGGGGGCCAGAGACAGGATGAAAGGTGGACGGGGGCCAGAGACAGGACTGCAGGTGGATGGGGGCCAGAGGCAGGACTGCAGGTGGATGGGGGCCAGAGACAGGACTGCAGGTGGATGGGGGCCAGAGACAGGACTGCAGGCGGATGGGGGCCAGAGGCAGGACTGCAGGTGGATGGGGGCCAGGGACAGGACTGCAGGTGGATGTGGGCCAGAGGGAGGAATGCAGGTCATTGGGGACCAGAGGGAGGAATGCAGGTTGTTGGGGGCCAGAGGCAGGATTGCAGGTGGATGGGGGCAGAGCAGGATTGCAGGAGGATGGGGGCCAGAGGGAGGAATGCAGGTCGTTGGGGGCCAGAGGCAGGACTGCAGGTTGTTGGGGGCCAGAGGCAGGATTGCAGGTTGTTGGGGGCCAGAGGCAGGATTGCAGATTGTTGAGGGCCAGAGGTAGGATTGCAGGTAAAGGGGGGCAGAGCATGATTGCAGGTGGATGGGGGCCAGAGGTGGGAATGCAGGTGGATGGGGGCCAGAGGCAGGACTGCAGGTTGTTGGGGGCCAGAGGCAGGACTGCAGGTGAATTGGGGCAGAGCAGGATTGCAGGTGGATGGGGGCCAGATGAAGCAAGACCTTGTGGGGGCTTAGGCTCCATTCTACAGCAAAAGACAAAGGGGGCACATGATATGGTTTATGTTTTAGCAACACTTTGGTTATGGGATGAAGGATGGATCTGAAGGGGTTCAAGAGTGGAAGCCAGGAGACCAAGTAGGAAGCTGTTGCCTTTAGAGCCGAGGTCCCCAGCTCCCAGGCTGCAGATGGGTGCTGGTTCACATAGGAGCAGGTGAGCAGCAGGGAACTTCATCTGTATTTACAGCTGCTGCTCCCAGGGGCTCTGCCTCCTGTCAGATCAGGGGTGGCCTTAGACTCTCAGAGGAGCACAAACCCTTCTGTAAACTGTCCATGCAAGGGATCTAGGTTGCACCTTCCTTATGAGAATCTAACCTTATGATCTGAGGTGGAGCTGAGGACAAAAGCAACACACTTCAGTGCCACTCTCATCACGCCTAGATGGGACCGTCTAGTTGCAGGGGAACAAGCTCAGGGGGCTTGTCTGAGGCTGCATGATGGTGACACGTATAATTATTTCATCATGGGTTACAATGTAATAATGAGAGAAATGACGTGCACAGTAAATGTAATGGGTTTGAATCATCCCCAAACACCCCCCTCCCCCTTTTAGGGAAACCCCAACCCCTGTCCATGGAGCAATTACCTTCCATGAAACTAGTCCATAGTGTCAAAAAGTTTGGAGACCACTGCTTTAGGGGAACAAAGGTTCCTTGGGAAAAACTATCATAAATGCTGGAAACCTCCTATCAAAATATGCCCAGGCACTGGGGGAGGAGAAGCTTCTTTACATCTCCGGGTATTGTCTGACATGAAGTCCTGTTCATTAATTTACACAATTGCATATCTGCTCAGTGTCTGTGTCTCCTATGAGAAAGGAAGCTTCCTGACGGTAGGAACCGTGCCTAGTTCACTGCTGTATCTCAGGTACAGAACAGTCCCTGCCCCATGTGGGCTCTCTGTAAATATTCACCGAATGAACGGACAGCAAATAAAAGAATACTTGACTTCAGCACGGACGCACACACACACCAATGGAAACAAACACCTACTTCTAAGAAGCAGCGACGGTTTCTAACCACAGATACTTTTGTCCGCGTGTTTTTCCTGCCCTGTTCTCCAGAGCTGTTTTGAACATTCGCAACCTTAGCACCTGGTTACTCCAGCGCTGCTGGGATATTTGGCCTCTCAAAACAACATTAATTGGTTTCCAGGCAATAGATTTGAGAGGAATAGATGATTGCTATTTTTTCACAGGAAAGAAAATGGCCTTTCATGGAAACCCCAAGCGTGCTATTTCCCCAACAGGTGACGGTAATTTGGAGCATCCTCCTTCACACAGGCTACCCTGAGCTCATTAAAACCCAGAAATAGGCCTAGCAAACTCTGGACTCATCCATCTCCCAGAGAGAGAAAGGGACCCAGGCCAGATTCTTTCTTACCCTAATGCCTGCCTGCCTGCCAGTTCACTTCGAAAAGCCCAAATTAGTTTGATCCATGCTCAGCCGAGGAGGAGCACACAGGTCTTTCCGCTTTGCGATGTTTCCACATCGTCCACCCCCTCTCCTTTCATTGTATTTGAAGTCTTTTTCACAAATGATTTGAAAAATGGAAGAAGGCCCGTCACGCAACTCTTTGCCTGATAGATTTTAGTGCAACTGACTTTCAATTAAAATGCAATCACTCAGTCACCAGCTTTAAAGGCTGATAGGGACTTAGTTCATGTTTTGAGACAGGGAGCCTAGAAAAGAGGAGAGAAGGGCATCGTGCAGCGACTGTGCAGTCATCACGCAGTGTGGGAGAGAAGGGTTAATGAAGGACCAGGCTGGAGCCCCTGCAAACTTCTCACTCTTGCTGAGGGGCAGGTCCCGTTTATCTTCAGCTGGGCGGAGACAGATGGAACTTGCGCACCTGGC
>NW_003852429.1:4202042-4224372 GCF_000181295.1 Otolemur garnettii | reverse complement strand
TTTCCCCCTGAAGATTCATTAATGCGGGTTACACTGTAGTTTTAAACGGGAGTCAGATGGGATGTTTAATTATTTACAATCGAAAATACAGAACATGTGCCTGGTCTGCACAGCTGAAGATATCATTAGAAGTTACTAGAGAGGGAACAGGGTGAGGGTGTGCAGAAATTTCAAACATAAGAAAGAAAATTCCCCCCCTATTGTTCAGAACTGGGAAGGATGAGTCAACATACTTGGGGCTCTCTGAAACTTGCTGGCGGCGATTAATGTTTTTGTGATTGAATAGTCATGAGCTAAAAAAACTGCTTCCCTTCTCGATCCCATTGTGTTAGGCATTTCTAATGAAGTAGCAAATTTGTGGCTCAAGAAGAAAAGCTCGCGGACAGTGTATTAGAATTTATAATCCCAGCCGACATATCTAGTTACTTTGTTTGTAGGTTACTGAGCCTGTAAGTGGGTTGGTAGATACATGACTAATGCAAATACCTTTGCAGACACCTGCATGCTGTTTTCTTGCATGTTCATAATGGCTTCAGAAATCTTGACATCTATGGGGTCCATGACCGACTCAATGTTGAAAGGCCCCTCCAGTCGCTCTGCCACCAAGAGCATTGCATCTGTTAAAATACAGGAACATGATTTATTTGTCAATTGGGAGCTCTGGGTTCTTAACCAGTGTGTAAACATTTTCAAAACAACTGGATGAAAAACTGTGCGTTTAAATTTTTTTTATTTGCTTTCATGTAGTCCAAAATGAAATAGATGACTTGATCTTAAAATCGTCATTTCCTTGGAAGATTCAAAATTGGTTTACACGTATAGAACCGGGTCTGAAAATAAGAAAATTAGTCCAAACTCAGAGTGTCGAACATATCCAATTATTTTGCAAGAAATAAGAACAAGATTAGGTCCAAGATCAACCACATTTAGAAAATGGGGTCTGGCCTCTCCTTTTCTGGAGTTTAGGGGAAACTGAGAATCTTAGAGAAGAAATGCTGATTTGTGAATTTGGAGGTACAAATGTCAAGACCTAACTCAAACAGCCAGAAAGGTGTGACGCCTTTCTGGATCTCCAAAGAGAAACAGGCCTGTTTCTACTGTAGGCCACCACTCTACCTAGCGCATTCTTCTAGTTTTGAACTTCAACACCCCTTGGGGGACAGGGGAGCTTCCGTTACTTGGTTTTGCACATTCAGACCTATTAAGCCACCCATCGCATCATCAGCTCTCAGAAACGAAATTATACTGAACTGAACTGAGCATTGCTGGGAGAGATTCGGTTTTCTGCTGAAGACGTCGGCTCTACTGAAAGTGTGAAAGCCGGGGTGGTGGCCTGGACAGAAAGGGCAGGTGTTTGGATCAGAGCCTGAGGACTTAACACAGAGTCACAGTTTAAAATTATGGCTCAAAAACATCTCTGACAAGCTTCTCTTACTTCTCTGTTAAAATTAAAACACTCTCTCCTGTAGCAAGAATTTCCTTTCTATAGGTAAGCCAAGAAGCTGTTTGATTTATATCAAAAAGTAAGTAAGATTCTTTCTTGTGATTTCAGCCTTTCTGTTCCAGGCTCTTCGCTGGTGCTGTCCCTGTAGGCTTCTGGGTCCTCAATCTCCTCTCTCCCAACCATGACAAATGTGCTCACGGGTAACCTCCTGGGCCTTGGAAAAAGACAATCTGTTGATCTTGTAAACATGGAAGCAGATGGTTACACTTCCCCAAACTGCTTGCCTCTATATTTCTGTCCTTTGTTTCAATTCCTTGTTAAAGAAACTGATTTAGAATGATAAATTTGTGAGATAGATATATCTACGTGTACAGATATGTATAGTATAGTATTTATATATATACATAGATATATATATTTAATTTAGATTACCAGTCAAAATATGCTACTTTAAGTTGTTTGTTACCCAGTTTAGGCTATTACTAATTATTATTTTTACAAAGCCACAATATAAATAAAAACATTTCACTACAACCTATATTGGCTTTTGAGTCTTTTAAGATTGGCGCATAAACCTCAGGATCATCAAGAGAAGTAATGGGCATATAGCTAACCATATGGTATTATTTACTAAAAAATTGCATGTTACATGATTTTTAATAATAATCATAAAAGCAACAATGACTATTATGCTGATTAACTTTAGAGTTTATTATCATTATTATGAGACAGAGTCTTACTTTGTCACCCTCTATAGAGTGCTGTAGAGTCACAGTTCACAGCAACCTCAAACTTTTGGGTTCAAGTAATCCTTTTGCCTCAGCCTCCTGAGTAGCTGCGATTACAGGTGCCCACCAAAGCACTCATCTATTTTTTTTTTTTTTGAGACAAAGTAGAGTGCTGTCGTGTCACAGCTTATAGCAACCTCTAACTCTTTCACTTAAGTGATTCTCTTGCCTCAGCCTTCCGAGTAGCTGGGATTGCAGTTGTTATTGTTGTTTAGCAGGCCCTGGCCAGGTTCGAACCTTCTTGCCTTGGTGTATGTGGCTGGCACCCTACCCACTGAGCTACGGGTGATGCCAGCTATTTTTTTTTTTTTTTAAGACAGGGTCTTGCTCTGGTTGAGGCTTATCTCAAACTCCTGAGCTCCAGCAATCTACCTGCCTCGGCCGCCCAGAGTGCTAGGATTACAGGTGTGAGCTGTCACTCCTGGTCTCTAGAAGTTATTATTAATCTAAATATCTGTTGATAAATCATTAAATAGTATGAATGTACACAAATGAATGGAAACACTATGTTTCTTTTACCAAAAACTCAGTTTTCAAATTCTTGAAAAAGCTTAGATAAAATTGTGTGTGAGATTTCAAGATGAAATATGTGGATATGCTGATGATGGTTACACATGGCTTTTTGTTTAAAATGGGAGGAAGGCTGACACAGGGATATACAGGGTGGGTCTGGGGGCTTATATTTTTCCTACTACAAAGTTGTTTGTGAAAATAAATTAATTGTTTGATAGATAAGCCTATACAGAGATAACTCATATATAGATGTCCACAAGTAGAAAAAAAATTTAAACAAAAAGACATGTATTCATACAATATACTCATCCCCCCCTTTCAGGTCCCCTTTTTGTTCTAAATATGCATAACATGAAAGGAAACGCAGCTTTTTAGAAAAATTTTCCAGTATTTTTCACTTCCACTGTAAAGGGTCATGCTTATAGCAAAGAGGTCAAGTTCAGACACATCATGAGGTGAGAAAGAAACAGTGGATGATCAGAGCTGTTTAGCCCTGGGACTTGTAACTGGCCTGGGAGTAAATGGCAAGTCTCTCTTGGCCCCAGGCCTGAGATATGCAGAGAGGGGTCTGCTTGGTCTATTGAGCAACCACGGCATCCCTGCTGGACTTGTTTGCTTCCCACCTGCCGGGTAAGCCTGTCATGTGAGTCAAGCTCCCTGGCTTAGGAGAACCTTCCTTCTACTCTGGGGCTGAGAAAAGCCATGACTTTGGACATTATCAGCTTCTTTTTCATTGAAAAGTAAAGAAAATAGAAAATAATTTTGTGACATCAAAGCAGTAGTTGCTAGTTTTCTCTGAAACCAGGTAAGTCACAATAGGTCTATAGCTTACTCCAGAGGCTGCCATCTAGTCTGTCTTAATTATTTCTGTGCCATTTATATTTTGAAATATTTGAAACATTTTAAACTCTGGGCTTAAAGCTGTTATGTCTTCTCAATGAAAGCAGGACAGTTACAGTGCGTCTGTGAATGATCAGTGAGTGGAAGGGGCACTGTTAGTTTTCAGAGCTAGTATTTAAGAGACTACTGCTTTCACTTTCTGTCTCTTGCAGGACTTTACTCTGACATCACAGTGCTGGACAGGCCATGTGTAGGGACTCCAGGTGACAGTGCCAGTTGGGCCCAGATTTCTAGTCACCACTGCCGAAGTGCCAGATATTTTAGCAAAGGTGTCTTGGATCTTCTGGCTAGTCCATCTACCAGATGACTGCCACCTAGTGGTCCCAGTCAACACCATGTGGAGCAGAAGAATCAACCAGCTGAGCCTTGTCTGAATTCCTGATCCATAGTACTCTGATTTATAGTTGTATGGTAATTAATTTAAGCTGCTAACTCTGGGAATAATTTACTCTTTAGTAATAATAAACTGGAGCAGCCGTAGGAAAATATTTATAAAATACTCAGATAATTGTTCTCTCTTTGTCAGGACCCAAATATTCAGAATACTACAATAATACAATTAATACAATACAATTAATATTAAACTAACTTAGCATTTACAATGTCCCTCTGAAAACAAACATTGGGAGAGTCAAGACAAAATAAATTATTACCCTGAAGGGAACAAACAGAAATACTTGCTTTAAGTCTGTGGAGCAGGATGGTATACCAAAGGCATGCCAGCTACCCTGGGGCATGTCTCCCCCGGGGTGTGTGTGTGTGAGAGAGAGAGAGAGAGAGAGGGAGAGAGAAGCTTAAAGAAGAAAATGATTCTGTTTTTTTCCCCGTGTACTGACTTTATGAAGAGTGAAGTCTCTGACATGCATTGCACTGAAAACTATCTTAACTGCTGTTTTCAGTAAGGAAATGCTTAAGTGTTGATAAATAGGTGTTAAGTGTGATTTCGTTATGATCACTCATGTATTTTTAACTTATTTCCTAAGAGCAGGAGAAGCAAAATGACAAATTATTTTGCTCAGGCTCGGTGTCTTTATCTCAATGAGTGGGACACCGGCCACATATACCAAGGCTGGCGGGTTTGAGCCTGGCCTGGGCCTGCTGAACAACAATGGCAACTGCAAACAAAAAATAGCCAGGCATTGTGGTCAGTGCCTATAGTCCCAGCTACTCGGGAGGCTGAGGCAGGAAGGTCGCTTAAGCCCAAGAGTTTGAGGTTGCTGTGACGCCATGGCACTCTACCAAGGGCGACATGGCGAGACTCTATCTCAAAAAACAAAGAAACAAAAAACCAAATTATTTTGCTGAATGCCACTTACTTACTATGTTTTCAAAT
The DNA here is from genome assembly GCF_000181295.1 of Otolemur garnettii. Taxonomy (NCBI): domain Eukaryota; kingdom Metazoa; phylum Chordata; class Mammalia; order Primates; family Galagidae; genus Otolemur; species Otolemur garnettii. Next base: position 4,219,394 of record NW_003852429.1, on the reverse strand, counting down.
GAGAGATTAAGATTTCCCTAAGTAGTTATAGTGTAGAAAAAAATTTGAAAAAATTTAATTCAAAGAAGGAAGTTCAACTTAATTTAGTTACTATTTGTTACGAGACAAAGAGTGTCACTGTGCCACTATGAACCGCTGAGGGGTACAGAAGTAGCACCCTTCATGGAATTTAGAATCTTTTAGAAGTATAGATGAAGCATGTAAGTATTAATTTTTTCCCCTTCCTTTGAGGGAAATCTGAATTAAGATAATAACATATAATTTCAAAGTTCTCATTATATTATCAACATTTTCCCTTAATAATTTATTCTTTAAAAAATGACATCTATACAAGCTGTAGTATATGTACACCATGGAATACTATTCAGCCATTAAAAAATGGAGACTTTACAACCTTTATATTAACCTGGATGGAAATGGAACACATTATTCCTAGTAAAGCCTCACAAGAATGGAGAAGCATGAATCCTATGTACTCAATTTTGATACAAGGACAATTAATGACAATTAATGACATGGTGGGAGTGAGGGAAGGGGAGGGCAGAGAGAGAAAGAAGGAGGGAGGGGTTGGGGAAAGGAAGAGTAGAGGGAGAGAAGGAGGGAGGGGGGTGGGTTCTTGGTGTGTGCCACACCTTTTGGGGGCAAGACATGACAGTAAGAGGGACTTTACCTAACAAATGCAATCAGTGTAACCTGGTTTCTTGTACCCTCAATGAATCCCCAATGATAAAAATAAAATGACATCTATAAGTAAAATCTACTGATTGTTGTGTCAGATTCTGTAGATCCCGATTTTACTCTTTTCTTTAGAAGCAATGCTCCCCCACCTTTATGCATCTGCCGCACCATTGTTTTAGCTTAACTGAGAAATTTTCCTCACTGAGAAGCATACAAAAGAATATTTTAAAAGGCAATTTTAAAAGCACTGTGGTAAATTCATTCATTGACACACAGTTATTCATTAAAAGAAAAAGAAAAAAGCAGCTTCAGTGTTTATATAGAGGCTGATTAACGCCCATGGCATGGAGGTAATTAGGGGCTGTGCAGTCCCCTGTGGCTAAAAGGAATTGGGCCTGGTGAATACACGGCCTTTGCTTTCACCCTATTCCATGAATTAAAATGCTGGGGAGATCTCAAGTGGGAATATGCTTAAGGAGAAGCCTAGAAAGACAACACAGCTAGTGGGGACTGAGGAGGACGAGTCACGGCAGGCAGACAGGTCTGAAAAGCTAGAAGAGAGGGCAGATGTGAGAGCACAGAACTTCAACTTACCAGGCAGCCTTTTGGAGTTCTTAAAAATTTTTGTTTCTGAGTTTTTAAAGTATGTCTGGCTTCACTGCTCTTCAATCTCTTCTCTGACATTGCCAGCAGGACTGTCTTTTAAAAATGCAGATCTGATTGTGTCACTGCCCTGATGTACAAGCACGAACCCTGAACCTCTCAGTCTGGCGTGAGAAAGGCCCTTTGTAAGTTGGTTGCTGCCCACCTTACCGGCCTTACCTAATACCACCCCTGGCACCTGCAGCTCTCAAGCTGGGACACTCCACTTGGAGCTTAGTCAGACAGCAAAATTGTTACCCAACTCTCCCTGACATCCAATCCTCCCTGAATCCAATGTCAGACAAATTTTTCTAAACACAGCCTTTTTGTCATTCTACCTGCTCAAGAACTTGCAAGGATTCAAGTTTAAAAAGAGATTCATGATCAGACTCCACCCCTGTCTTCCCATTCTCCTCTCACTACTCAACGAGTCTCAGGGTTTCCTGCTATCACAAGTAATGCTGCGGTGAATACTCGTGTACATAACTCAACACACGTAGAAATAAATCTGCTGGATCAAGTCTTAGAAGTGAAACTGCTGGATCAAAGATACGGGCGCATAAAACTCTGATAGTTTTGCCAAAGTCCTCTCCATAATGTCATACCTGTTTATATCCCCACCAGAAATACATGACAATGTCTGGTTCTCTAAGCCTCAGACTTTTAGATGGTGTTCAGATCAAACGTTTGGCCCTTTGCCATCTGATCGGGTAAGAACTTGGCATGTCAGTGTGGTTCTGACTTGAATTTCCCTCATCATAAGTAAGGTTGGACATCTTTAAATATGCTTAGCAGCTCTTTGTTTCTGTTGCATTGTCTCTTTATACACTTTGTCCTTTTTTTTCCTGCTAGATTATTGATTTTTTTCCATTTTGATGTAAAGAAGTTTCTGTTTCCACCAGAATCAAGAAAGCCAGCCCTTTGGTGACATGAAGTACCAATAGTTTCCTTTAGTTGCTGTTTATCTTTTGACTTTATGGCAAGTCTTGCTATGCAGAATTTTTTACATTTTTATAGTCAAATTTACTAGTCATTTGTTTATATTTCCTTGGTCTTGTGCATCTTTATACAGGTCTTCTCCTTTCTAAGTTCTTCTCTAGGACCTAATTTATTATTATTCACATGTTCACTTCTGACGTTCAGGACAGGCACTTCTTGTGCTGCCCCAGGGCCTTTGCACTTGCTGTTTCTTCTTCCTGGAATATTCTCTCCCTAGACAGGGCCATTACTCACTCTTATTTTAGTCAGATCTTTACCTGAGCACTTTTTAGAAAAGATTTCCCTGACTACCCTACAAACTCTTAGTTACTCTTTCCCTGTTAATTCCCTTTCCCTCAGAGTTACTCTTTCCCTGTTGATTCTTTATTTTATTTATTTACTTAATGCAATTTTTAGCTGGGGCTGGGTTTGAACCTGCCACCTCTGGCATATGGGGCCAGCGCCCTACTCCTTTAAGCCACAGGCGCCCCCACCCCATTGATTCTTCATAGCACTTATCTTTTGCTGACTTATCATATAGACACTTAACAATTATCCCTCTTTTTCTAAATATTATAAACTTTCCAAGGGGGCAGGGACTTCATTTGTTTTATTCATGGCTCTTGTTCCAACTCCTAGAACAATACTTGAGTCCTGAGAGATTTTCCATAAACATTTGTAAGATGAATAGTTGGAATACCTTTAAAAAAATCTCCCTATATTTTTCTTGTAGTAACTTCATAAAAATAAGCTTGCTACCTTCTTTTCTATCCTAAAACTCTCTCACCTTACTCCCCTGCTCCAAAGACCATCGCAAATGCCCGCAAAACTTTATTACCGCTGGCCTGCGGGATAAACAGCCCCTCGGCGGCCTTTGATGTGTTACAACATAGATGAAGAGTTTCTGTGGGAATTCAGAATCTTATTGTACTTTTTTATTAGGTAGAAATAACTTTTTAGTTCTTTTAGCTTGAAATTGAAAAGCATGGCTGGTTTTTGCTTCTGTCAGAGGTTATTTCTAGGTTAACCTTAAAAAAAAAGATGTTGGTCTTTTTGGCTTTACCCAACAAGGCAGTTCCTGCTGCCTTTTCAAGGCTTCAAGTTTGCCATTAACTTTCAGACAACCTCTCTGTGATGAATGACAATTTGTGTTTCTTCCTTGTAATTTGTCCATGTTCAGTAAACATCAAATTTATGATCATCTTTTTCCTATTCTACCAACCCTGTACGGTGTTTAGATACAATAAAAAACCTTTCAAAAAGATCAGACCAGACCATGACAAGAGTCAGATGTAGCTGAAAATTCATAATACCACAAATGGAGGTAAGCAACAGAAAATGGAAGTGAACCAATTAAGTGCAATTTTAAACAGTGCACAGATATCTGATTCCAAAATAGAACAGGGACAGCCACCCAGAATAATTACAGTAACTCAAGAACTAAAGCCAAATAAAAGAGAATTTAATGAAAACAACTGTTTACTTTGAAACCAAATCCAGGAAGAGGAGGAGAGAACAAATATACAAACTAATTTAATTCTAAAACCAGTGCAAACAAAGAGGCTTATTTTGCTTCAACACCGCAAAGGAAAATGCAAATTGAGGGGGAAAATAATTCACTAGTAGTCCTAGCACAGTGCAGAAATTAGAATCTACAGGACTCATTTTCAGACGTGGTTTCTGTTTAGGAGAATGATACATTGTATTTCATAAAAATATAATATATTCATGAAAGCATCATCGCTGTGCTATATTGTATCTTTGAGATGTTTAGTTACATCATAAGCCAGAAAGAGTAGGCCTTGTAAATCATGAATTTGATGGACATCAAAGTATGTATTACCAACCATAACTCTTTATTTAAATTTTTATTGCTGATTCTTTATACGAATAAGTTTTGATGTCATTTGTAGCTTGGAATGTTTACATTATTCACATCAACCTATCAGTCTTTGCCTTGATGATGAATCATAGAATTTCAGGGATAAAGAAGTCTTAAAGATCTTTCTGAGAGAAGTTTCTTTATGTTTCTAGTGCCTTCTGCAGGGTTTTGGTATATAGTAGATTAATTTGGACCAATTAATTGATTTTACGGCTTAGGAAAACAACAAAGGAAATTCACTCATTCAATGTGGACAGCATCTCCTGGACCAGTGTCCTTTCTCACTCCATCTGGTATACCAAGGACCTAAACTGCTCAAATAGCATCAGTGTGCTGAACTGTATTTAGGAAATTCTAAGTGTTTTGCACTTTTTAAAAAGCATATAGAACTAGAAAGCATAGATGATGAAGATAAAGCATTTTGGTCCTAAGATTTTTCTCATTCTTTCCTTGCTGCATTTGAGCTGCTCTTTAAGTCTGTCTTAGAGACTCTGATGTTTTGATGTGGACACCGTGATCCTGAATTACCCTCAGGATAGCACCTATGAAAGCACTTACATTGCCCCTTCCTCATTATAAACTTGAATGTTGCACTTGAGTTATTCTGAATCCTCTGCAGCTTGGATGGTCCTTTTGCTCCCTGAGAGGTGGTATGAAGGGTGGCACGATTTGAGATATGTTTCAGTCCTTGAGGCTTGGTGCCACCAGTCACAGGCTCTGTGTCCTTAGGCAACTTCCTCGACCTTCATGAGCCTGGACATCCACCTCTGCTATCATGAGGACTCTTCCAACACCACTGTGGGGATTCAGTGCAACACTAGATATATAGCACAACAAATACCTATTATTATATTATGATTATTATTAATATATCTTTATGGATAGCAGAGTTCCTTTCATTTCCAAACAAAGTTAATAACCAAAGTTCAATTTCATTATCATCCACGAAGCCATGAAACCTTATTGAAAGAGGACAGTATGCAGCCCAGCCTCATTTTACGGAGGAGGACGCTGTGTGCCATTGCCCTGAACGGTCTAGTGATTTGGCTGGGCATGGGGGACAGGGCTGTGACCATTGCTTGATTATCTTTCTGCCAGATGTCTTTCTACTCCATCACGCTGCCTCCTCCTCTACAATTCTCTATTCTTAAGAAACAGGGCCAACATTTCTAAGTGTCGCTGAACTACGGAAGTCTGAACTTTCTGCCAACACACTGCAGTTAGGCAATTCCTCTATTTCTCCCTCCTTCGCCCTAAAAGTTAATAAAGCAAATCACTCCAGAGACCATTTGTTCTCGTAGTACAAGGGCTTAAACCTACATGGAAGGAATCACAAACCTCTCCCAGAACCAATAAAAAATAAATAAAAGAAAAGTCAGGTGTGTTACAGAATTCCCCACTGAGTCCAAGCAGTGATTAGTGAGCAGTTCAGTGAGCAGTGGGGGCCCTTTCTCCTACTCATGTGTGTACTGGTATTATTAAAAATATATATATTTGTTATTATTTTGTTGCTCAGTGCCATGTGAACCAAAATAATAAAAAAAAAGCTCAGTATGTCCTGTATCATAGATCACCAGTTCCTCCTCCCCTCTCCCCCGAAAGCCAGATTGTTTTAAAGATGGGGAAAAAATTTCCCATATTAGGAAATGATGACTTCATCTCTTCTCATCTCTGATTCACCCCGTGAAATGGCAAGACGACTTTTGTTATTTCCTTTGCTTTTCATCTTGTTTAAAGAGATCTTCAAAATTTTCCGTAGGGAGATAAAGATCACTTTCCAGATGAGGAGTGAAGGAGCTAAGGAAATTTCACCCCACAATATGACTCCCCGTACAGTGAGTATTTTGCATTGAAGTTCATTCAAGGTCAGGAAACACTGGCTTCTTTAGAAGATCAAAGGGAAGAATGGACTCCCTTTCTCCCTTCCTGTAATTTCAAAGTATTTCAGGAATGAAGGTCCTGGAATGTAGATGGACCAGCCCCAAATCATTTGGGTCTTAAATACCTGTCTCTGGGGTTAACTACAAGCCAGTCTATTTCTCCCTATTTAACTGTCCTCCCTGGCAACTGTTCATGCCCTATACTCCTCATCCCTCTCCCCCCTCCAAAAGGCCTATATAAAAGGTCTAAACCCGGTGAGGTGGCTCGTTCCTGTAACACTAGCACTCTGGGAGGCCAAGGCAAAAGGACCAGTTGGGTTCAGGAGTTGGGAGACCAGTCTGGACAAGAGAAAGACCCCATCTCTACTAAAAATGGAAAAAACTAGCCGCGAGTTGTGGTGGGTTCCTGTAGTCCCAGCTACTCAGGAAGCTGAGGCAAGGCTAAGGGGATCGCTCCAGCCCCAGAATTTGAGGTTGCTGTGAGTGATGACTCCATGGTATTCTATGCAGGGTGACAGAGTGAGACTGTCTCATAAAACAAAAACAAAAACCATAAAACTCCCATATCTGAATTCCACTGGAAAATTGGGTTATTACAGTGTGATTTCTCCCATGTGCATGGTAAATGAATCCTTATTCTTATCAATCTGCCTTAATTGTGGATTGATCTTTCAGGGGGAAGGGCAAGTTTCCCCTTGTCTCTGCAGGAGGGAGAGAGGGAAGGAGAGACAGGGAGACAAAGAGGAAGGCGGTGGCTGGAGAGATAAGGGAAAAATGGAAAGAGAAAGTCCGGGGAGGGAGGAGGTCCTCAGCAGGGTCTTCACGGAGTGCTGTCCTACTAGCTTCAGGGCACAGAGATATCAGCACGACCCTGCCATGAAGTGGGGGCTGCTATTCTCTTTTATTGGTTCTGGAGACTAATGCCCTAAAGGTGGAAAAAACTAAAGTTCCAAGGTTCTAAATGGTGAGGGAAGGTCCTGTTCTGGATAGGCAAGAACTAACATCCATGACTAGCCCAAGCTTGTGATTCTAGCCAAGATCTGCAGTCTCAGGGAGGTAGGCACGACTCTGTGTGTGTGCCTGAGTGTGTGTTTGTGTGTGCAAGTGTGTGCATGTGTGTGATTTTCAGGGCACTAACATGACACTGCTCTGGCCCTGCTTCTTCATGAGGCTGCATTAAAGAAACAAGTGCTTTGGGAACTACAGTCAACGGCTCCCATATTGCAAGCTGGGGGCCTACACTTTCTATCTTCTTTCTGACCCTTCTCTTGGTATTCGGACTCTTCCAGAGCTTACCACTGAAAAGCAGACTTGCCGATTCGAGAAACAGTGGAATGCCCCAGTCTTAGAGTGGGCACATTCCTGACAGTAATTTCCTTTATTTGTTTCTCAGGAAGATAGAACCACATTCATATCAGATTTCTTTTTATCTTCAAATGTTTTCTGTTCATTTTTTTTTTTTTGAGACAGAATCTCACTGTCACTCTCCATAGAGTGCCAAGGTATCACAGCTCACAGCAACCTCAAACTATTGGCCTCAAGCGATCCTCTTGACTCAGCCTCCTGAGTGGCTGGGGCTACAGGTGCCTGCCACAACACCCGGCTATTTTTAGAGATGAGGTCTTGCTCTGGCTCAGGCAGGTCTCAAACTCCTGAGCTCAAACAATCCACTTGCCTCAGCCTCCCACAGTGCTAGGATTACAGGTGTGAGTCACTATGCCTGGGCCTGTTTATGTGTTTGCTACACAAAATTTGGAATATTAAAAGGATGAGGAGGAGAATAAAAATCATCTATAAATTATATTTATTCAATCATTTGTATATAAATAAATATCAAGACAGAGATGACTACAGATAACATTTTGTGGTACTTTCTTGCAGGTATTAATTCTAAGGTACATACTATTAGGGTCAGGCTATATCTGCAGTGTTTACTGTTTATTTCCCAGTCAGTACCACATAGTTAGAAACCCCTTATTGTTCTACAAAAACACCCTTTTTACTGGCTGCATGGCCTTTCATGTCATCCACACACTGTAACTTTGTAACCATGTCTTACTGTTGGTTTTATCACCAGATTTTGCACTGCTATAAAATACACTCCCTATCTCGGATTTGCCTCTATTCCTGATTATCTACACAGGATAGATTTCTTTAAATTGACAGTATTTATCCATTTGAGAATGAAGTATATTAAACACAGATCTTTCTTAATAAACACAAAAAGGTCAAACATGTACTTTAGGATAGAATTCTTAGAGAAAAACACAGGCAAGAGAACACAGCTCTGATCCCACAATTTAATATACTTCCTATATTTAAAAAGTGGACATTGAAGCAGCGTTCTGGTTCTAGATTTAGACTTTTAGCATCAGCAACGAATTGGGTTCCCATCAAACCTGAAGGGTTTTAAATACAAATAAAAGAGACACATGTCCTAGTAATGTCCGTGCCACAACCTAAGTATCTGACATGGAGGCTGCTAATTCCTTTCTGTGAAGTGAAATGTTTAGCTCTGCAGATACCTCATGGGCTTTCTATGAGTCTTTTTAGACTGTCTAGGAGGGAGAATTATGGCAAGTGTATTAGGCAGATACCCAGACAAACCAAAAAGAAAGTGAGCCAAGGCAAACTGATCTAAGGGACAAAAGTGGATACAGGTGTTCAGTGTCAGAGCAGAGATACAGGTGCCACAGGTCACGGACTCAGGGCACAAGTGTGAGTGATGTGCATTGGGAGGTTTCCATTCGGGTAGACGTTTCAAAAAGTGAAAGGATTGTGCCCTGTCACAAAATACTTGACCTTTACTTTTAACTCCAATCTTAAGACCCATTTCTTTTCAAAACAATGTTAGAACAAAGACAAATGGATGTAAAAAGCTAGGCTTTAAAGAACAGGAAGGCATCAACATCCCAAGAAAATGGGTAAGAGGCCCACGAAGGCATCCTGAAACCACACTGCCATTGAAGCTGGACTTTAGTAAACACGGGGCCAGCCAGCGTTATCAAACCGTGCATGGTGTGGTAGGAACACTCACAGGCACTCAATGGACGGTCATGCAAGCTGTAGACCCAAGTACCCAGAGGATCATCCACAGTCATTACCAGATTCAGAGCAGACGTGCGGCTCAGGTGATGAAGGGACACCAGTCGACAGCCACTTCCTATGTACCGGCAGGAAGGGGTACGTGCAGTACCTTTAATCTTCCTGCCTTTATGAGGCAGGTGTTATCCTCAGCCCCATTTTGAAGAAAATGAAACAAGCTTGGGGAAGCCAGTTCTGTACTGAGACTGGAGGTGATGTCTCCTAGATGATGAGCCACAGTAGTTTAGCTTTGAACCATGAATATCTCTGCTTCTAAACAGGAGAACTTTAAAATGTCCATTCAAAAGGTCATGAGTACTTCAAAATGTCCATTCAAAGGTAACATGAAGGGCCCAGAAAGGGCCAACAGTCAAAACATTTCATTAGGGGTCTGAAGCTGGGGGACATTCCTTAGGGGGGGAGGTCTTAGTATCTCGGTCCAATAAAACATCCACTGTCATTCATGTTTTCCTGAAATTTTTCCTCTTATTTTCTCTAAGAAACCTATGTAAGGTTTTAAGATCCAAGGATGGAGAAAATGCCTACTATTTGCTATTGATGATAAGAGTCAATGCTCTAAAAATTGATTTCTGGTACTTTCCCATCTGTATCCTTACGTACTTCCTGGAGGCGAATGTCATGTTATTTCTGTTAATACACCTGAATTAACCATAAGACACCTCTGAGTATTTAAAAATCAATACTACTATTGTTTTTCAGAGCAAACATGTATCTTGAAAACAGGCTGAGAGATTATTCTAAGAAAGAGAACTGATAATTTGGGGCCACTAAAATATAACACAAGGTATTATTTTCAAAGAAAAAGCAACTTATGTGTTCTAGAGGGGAATCATGGCTATCTTTCTTCAGCAGGCGGGTTGCTAGTCTCTTCAAAAAGGTAGATGCCCTCTAAATGCTGCATGTAATAATATTTAATAACTTTGCAGAAACTATTTTATTTCAAAGTCTGTGAAGCTCTGAATTCCATAGTTAAGACACATTTGCCTACCCTAAGTACCTCTTGGAATGACAGAACATCATTTGCAATTTTTTAGACCTTAGCAGGACAGTGGATACGCTGGCAGATACCTCATGTAATTATTTTTCATTCTTCCTAATCATTTGGAATTTCTGGTCTAGGTTTGAAGCTGCCGCTTAGCAACCCCACTAGCCTCTCCACTGTTAGCGTTTAACTTCATCTGTATTTAATTTCTGTTTCTTTCATATTTCTTCTGCACATATTCCCAGATGCCTTCAGGAAATAGGTCCATTCTGAATATATCTCATAAATAAACTGTAATGGGGGAAGGCCTCTTCATTTTGAAAATGCCACAGTGCTCACCAGCTGAAAGGAAGGCTCATTGAGTAATATTAGCTTGCGTTTCTACGGGAGCACTCTAAGTGTTTTTTTTTCCCAGAGCACTTAACATAACAAAATTGCCTCACTCATCATGGCACAGCAGTCACCTTTAGAGTGGTACACGACGCTGCTTTTCAGGACAGAGTCATACTTCAGATAGGACAAGAAATAAGGAAGAATTCTGTGCCAAGCGGCCACAGCGGGGGGATTTAAGCAGGCAGAATAAAATGTCTTTGTTGGAAGTGGGTCGGAATCCCGAGACTAACAAGTGTACTCAGAGAAGGCTACCAAAAATATATTTATTGAATAAACCCATTCTGGCTGTTGGCAGAAAACCCTGTCTATTGCAAGTGTATTATACATTATTTTTTTGTACATTTTTCTTCCCGTGTATTTAGTCTAAGGAAGTCTTAAGAAAAGTTACGCATTTTTGACCCAGAAAATGTGTGTTTGTTCTTCCAAGCTTGCATTAGACTACACAGATCCACTACTGTCGCGCCATAAACTTCCAAGCTGACCTTTGCAGTCTAATCATTTCTATATCTGTAAACCAAACTCAAAAGTCTCAGAACCAATGCTTTCTAAACTTTGTCACAAAGCTTCCTTAAATGCTATGCCCCCCACCCCAAACACATGCCTCGGTCACAAGAAGACTGGGTCTGGCTTCCCATTTTCATTGTTGTTTAGAAAAATCATTATTTTATTTATTTATTTATTTACTTTTAATTCTTTTGGAGATGGAGTCTCACTCTGATGCCCCAGGCTGGGGGGTCGTGGCATCAGTGTAGCTCACAGCAACCTCAAAACTCCTGGGCTCAAGTGATCTTCCTGCCTCAGCCTCCCAAGTAGCTGGGACTACAGGCACCTGCCAGAGTGCTCAGCTAGAGTTTTCTATTTTTAGTAGAAATGGGGGTCTCACTCTTGCTCAGCCTGGTCTTAAACTCCTGAGCTCAAGCAATTTTCCTGCCTTGGCCTCCCAAGAGAGCTAGGATTACAGGTGTGAGTCACCGCACCTGGCCTCATTAATTTATTTTTACAGGCTAGCTAAGGACATCGCTGTGGTGTAAAAAGTCTAGAAAATTTTGAAAATAATACAAAATATAATGGTCCTGACAGCACGATGAGGATTAAAAGTGAGTGGGTCAGACCCTTAACCCTTCATGTCGGTAGAACTGTTAAATAACAAAGCCGCAGAAGACCAATGCAGGGCGGCAGAGTCAGGCTCCCAGTTCTTGCCTTCGGGACATTTAAAATGCATTATCATTTTCTTTACTCATTCGTTTGCCCAGCCACAGAGTCCCCATGACAGACAGGACCCTGCAGTAGCTGCCAGACACCTTCAAACACAGACAAGCAACACCAGCAAGTATCATTGAGTGTGATGAGGGCTAAACAGGACACATGTGCCCAGTTCAATGGAACCTCCAAAAAAGAGCACTGAAGTCAGCCTGGGGAGGGCACAGGGGGGTAGAGGAAGCTTCCGGGGCTGGCTTTTTGATGTCTGAGTGGATTACTATGAGTTAAGCAAGTAGAGAAGAAAGAGTAGCAGAGAACAGAGGGGAAAAGTGGGTGATGGAGTCTCAAGTCAAGAGAGTGGGAAAGGACCGGGAGGCAGACAGGGAACAGCCTGGTGACAGGGAACCACTGGAGGATGAGGGGTTGGGTTTCAAGGGAACGGAATGACAGGCTCGATACTCCAGCGACCAATGGAATATCCACGACCTGGTTTAGAGAGACAGCTGGGCTCTAGGGTAGATCTGTGAAGAAAAGAGAATGACTACTGCCCCAAATCTTTCCTTCCAACTCTGCTGATATGTTCTTCAGCGTTGTTGGGAATCATGCCAACAAAGCAATTTGATAATATAAATCATTTATAGATGGCATATACTTAATTATACACATCTAATTTATAAAATCATATATAACACATGTTTACCAACCTCTGGTATATTCCGGCAGCCTCCTGTAACTTGTCCCCAGACCACTGTCTTCCATCCCTCCCTGCTCCTCGGTTTCCCTCTCAGCAGGTCCTGACCACCTCCCCACCTCCCCTCTCGCTTTCACCTTCTCCCTTTTCACGTCATACACTAGTCATCTGACCCCTGGGGCCTCCTTTGCTCACGTGTGTCCCATTAGGATCTTCCTCAAGGCACATGTGTTGCCAAGTATTGGATTAATTTCAAACAACACTTTTAAAATTTTACCACAGACACTGGCGTCTTTCTGAGAATTCCTTCCTCTGGGCTCCCATCACACCTCAATTATGACTCTGCCTGCCTTTTATATACGGTGGCATAAAACGACCTCTTTTCAACCCATCTCTTCTGCCAGACCTTGAGCTCTTTGAGGCTAGGTGCTAAAAATTATTTATCTTTTATTTTTTGAGTCCCCAGAACAGCAACTAGTGCAGCAAAGTTGCTGAGATAGAAGAGGAAAACTGATCAAAAGCAGGTGTCGAACGTTTTCCACAACAGATCAAGGATGACACTGACATCTGCCTCCTATTCCGGCATTAGTTAACCCATGTAACACAAACCAGTGGAGAAAGAAACAAGTTCTAAGGGGATAGTCTCAACGTTGGCTTAAAAATGAAGTAAAATAAAATAGAAAAACCAAAAAAAAAAAAAGAAATAAAAAGAAGCCCCAGTATGTATGCTGAAGGAAAGGATCCTGTGGGCCCAGCAAGCACACAGACTGCGGGTCACAGTAGGGCCCTTCCAACTCCAGGATCTTAAATAGATGCAAAGAACAAACTTACGACCTTGTCATATTTTCATTCATTTATTCTTCAGCACAGGGCTGCACACAGGCAGAAGGGATCCCGTAAACAGATACCTCAGGAATGGAAATCTAACTGCTTCTCACTGTCTCACTTTTAACCCGTTATGAAATAAACTGGTCAAATACCAAATGCAATGAAAGCTGTGGTTTTGCCTAACATGCTAGACCCTTTGTCACCTCGAGGAGTGGGAGAGAGGGAATGATTTATATCCCTGTATCAGAGAGGCTGGAACCAGGACGGAGGTCCCGAGACGGTGGCAGGTTGCCATGGCCAACAGGGGCTACAGCTGCAACCGGATTTCAGATGTCAGTGACACACACACTCTGCCGTGTCGACACCAATGACTTGGTTCTCAGGTGGCGTCAAGGTCGATGGTCGTGACTCTTCCTCTTCCACTGTGTCTTTTATTAACATAAAAGCTTACTGCAGACTGCCCGATGCATTTTTAAAAGCTCTCTGCCAGGCTGTAAATTTCAGAGCTGCCTTACAGGGCTTCTTCTCAGACAAGGTTCAATACTTCCTAGAACACGGACTTCACATGAACAAGGGCAAAAGGGAAGAGTAGGGCGTCTTTTCTGGCGAAGGGCCTGAGCTCTTCAATAGCAAGCCTGGAATGCTTCTGCACGCCCTGAGTCTAAGATGTCCCCAGTCACACTGGCTGTTAGCATTAACCTATTTATTATTTTCACTGTAGCAAAAACGAGAGGGAAGAGCCATTTTCTCCCCTTTGTTTGGCTTGGATAACAAAGTTACTGAGATAGAAGAGAAAAATGGATCGAAAGCAGATGCACAGGGCACACAAACCCTCTCTGGGATCTTCACACAACTGTTCCGTGCTTTTATTCCTTTTAAAGGATCCGTGTTATGCTAAAGAGCAAAGGTCATTCTGAAGTAATGAAATGTCACCGTCAACAGAGGGTGAATCATGTAGCAGGTTTTACATAGATGTGTGGCATTTTAAATATTTACATCTGCAAATGGAAGCCGTATTATGGTCATCTGGTTACTTCCTCAGACTTTCATCTACTGAAGATTTATCTACTGAGAGACCGGTGAGCCCCTAATCCTGGGCTTTGCAACGCTTCTGAAATTCCAGGGCACGGACCGTCCTTCCTCGTATTTACAAACGAGGCTACTTTCTGAGTCTTAATCTGTGAAACGGGACGTGGAGAAGGTTAAATGACCCGACATACAAGAGAACCAAGTGCAACTGGCACTCCGTGGGAGTTATTCTTCCACTTCCTCTTCACATCTTCTTTTTTGCTTTAGTTTTGAGACAGATTCTCACTCTGTTACCCTGGGTAGAGTGCTGTGGCCTCGTCATCACTCAGCAATCTCAAACTCTTGGGCTTAAACGATCCTCTTGTTTCAGCCTCCCAAGTAGCTGAGACTGCAGGTGCCCACCACAGTACCCAGCTACATTTTTAATTTTTGTTTTTAGTAGAGATGGAGTCTCCCTCTTGCTCAGGCTGAACTCCTGAGTTCAAGTCTCCCTCTCGCTCAGGCTGAACTCCTGAGTCTAAGCAGTCTACCAGCCTTGGCCTCCCAGAGTGCCAGGGTTACAGGTGTGAGCCACTGAGCCCAGTCTTCACATGTTTCGATGGCCATATAGCTGGGGAGGGAGATGGGGGCAGTTTTATTTCTCAGTGTCTAGTATATTATAAACCATTTTGTTATATATATAGCCCTCAACCTCTTTGTAGTTATCTGTCATTTGCTCTCTCTGTTCTACATACGCAGGACTGAATAATTAGGGGGAAACAAAAAAAGATAAAACGCTATTAAATACCATTTTTCACATTAGAGGTAACAATTCCTTTCCAAACCACCTCTGTTGGTCCGTTAAAAGGTAGCTTTTTCTTATTCTGAGCATTTTTCAAATTTTCCTTCACACAGTGATTTGTCCATGGCTACAGTGAGGATCATCCAGGGACTTTTTAAACTCCCTTGTCCAGGCCAAACTTGATACATCAGGACCCAGGTGTCAGTGAAGACCCCTCCCCCTCAATGGTGCTGTGATGACGCCACGCTCACTCCTGCCTCCAGGCCTCCTGTGTTCCTCAATAACCCAAATCTCATATATTTCCACCAATAATTAAGCAAAACAAATATTAGTTGAGCAAACACCATATGCCCAGCCCAGGGTGGAAACATTTTCAGTTGTCAAATTTGCTGTCTATTTCACAGAGGAAATGGTGCCTTCCAGGGCCTGTCTGTATCAGCTGATTAGAGACCCCACTTTATCTCCCTCTGCCAGGGATCTTGTCCCTTCAGCTGCTCTGTTGGGCTTCAGCATTGGAATGTGTGTGAATATCTGCCATTTAAGAATAACTTGAAAACCTGCCTCTATGCTCAATTTTCAGGCGAGCTCCTGGAAAGGAATAGTCTAGAAGATCCATGTCTTTTCCCCTTCCCAATAACGTCTTAATCCACATTCATCTGGTTTGGGTCAGAAACTGCTCTGACTCAAGTTCCAATGGCCAATGTCTGTCCTCCCTGTCACACGGGATGCGAATGTCTTGTCCTCCCCCCTGTTCTGTGAGTCACACTGTGGCTCTCCCTCTCTGCCATCTCCTGTCAGTCTCGCTCCTCCAATCATCCTTTTTTTTGCTTGTTTGTTCATTAGTCATGAATTATTAGTGTGCTCCCTCCAGAGAATGGGCCTGAGCCTTCTGTATCCGAACTCTCTCATTCATTTCACTCATGCCCATGACTCCATTTTCATTTTTACTTTTTTTATTTCTATACCCACTGACCTCACTCACAAATTCTAAGTCCGCATTTATAAATAGCTCACCAGGAGTCAGTTCCTCTCAGATGTGTCACAGTCATCAAACCTGAGTTGCTCAAAGGCCCATATGTCCCCTGCTCTTTTGGCTGAACTGATTCTTCAAACGGCATTCTCTTTTTAAGACGGTACCATATCCCGTTGCCCAAACCTGTGCTCTGTCCCTTCCTTGGTTTTCATACCCAATCTATCACTGAAGTGTTGCTTTCCAATTTTTTCCCCAGACAGCCATGATTTTAGTTTCTGCTCCTTTCATGTGATGTCTGAACTGTAATCACAACCCTTGCACTCGTTTCTATATGTTCAGCTTTTCTTCCTTTCAACTGTGCTCCTGACTGTTGGGTAGAAATCTTGACACCTGATATTATTTTCCTCTTTAAATCATTTAGACTGGGGGCATTTCCTTTAAAAGGTCATCACCAGGCCGTGTGGTACTCTTATGGGCTGACTTGGGTCTCCCTTCCCCTCCGTGCGGATTCGTATGTTGAGGTCCTGACCTGCAGTACGTTAGAATATGATTGTATTTGGAGATAGGGCCTTTAAAGGGGCAATTAAGGCAGAATGATGTCATATGGATGGGCTGCAGTTCACTATGACTGAAGTCCTTATAAAAAGGGATTAGGACACAGACCCACGTGGAGGGAAGGCTACGTGAAGACACCAGGAGAAGCTGGCCACCTAGAAGCCACTGGTTGATCTGAGACCAACCCTGCTGATGCCTTGATCTGGGTTTTCCAGACTGCAGAAACAGTTTGTGGGGAAACAACGCTTCGTTGTTTAAGCCACCTAGGGGGTGGTACTTTGTTATGGTGCCCCTAGCAGATGCGCCCATCCTTAGTTGATCACCAAAGCATAGCTCAGACATTTCCAAATCCTCAGGCTGTACCAGACACTCCTCCTTTCAGCTCCGATTCTATGTCCCCACACTGACAAAGAGAGCAACAATGAAGAAGAGAGCACAGCAGCAGGTGCCACTTCTGAAACATCTCTGATGTGCCCTGGACTTGGTCCTTTACAGATGTTTCATCACTTATACACTAGGTTGGTCATGTCCCCTGGTCCCTGGGGCTCACTGGGGTTAAAGATAGTGCTAAGAAAATAGCAACTGAGATGCCTGTGTCCACAGCAACACCGGTCGCAACGGCCAAAAGGTGGAAACAAACCAAACGCTCATTGACCGATGAATGACTGGACGAAATATGGTTTATATTAACATAGACACAACAGGGTGCTATTATTCTGTCATAAGAGGAATAAAATTCTGATACATACTCCAAC
>NW_003852429.1:4195157-4202022 GCF_000181295.1 Otolemur garnettii | reverse complement strand
GAGTGAAATAAGCAAGACACAAAAGGACAAATACTCTATGATCCCACTTAGGTGAGGTCCCCAGAATAGGCAGAGGCATAGAGATAGAAAAGAGGATGGTGGTCGCCTGTTTGACTGATAGGAATGTTTGTGAGAGTCAGGCTCTAATTATTTCTAAAAAAGGGTAGGCAGGGGTCTTGGGATGAGAGTCTTATCCCCACACAGAGTATGGACAAGAACCTCTAAATTAATAGGCACTAGTTCTAGGCACTAGTGGGAAGAGGGAATGGGGAATTATTTTTTAATGAGTACAGAGTTTCTTAGGGGATGATGAAAAAGCTCTGGGAATGGATAATAGTGTCTTACACAATATTGTGAGTGTTCTTAATACCACTGAATTGTACAATTGAAAGTGGTTAAATGTTTTTTTAAAAGTATAATGAAAGCCAATTGCAAAAAAGAAAAGAAAAGAAAAAGACAGTGTGAAACCAAACAGCACTAGCACGTAAGTAGCCCAGCCTGGAATTGTCTAACTGCAGTCCCTGACTACACTCATTACTTTGGAGACTACTAGTTCCACTAAATCATCATTTCCTGGCTGGGCGTGGTGACTCACACCTGTAACCCTAGCACTCTGGGAGGCCATGGCCAGTGTATCTTGACCTCAGGAGTCTGAGATCAGACTGAGCAAAAGCAAGACTCCATCTCCCAAAATAGCCATGCTACTCTCTTGAGCCCTAGAGTTGGAGGTTCTGGGAGCTATGATGTCATGGCACTCTACCCAGGGTGAGTGAGTGAGATGCTGTTTCAGAAACAAAAAAGTCATTTCCCTCATCTTTTATATTAAAGGAACCCTGATTTGTTCCATCAACCAGATTTGCCCCAGCCCAGATACATTTTTCACTAAAATTTATTCCACCTGAGAAGTAAAAGAAATAGCTGCCCAAGAGCACACTTTTAGTATAGAAAGGCCCAAGAAATCAGTTTCCGATTCCAACCAATTGTTTGTCTACCCTGGTGGGTTGGTTGTTCAGAGATCAGATAAATGCAGTCAGTCTTCTGGGGGTTCATATACATCAGTCATTACTCGTGGTGTATATAGACGTGCTCTAGAAAAGAACTAGTTACCAAATATCACACCTACCTGTCCACTAACTATTCTAGTAACAGTTTTGGCTGTGGAGATATCTCCTATGTTAACCTTGGTGGACAAAATTTTAAATCTTTCCTAATTTTACAGAAGTTCTATCATATCTATACCTTTCTAAAAACTATCAACTTCTATATTCTTTGCTGTAACATGAGTATCTTGGGATTCTCCGTCTTACACAATGTTTGTTTTTTATTTAACGTTTGTATTCAATGCTAAGGAAGGGAGTGTGGTAGTTGTATGCACAGATGGGTTTATGTCACATTTTACCACTCTTTGTTGTGTGCCTCGAATTAGGTTATCACATCCCAATTTTGCCTTAGTTTCTCAATCTGGAGAATGGGAATAATAGTCTCTCTCATCAGGGTGGCTGTAGCAATGAGACAAAATAACGCAATAACGTATATGTGGCATTTAGCACTGTCTGTGCCACTCAATAAATGGGAACTAATTAGATTGGGTTCTGTCTCTTCTTTAATGGTTTGGAAACTATAGGTGGAACGTAAGACCTATGTAGGAAGCAGAGAGACGATGGTGTTCAGAGGGAGAAACCAGTGGGCTGGTCTCACAGGGACTTTACCTGGTTAAGTCACTGTACTCACAGGTCTGAGTGTCTCTGGGCTTGCACATTTACAGATACGGTTTGGTCTATTCCTCGGGGTTGTCTGGTGATGGGGGGAATTAGAGGGAGGGGACCTGGTTGTCTAATAGGAATGTTTGTGAGAGTCAGGCTCTAATTATTTCTAAAAGAGGGTTGGCATGGGTGCTGAGAGCTCTACATTAACAGGTACCCCAGAGAATTCTCATTTCATCTGAGATCTGAGCTACGCAAGCCTGTCCCATGGACGGATGTGCTGTTCTTTACATACGTAAACAACGCTGATTAGGACAGGATGCAGTCAGCACCTTGTTTCCTGTGCTTGGGGCCAGGAAAAGAGCCTTTGGCGTGTGTGTGATCTCCTCCATTATGTGTTGATTTTTGTCATTCCGATTACCCCTGATATTCTTGCCCTCAACTGTCTATAGTCCAGTGTGATGCCAGAGCTGTGAAATCATTAATTAATCTAACTACATTTGATCTAAAAGAGAACACGCTGGTTAGGGTCGCCTGAACTCACGCAGTAGCTCTGTGTCAAAAAGAACACTGCCTAAATGAGCTTTCCCAGCAAGGAGATCGCACGAGTTCTTTCAGATCAGAAAAGAAAGGCTAAAACACTTTTAACTTGCAGACTCAACAGAATCTATGAAAGAGAAACAGATGAAAGGCAGATCGCTGTGCTATCCTGGTGCTTTTTAGTATGTGATTGACATAAAGGAAAAAAGAAACTCAGTTCAATATAAGGCAGAACTTTTTTTCTTAACAATTACAGTTCCCCCTACCTGTAATGGATTGCTTGGTGAGTCATCAAGATCCCTGTCTCCAGAAGGATTCAAAGAGGAGATGGGAATTAGGACTGCACAGCCCTGCCAGGTCCCTCCCCAATCTGCAAGTCTCTATTTTAAACTCCTTGAGGTTAAATAACGTAGAACGGACTCTAAGGGCTACGGAATATCAGAGGCTGCCGATGAGCTTTTAGGAAAGACGTCCTGGAGACTGCGGCTCCTGAGCTGGACCTTGAAGGATGACAATGATGGAGATGAGAGGACAGGAGCAGATGGGATGTTCTATACACTGAAATGACACTGACAAAACTACAGGGATAAAATCAGCAGAACCTAGTGAGCCTGCCTGGCCTGTGTCCCGGCTGCTGGTCTTTCTTGGTTGTGGGTGGCAGGATGGTTCTTTGGATATCATTGCTTTCACGCTACTCCTCCTTAATAAGTCCAGTGCGTCCAGGAACAAGACAGATGCCCTTCCCCTGTCTTCCAAGGGCTTCCTACATCTGACCCAGCCTGTTTTTCAGAATCAAGCATGCACTGCACCAAGGCAGGAACCCTCAGTGCCAGGCAGAAGTGCCCTGGCCTGTTGGAGGAACTGAATCTTCCCTGACACAGTCCACACTCCTGTGTTTGCTCCTCTTGGCACCTTTGCTGACTGCTGTCAGAGTTGGAAGGAAACACTGAATTTCACATAAGACATCCAAAATCAAATGTAATAAATGCCTTAGGTGGGACCTGATAGGTGCAGACTCGACCGACTGTACTGTCTTCTCCCCCTACTTAGGATCCCACCGGCGCCTCTCGGACTTTCACGTGCAAATCCCAACCAGTTGCACGTTGATTCAGGAAGTCTGGGATGGGACCTGAGACTCTGCCTTTCCAGAAAATCCCCACGGGATGTGAGTGCTGCTGCTCCAGGGACCACACTTGCAGTAGCAACGCTCTAGGGACAAACACCTTCCTTCCCTCTTGCTTTGAGCAACTGGCCTCAGGAGCTGGTGTCCCCTCTGACATGGGCCATTCAGGTCCTCTTGTCAATGCACTCTGAGCGAGGCCTGGGCTCAGCCAGTTTTCTGCCCAGCTCTTCACAGTCTCTGGAGTCCTCCCGGCTAGTGAGGCTTCTGTCCTGACACTCCTGACCTCGCTGCCCACTGCTGTCCTTGCTCCGGTTGGTGCTGAAGCTATGAGGATTGATGAGTTCCCAGAGCAGGTGACTATTTAAGGAAAAGAACAGGAGGCGAAGGATCAAGTTCCTCAGATAAGAAAAGAGAGGACGAAAGGGGAGATAAGTTAGAGAGAGAAACCATGCAGGGTTGCTGAAACTTTCAAGGCGTCCAGGTTGCCAGACTTTTTCTCAAATCCCTCTGCACGTGGCTTTTCTCTGCCACCTTACTGGCCGTTTCTACAGTGGTACATTTTGGACTTGATTGCATGTCATTAGGGGTCTACCGTACTTCTAAAATGAGATTTAAAATGGCCTTATAATTTGAAGGGTACATTAAAAGAGGCCAGCATTTTTAATGAACCAAAGGGTTTTTGTTTTTCCAAGGAGAGAAATATGCATGTCCTTGTTTGATTGCAGAAACAAGCTCTGACTATGGTAACATTCTTTGAGGACAGGCCCTTTGCTCTGCCACACTGTAAGCTTCCAACCAGCCTTAGTTTTTCACCAAAAGGACCAATTGCTTCCCTATTTTTCAGTCTGGATATGGATGGGCTTCCAACAACTGCTAATATAATAATTTCTGACTTGAATTGATAACATTTGCTACCCTGCTCCACACAGCACTGGGGTTTCAAGTGACATAGGAATCTTCTGAGCTTCTCAAACATTGATTAAAATTTACATTGACTCCTTTGATAACAATTTTTGGTTTCAAATGCTTTCCAGATGTCCTAAATAATTTCCTATTATTATATAAAAACTTAGAGCATAAGGAGCTTTTACAATAATTCAAAATAACCTTATTTTAGTAAAAGGTGAAAGATTTATACACTCTGAAGAGAAACCAGAGTATATAACCTTATTTTACAATGAAAAGAATGCAAAGAGGTTCAAAATGACTTAGCTAGTATTACTGTGAAAGTTACTAATGAGGGGTGTTCAGAATCCACATTTATTATATTCCACATTTGACTACATTCTATTTCCTTTTAAAATGTGAACTGAGTATTTCTTTATTATGAAAAAGATTTTTTTAAACGATTTAAATTATATTTTTTCTTTGGTAGAATGCTCCCCAACTCAGGATAGCACAGTTCTAGATATTCCCAATAATTCTAAAGTGCTCAGGGGCATCCGTTCACTACTTCGGATAACTAAACTTGAGTATTTTATTATTATCATCACACTGAGTGTGTTTGTGGCACCCACAAGTTGTGTGGGCTGGTCTGTGGATGGAGATGAAGCAAAATGCTGGGCTATCTTTGTAATACCACATTTGCAAGAGGCTCAATGTTACTTTGACCCACATTGAATAATTCAACATGGGATGGGCCATCAAAGGTGTAGGCAAGAAATCTCCATCCAGCTGACTAAGGAAAGTCTTTTTTTTTTTTTTTTTTCAATGAACTATTCTGAAAATAACTTCAGGAAGTCCTGAATTACTCTGAAGCATCAATGCAAATGGAAGGTCATAGGCTAAAATTGTCAAATGCTATAGATATTACCCTCAGCTCAGGAAGAAAGGCCAACGCATGCCAAAGGCACTTGAAGTACATGACTCAATACATTTTATCATCATCTTCACCCAGGGACCTTAAAGTGCTCTAGGGGGGACAAGAGCGAGGGTCTTTATTTCTCTGTAAATATTAATGCACGGTGTCATGGTTGGGGAAGGAAATACCGCTCGCGACTCCTGGTGCTAAAGATGATAGAGAATCAATGGAAGACGAAATCATCAATACATCAATCTGTGTGCTACCAGCCTAAGAGACTAATGCGAGAATTAATGACCGTTAAAATCCAAGGAATGTACATACATCAATCTAATTTGAAAAAAGAACTGATAAAGTGTTCCATCATTCACTGCCACCAAACAGGAAGGAGAGATTAATGACATACGTTGATCAAATGCAGCACTTGGACAGTAAGATATCATTTCGTGATTGTCGCAGCCCCTGATGTAATCTTGGGTTTCTTTTGTAGTGAAGGTTGCACGGGGAAAGTGACTAACGGGACGTAAGAAGACGCTGTAGAGAACTTTTCTCTGATCTAAAAGCCACCTGCTCAGCCGTTTGTACCAAGATTCATTTGGGAAACAGAAAAGCTCAAAGACTTTCACATCTTAAAGAGCAAAGACACTTTCCTTATTCTGGTATTTTCTCAACTTCTGGGTGTACAAAGTATTATTTTGACATCACAACGGCTCAGTTTGTATTCATGAAACTCCTTATTAAATTAAAAAAAAAAAACGCCTGAGATAAGTGCAGTATCACTACAGGACAGTTCTCTACGTTGGTATTGCCTTCGACTACCTGAGTGGTAGAGAATCAAGAAGAGAATGGGGCACAACGTACAATTTAGGTAGACAGGCACTTACAATCATTTTCAATAACACCCTACTTTCCCCGGTGGCTATCTTGGGAACACCGACCACCCTCTTATCTCCTGTAACCCTTCTCATTTAGTGAGCACCAGGAAACGGTTTCCTGTAAGTGTCCAAGAGATTACATGTTGTGCATACACTGTGTACAGATATAATGTGTCATTTCCTTCATGCACTCTCTCCACGCTTCTACAGATTCACAGAATAGAGGTCTTTCTGCAGGTAGACAGAGGGAGCAGCTGAACTCCCCCTGGACTGGTGGCCTTTTACCATTTCCCATACCACTCAAACTCGATCAAAGCTTTTCCTTCAGAAAACTGCCTCCTTTTTCCTTTCTATTCTGAAGCCCCTTTCTCAGCCATCCTCCCTGAAAAAAACCTCAATGGCTTTCAATGGGAACGGCAGTCTGGGGTTACTAGAGAGCATATCGTATCCTTGAGTCTCATGTCTATCAAGTTTCATTCCTGCTCTCTCTTCATCACTTTCCGTTTACACGTATCCTGTCATTTATGACTTTTGGATTCAGCCCCATAATCTGTTCTGCAGAAAAAAGAAAAGAAGGTCTGGTGTTTTTTTGATCTGTTTTAATTCAGTCATTCCTCTTAAAAACATACAAGCTATCCCCCTTGATACTAAAGAAATCAGGCTCGGTGCCCGTAGCACAGGGGTTACGGCACCAGCCACATACACCTAGGTTGGCAGGTTTGAACCTGGCCCAGGCCAGCTAAACAACAATGACAAATGCAACCAAAAAATAGCCAGGCATTGTGGCCGGCATCTGTAGTCCCACTACCGGGAGGCTGAGGCA
>NW_003852429.1:4193793-4194603 GCF_000181295.1 Otolemur garnettii | reverse complement strand
GTCTCAAATCCAAGGTGTGTGATGTAACCAGGTCACAGAAGAGCTGTGATTCCAGACACCTGGGTGACAAATCCCTTTTAGATTCAGGGAAGTGAGAGGAAATAAGGACGGACATTGAGGGCCACCCAAGGAGCATCACAGCAGCCTATGTGGAGAATGACAGGAGTTCCACAGTTGTTAGTGGTGCCAGGAGAGCATCAGGAGCGGCGCCAGAAGCCTGCTGGGGTCCTAAGTAGACAGCATGCATCAGCCGGGCCGAGGACGGAAGAATGTGTTCCTGAGATTAATGCTTCACAGCTGTGATGTAAACCTGGCTAGAGGCATAGCCGATGGATTTTGCAGCAGGAAACAGATGAGAAATGATAGCATCCAAAGAGCCTGCAACACCAAATCAATGATAAATTTATACGCACGGGATAAGCGGTGGTGGGGGGGAGGTAGCAACCCTTACCTCTGATTTTTCTTTTTGTCCTAATTTGAAGAAGTTCTGTACTTCTTGGTCAGGCAATTCCCCCTCTCCCATTTAGTTATCATAGCTTTGAATATTGTCTTCTTTTCATTCTATGCCAGTATTCAATAATTCCTTCTAGGTCTGAAACTTTAAATTGTTCTTTCACCTTTAGGAGGTTTTATGTTTGTTTGTTTTTTCGAAACAGCATCTCACTCTGTTATCCAGGCTAGAGTGCTATGGCATCATCATAGCTCACTTAACCTCTCACTCTTGGGCTCAAGTGATCTCCCTGCCTCAGCCTCCCAAGGAGCTGGGACTATAGGCATATGCCACCATGCCCAGATACTTTTTTTATTTTT
>NW_003852429.1:4180201-4193604 GCF_000181295.1 Otolemur garnettii | reverse complement strand
GGTTACCCACTCGGGGCCCGTGTCGTGTATAACCCCTCCCCATCCCCCCAGTTCAACTTGCTCATTCCCTGCTTGTTTGGAAAGGAACCCAAACCTTCCCATCATTTCTGTTCCGGGGAATTTGTAATCAAAGCTCCTTCAGGAAACCGGTAGGTAAGTTTGCAGCGTTTTTCTACTTCTATTGGGGTCAAAGGATATTTGGGGGGTTTTATTATTTACTTCTTGGCCATGTTAATTTTTACTAAAATTACAACAATTGTAGCATTGAGATCATTGCTGACAAGATGCCTGGGAGCCTATTTTTAGATAAGCGAGTTCAGTAGGGATTCAAAATATTTAACCCCTTTTGGGCCCTAATTGGCTATTGTAAAATATTTCCACGTGGTGTGAAATAAACGTAAGGAAATACAGCTCTCCAACGACACAGGAATTCTGTTATTAGCTACATTTGACCCGTTGGCTTTTCTTTCCAAAGATGTTGCGTGTTTTATAAGCTGGATTCCTTTTCTGCGTGATTTCCCCTTTGTGAATCTGTGTAGTGTTTACAGTCAATGCCATAAGGTTAAAACCTAAAGTGTTTGCTGCATATTTCATTTCTTTTTCAGATGGGATTATAAATTATACAGGCAAAGACTTTCCCTTCACTTCCCCTGTGTTTCCAAGACAGGTGTGGAGTGGCAAGTTCAAATTCTAACACCATCACTCACCAGCTGGATGACTCCGAGCAAATCATCTCATCTCTACCAGTTTTTGTTTTTCATCCATGAAATTTGGATAATAACATGCTCTTCTCCTCCAAGGTGTTTTGCAAGGGTCAGATGAACAAATGAAGATGCTTTTTTGTCCTTCTGAGACAGTTTCACTCTATTGCCCTGGGTAGAGTGCTGTGGCATCATCACACAGCAACCTCAAACTCCAGGGCTCAAGTGATCCTTCTGCCTCAGCCTCCTGAGCAGCTGGGACAATATGCACCTACTACAATGCCCAGTTAATTTTTCTATTTTTAGTAGAGATGGGGTCTTGCTCTTGCTCAGACTGGTCTCAAACTCCTGAGCTCAAGCAATTCACCTGCCTTGGCCTCCCAGAGTGCTGGGATTACAGGCATGAGCCATTGCACCTGGGTTTGACTAATGAATCCAAACAGTTTTTTAATCTGTACTACTTTACACAAATGTCTGTTAACATAAAAGATATCTTTGCAGTCATGCAAATAAGCACAGATCTTTGCCCAGGATAAGCAGGTACAAGCTTAGGGAAATACCAGTTTCCTATCTTACACTCACTCGCCTATCCTGAGTCTATCTCTTGCGTGATTGTCTTAAGTGGTTTGGGATTTGTAGGGGAGCCCTTCAAAATGTCATCTGAAATCTACTGATGTTCCATTATGCTCCATTGTTATCAGCCTCGGCTGAGGAGCAGGGTGTGAGGATCAAATTGACAGGATGGAAAATGACATAGGAAGCACGAAAAGTCTGAGGCTAAGAGAACAGTTTGGGATACTCTTGGTGAGGCCTGCTTTAAAAAGAACAGCCTCAGGTGATTTCCCTAAAGCTTTGGCCGCATCAACCTCGTGCTCTAACCAAGTGACTAACTGGCCATATGTTACATTTAAACAGCTTTCCAAGAAAGCTGCTCCCGCTTCTCTCAGCTCATTGGCATATAGGACAATATGGAAAAAATGCAGCGGTTAATTTTCCTAACCACCCTGAAACTAACATATTTGCAATGCATTTCATCAGCAACTTAGTAAATTGCCATTTAAGAGGTACATTACTTTTACAATAGTATCATAAAACTCCTGCTGCTAGCCATAATTCACAGGTGGTAGCTGAGGAAAGTGGATTCAATGCTACTTCAATATCCCTCTGTCCTGAGGTGCTAGTTTCTAAGTAACAGGCTGGCGATGTGTGTGAGCATGTTTCTACTTTGGGGGTTTTGAGTCAAAATAATTTATAAACCTATCTCTCTCTCTCTCTCTCTCTCTGTAAGCCTGAAATGCTCACGGGCATATCAGCAGCCGTATGGAAATTGTTCTGGTGACTAGAGGGTCCTATCTGAAGGTCACCTTGCGTATTATTTGAGAAGGCGCTCCACACTTTTGGCATTCAGGTTTTTGGGTGATATTTAAAGTGAATTTTACATGCATAATAAGAATGATAAGACATGAGAGGTTTTTTTCATTGACCATGTAACACAGGGAAAAAGACATCAAGTAAAATGGGGACAGAAGGTTCCGTGATGTTGGTTACTTTAAATTTTTATAGCACCTCATCTCCAATTCAAATGTCAAGTCAAATGTCAGACAAAGTAAATTTCTTAAGTACCTTGAAAATCTCTCCAAATCATTCAACCAAATTTGGAAGCATCCATCCACACGCAGACATGGCTGTCAGACAAGAGGTGAGGACAGAGAAATCAGTGTCACTGGCAAATTGAGCAGGGAGCTGACTGAAATATTTTTTGAGGGAAAATGCAAATTTCATTACTGATGGCTTTTAAAATTATGACTTTTAAGTTTTCTACAAAACTAATAATTCCTTGACTAATTATACTTTGCACTTTTTTTTTTTTAGAAATAGACCTGGAGGAAATCTTTCCTAACATATTTTATGAGGCTAGTTCCACCTTGCTAACTAAGCCAGACCAAGACACAATGAGAAATCTGTGAAGCCAGCCGCAGTGGCATGCTCCTGTCATTCCAGCTACTCTGGAAGCTGAGGTGGGAGGATCAATTGAGCCCACGAGTTCAACCCTACAGTGAGCTGTGATTTTTCCAGGCTGACACTACACTGCAGCAGGGACAACAGAACCAAACGCTGTATTTAAAAAAGAAAAGAAAAGAAAAGGAGAGGAAACTGGAGGCCAAAATTTCTGATGCACATCGGTGCAAAAATCCTCTTTGAAATATTAGCAAATTGAATCCAACAACGTATCACAAAGATTACATGTCACGATCTAGGACTTATTCCAGTCATGCAAGGCTGGTTCAACATTTGCAAATCAATCAACGTGACACATCACATTAACAGCCTGAAAGACAAAAACCACATCTTATCAATTGATGCAGAAAAAGCATTTGACAACGTCTTTTCTTGATAAAAATCTCTTAATAGT
The DNA here is from genome assembly GCF_000181295.1 of Otolemur garnettii. NCBI lineage: Eukaryota > Metazoa > Chordata > Mammalia > Primates > Galagidae > Otolemur > Otolemur garnettii. Next base: position 4,190,490 of record NW_003852429.1, on the reverse strand, counting down.
TTAGGCGCCCAAGGCAAGTTCCTTAATATAGTAAAGACCATACATGAAAAACTCACAGCTAATCTCATAATCAAAGGGAAGAAACTGAGAGCTTTTCCTCTAAGATCTGGCGCAGAGCAAGAACGCTCACTCCAGCTACTGTATTTAACACAGCACTGGAAGTGTGACCAAGAGCAATTAGACAAGAAAAAGAAGTAAAAAGTATCCAAATCAGAAAAGAAGAAATAAAATGGGTAACCACGTGACATGATGGCTGTGTAAATTTGTTCCACTGTAGTCAGCATTTTACCACGTCTGTGTCTTGTACTGTCACATTGTACACCTTCACTGTACACTCTACAATTCAAAATAAGTAAACTTTGAAAAAGGACTTGCAAGATGCCCATAGATATGATCTTAATAATTCCTTGATTAACTATAGTCCTTCCCATATTTCCCCCACAAATTCTGCTTTGCTCTCTTCTGGACAAAAGAGTAAAACTTTATATTAAAAAAAAAAATCACATGGCTATTCTGTCTTCATTTCGACCCCTTTCAGTGACATAACACCCTAGAGCTTTACCCCTCCCTCTCCCTATACTTGTCCCTCAGCTAAATTGATGTGACTTCTATGACTGAAACTTCTGCTGAATTTTTAAAAATTACTATTTTGTCTTTTCAGTAAAGAAAAGAGAAGGGAAGTATTCAAGAAACTACTCAGGTGACTGTAGATAACTTTACATTCATTTCATTCTTTATTTCCTCTCTGTGCAGATTTGGGCAAGTTATAAAACTATTATGTGACAGGCATTTAGTTCTGGATGGAAATCTTGAGATAGTGTCCAAATCCTCAATATATCAGACGAGGAAACTGAGGCTCAGAATGTACGATATCTTGCCAGAAGTCACACAGGAATGAACCAGTGACTCTATCTTCCTATGGTTTCTCAAAACCACTTATCTAAATAATATGGACATGATTTAGCATTTGGAGCTGCTTGCTGGCCTCCAAAATGACCAAATGTCATTTTTTTGAATACCCTACTTTGGCAAAGTACAGAGCAGTCATTTCTGTTTTTCCTCTTTCCCTTGGCATGAGGGCAGCCTGACCTCTTGGCCAAGTGAGAAGAAAATTGAGGCACGGAAAGATGGAGCGGCCTGTCCAGCTTGCATGATATGGCCTTTAGATCTAAGACCCATTTTGTTACTTCCCCCCATCTGGCTCAATAGTGTTCTTCTGAGGTGGACAAACAGCCATCTGTCTGCACAGAATAAATGATGAACCAAAAATAGTTTGTGTGGTCTGCTGGTGGACATAAAAGGCAGTGAGGTCAGCCCAGGCCCATAAGGAATGAGAGCTAATGTATTCTTCTGCCTGCTTTGATTTGCTAACAAAATCATGCAGTCTTAAAAGGAGGGAGGACAGAGTGTAACGATTGGGGAAAAAAAAATTAGAAATGTCAAGTGTAATCCTTTGAAACAGGTAGTGCAAGCTCAGGAGTCAAACTGTTTTGATGTTCTGAGTCCTCCCAGTGAGTGACAGGGACAATGAAGACCCTTTCCGGCAAACCCATTGTGCTCCTGTCAAAGGTGGCGGAAATTCTGTTCCAACACCTGTTTCTAGTCTTTATGAATATTAAAAGCCTCTGTGATTTTTTTTTTTCTGGGAGCAATGATTTTGAAGCGTTACAGTACACAAAAGACATCATCTCAGTCTTGTTCCGATTCACTGCCAGTCCTCGGCTTTCCCTGAGGATGTGCATAATTTAAAAAATTTGTGGCAGTTAGATTTGTAGACGTAAGGCGTGTTCAAACTGAAAATCAGGGTGGCTTTTCATAAAAATTAGTACTCGTCATTCTAATCTCATTGTACACGTGATGTGCTTTCAGTTCAGTTTGTAAAGGTGCTAACCACACAAATTAATATGAAATATAAGACAAAGGAACCTGGAAGTGATGAAGGCTAGGTTTTCCAAAGATGTCACTCATTAATAATTATGGCACTGTCAATTGTATATGGAGATGGATTCCACCAGATAAATAATTCTATGACAATTAACATTCATGTATTGGAAGTGTGTGTGGCATTCTAGAATGTAATACTTTCCCCTCCTCAGTGTAGCTGGTAGGGTGACTCCTTCCAAGGTTCAATAAAGGTATGTGACATGAAGCAACTGGATTTCCTGTAGTTTCTTGGAAACACATATTACAGATCCAACAGCCTGTGTCCACTATTGCTATTAAATCTTCCGACTACTCTTCCAGAATTCTTTCTGCTTGTTTCAAATGAAATTGTATTACATGAATCACAGCCCCATAAAATCATTACTTGTCATTAACTCCTAGATTTTACTAATTCCCATCTTGACTAATCACTACTTCTGTGGAGGAATCCAACCTACTATAATCCCTAAACACTGGAGCCAAAGTGTATCACATGAGGACTGCAGAGAAGGAATTGTCTTAATTCTCCTCGAAATTCAGCAGGCAAAGACTGTGGGGGTCAAGAAATTACATCTGGTGAGGGTGGCGCCTGTGGCTCAAAGGAGTAGGGTGCTGGCCCCATATGCTGGAGGTGGTGGGTTCAAACCCAGCCTCAGCCAAAAACTGCAAAAAAGAAAAAATAAAAATAAAAATAAAAAAATAAAAAATAAAAAATAAAAGAAATTACATCTGGTGTAAAAGTCTGTGTTATTTGATGACACATTAGCAAGCGCCTGAGCTCTAACTTCACCTCTTCCAGCCCCCACCATCCAGCTTTACAGTAGAGGACTGTCCTAGAAACCAGTGGTATCTGTGAATATGATTTTTGAAAAAAATGTTGGTTATTATCTTGTAAGAAATTCAATTTTTTTTCTAATAAAGAACTCATAGATTTTAAAAAAAGAAATTATATCTGGGTTGTCTAGAATTTGTAATCAACATTTCAAATCACTCATTCACATTTAGGAGTGGGGATAAAATCAAAATTTGTCTTTCACAGAGAAGGAATCTGAAAGGATTTGCCTGGCTGGACTTTTACTGTTTGGAAGTTAATACAGATGGAGTGGGAACAAGGCAATCTCACTCCCTCCTTTTTTTGCTTTGATGCCTGGGTACAGCCTCTCTCTGGCCTTCTTTGATGGCTAATTCAAGGCATTCACAAAAAATGCATAAGAGCTGTCTCCATGAGAGGAGTCACCCTCTCTGTACTGTGACAATGACATGATTACCATTCTTCTGCTCACAGATGCCTGGCATTTGAAAATTCACCTAGATAACATTTTATCGTCTGGATCACAAATGTTAAGACATGCCCACCCAGGCCCATAACATTCCTCCATCTCAAGGAGGCAGGACTCCCCTAAGACCAAACAGGCATGGCAGAAAGCCATTCCTTCCTCTCATTAGACTTCCCAGATCCAAAAAGGCTGACCGTTGGTTTCCAGAACCGCGCTGCCTCAGCCAGTTCAGGCTGCTGTAATCGAGTATCACAGACTTTGGCTCAAACAGCAAACATTTGTTTTTCATGGTTCTAGAGGCTGGGAAGTCTGAGATCAAAGTGTGGGTCAAGCGGGTGTCTGAGGAGGCCCCCTCCTGGCTTTAAGTCAGCCGTCTTGTCTTTGTATGTGACCATTGTCATGTGACCATTGTCATGTGACCAAGACAATGAACTTATCTTCTTTTAAGGACACTAATCCCATCATGGGGGCTCTGCCTTCACGACCTCAGTTAAACCTTATTACCTCTTCCAGCCCCCACCATCCACTGGGGGTGAGGACATATGAATTTTGGAAGGACATAAACACACAGCCATAACAGATACCATGGTTGTTCATTCTGCCATGTCCCAGCTACGGGGACTCTCAGCTCAGGAGTGAGAAGGTGGCTTCAGTCAGGGCAGGTCCTTCCTCTGCACAGTGTGTACTCAAAGGCTCCCCAGCTCCCCCTAGAGGAAAACCAAGGTTCTGCAGGCGACCCACGGACCTCACCTCATCTCCCTTCCTGCTTCCCCTTCACCCTGGTCTCCCACTGCTCTTCAGGGGTTTTCCCCAGCACTGCTACCCCTTTCACTGCTGTTTCCCTGGCAGGGCATTTATCGCTTTCTTAAATATTACCTATTTTGTTCGTAAATTTAAGTTTTAATTTAATTATTTAATTTATTCTGTGTCTGAACACTGGAATATATGCTCCATGAGGATAGGGATTTGCTTTAGTTGTTGTTTCTCCACCTTCCACAGAAGCATCTGGCAAAACTCTGATCATCATTATGTTCTGAATGAACAAATGGATCCACAGCTCCTTTTTGTTTTGTAGCTGGAAGCCATTTAGCGTCTCCTGAAGCAGACCAGGTGGCCCTCTCGGATAAAAATCTACATCTGATAATGAATATGTGTCTAGAGGATGCCAAATCCTACAAAGAGGGTCATTTCAGATCAACAGAGAGAGCAGTGCCATGTGCCTGACTCTGAGGAGACGGCACTGCTCTCTCTGCAGAGGGGCTCTGTGCCTGTGCTGTGCGCTGTGCTAGAGAGGACGGGAAAAATCCAGCTTCCTTTCTGGTATCTGAGTCCTGCACCCTTCAGGTGCCAGGAAAGGGGTACCTTTGATGATTCATGATTCCGCAGGGTCACCCTTACTTCAGTTTACAGAAAACCACTCCTCTCTGCTCTTAGCCGGCCTTAGTCAGTTGCTTTCTGTGGACACCCTCCAATATATAGAGTCCACTTTAAGCTCTGAGCTTAACTCACAGCCTTTGAGATTGATTTTTCCATTCAGTGCTGTTTGACTTTAAGCATGTGAGCATCACTTCCTAAAGAAAACTGGGTCCAGTGTTCCCAGGAGGCCCCTTCACACAACACATCTCCCCACAAACAACATTTGAAAGACGAGTAACGGCTGATCTTCTGGGAGGGAAGCTGAGTGCGACAGAGAGCCGAATAATCTCACTTTAATACCCTGAGCTATTTCGATTTTTGCTTCTAGATAATCGTATAGAATTTCCAAACAACTGGCTTTCAGTAGCAAGGTGGTGCTGAATTTTAGTCTTCATGACCTTCTTAATTTGAAGGTAATATTCCCAGAAAACCATCTTTTCACAAGAACGAATTCATAATTTAATGACTTCATCAATAGGGACCCTGATGCAAAGTGTGCTCGGAATCACTTGTTTTCTATACCTGAGATGTTTGACCTAAAACAGTATCTAAAATGAAAATTTGCTTTTTTTTTTTTTTGGCAGTTTTTGGCTGGGGCTGGGTTTGAACCCACCACCTCCGGCATATGGGGCTAGTGCCCTACTCCTTTGAGCCACAGGTGTGTTTCTTTCATGTCTCCAAATCAATAAAACAATTCCAAGGATAGGCTTACATTTTCCCTTGATTTGATTAGTTTTAACAATGACAGTGCTGCATTCACTATTCATGGTCATGGTCATGGGAAGGGTTTTGATTAAGTACAAATTATCTGACCACGTGTGCGGGGGAGGAGAGCCAATGATTTCTCCTTTCCTAGTGACGATGACATGCTGTGGGTTTTCCAGGATCTCTGCCCCACAGGTCACATTCCAACGTGATAGTTTTCATGCTGCTGCTCTGTTATCAAATCCAACTGTAACCAGTTTGTTTCATCGATCATCCACAGGGGACGATTAAACCGAGAAGGGCTTCTAGCCAGCCAACAGGTCCAGGGAAGAATCCGGGCATGAAATCGTTGTGAAATCTGTTCCCCAATCTTGCATTTTACCTTGTGAACTAGTAAAATCTGGTGTGATAAACGCTTACTAGAGTTTGTATTCACATGATTAGCTTAAGAGCAGTAAAATGTGTGAAAACAATCTTTATTTTAACAAAACACAGGCTATAATATGGGGTAATGAATGATCTGTGGAGAAGACATTTTCCCACCTTTTTAGCTGTGATCTGTCTCCCAAACCTGCCCCACAGCCCCCCTCCAGCTTCTCAGGAATCCAGATTTCTCTGTTAGCCTCAGTCTTATTTACACTGATATTCTATCTCCTGTCTTCAGCTCCATAAGCATTTTTAGCCTATTCCCCCTACTCCATCTCCCCTCAACTGGGGATTGCCCTCACTTGCCATGAACAATCCCAAGGTGGGGGCAACCCCTGTCCATCTCCCTTCCCTCTCCTTTCTCATAAGGTGCTTAATACCAAAACTCTCCAAAACATGGCTTCAGAGTTCATTACAGTATTGAACTGGCTTTATCAAAAACTTCTTAGAATTGTCAAATTTCAGGACTTATCCTGTGTTCAAATGCTCTGTATTAACTCTGTAGCACCCAGCGTGTCCTCTAATGGGTGAACTTTAATCCCTTAGTCCCTAGGGTGAAACTCCCCTTTGTTCTTCTGTTTAGTAAGATGACAGGGTCAGGGAATCCTGGCATATCCTCAGCCTCTGGTTTTTTCTGCTCTCTACCTTGTATGTTCTCCTTGTTCTAACCAAATTCAGAATGTGGCATACAGCAGGGTTCTGTCCTTGGCCTCACTCTTTTCCAGTTACAAACTTCCCTGGGTGATCTGATCCAGACCAGTGACCTTAAGTGCATTCTTTATGCCAATGAGTCCTAAATCTAGATTTCTACTTGTGATGTCCCCTAGAACTCTAGAATGATTTCACCAATGGCCCACTTGATATTTACAAATGGACATCTCAAAGTTATGATGAAATGGCCAAAAAGGGAAATTTTTTCTATCTCTAAGCTCCTCCCACAGTCTTCCCTCACCTCAGTAAATGGCACCTTTGTCTATCTAGATGTCCTCCTCGACCTTCTCAGCAAATCCATCTAGTAAACACTACTCCAGTCTTTTCACTGTCTTCATCACTCAGATCACTTCCTTAGTTCAAGCCAATGTAATCTTTTCCCTGGAGCTGCAGGAGCATCTCGCTTCAGCTCCCTATTTTCGTTTTTGCTCTTCGTTATTCTGCAACATCCAGAGTGATATTTCAGACATGTAAACCAGACCACGTGCACACCGTGTACTGCTTCCCATTACAACTCTCTCTTACCTTCCTCCTTCCCCCTTCCCATCCTCCTTCCTCCTCCCTTGAAACCCTCTAACAGCTTCCCATTATGACTTTGGCCCACAGGTCTGCACGATTGCGCCCATCCACCATTTTTTTCACTCACACTCTGATTTTCCTACTCTATTTCCACTACACCACCCTTCATTCTGTTACTGGAACACTTCTAGCTTGTTCCCACTTTGGAGCTTTTACACCAGATGCTTCCTCTGTGTAGGGCACATAATCTTTTTCTCCCTTTTCAAATGGATGGCTCCTTGTCATGACTTTTTACTTAACTACCATCTCCTCAGAGAGCTGTTTGCTAACTACCCAATCTAATCAGCCACCCAGTCACTGTCGTATCACTTGTGAAGTAATCTTACCTCTCTTTCCTATACTAACTATTTATCTGTTTATTTGTTGCCTTTTCCACAGCTGTAGCTGGCGTAAAGAAGGCACACAAGAATATATGTACTTGAGGGAAGGCTGGAAAGAAGGGAAGAAGGTGGGGAGGAATAAATGAGGGGATAGGAAGAGGAGAAGGGGGAGGAGGAAAGGAAAGAGGGAGGGATGGAGGGCAGGAAGGGAGAAGGTAGGGTGGAAGGAAGGAGGGAGGAGGAAGGAAGCAGGGAAAGGAAGGGGGAAAGAAAGGAAGGGCAGGAATGAAGAAGATAGGAGGAATGGAAGGAGGGAAGAAGGAAGGGAGAGCAGGAAGAAGGGAGGAAGGAAGGAATGGAGGAAGAAAGAGATGGGGGAGGGAAGAAAGAATGAAGAAGGGAAGGAAGGAAAGAAAGGAAGAAGGGAAGGGAAAAAGGAAGGAAAAAAGAAGGAAGGAAGGAAGAAGGAAGGAGGAAGGGAAGGAAGAAAGGAAGGAAGAAAGGAGGAAAGGAAGAAAGAAGGGAAGGGAAGAAGGAAGGAAGGAAGAAGGAAGAGAGAAGGAAGGAGGAAGGGAAGGAAGGAAGGAAGGAAGGAAGGGCACTTAGAAAACATTGCTTTATTCACTGGATTCTTTTTCTGGGGCTCTGTGTTCTCCCGAGTTCCATTATTTAATCCCTTTCTGTGTCATCTTCTACCTCAACTCACTTTCCTGTCTTTCCCCACTCCAATGCTCGCTGACCCCTCACCCGGCCACCTCAACAACAAAGCCAACTGCCAATAACTTCTTGGGTCTTGTTTCCTGTCCTTTTAACCTCTTGAACATTTGTCTTGGAGCGGTATGACTGGGGCCTGTGCCTTCAAAGACAGGTGAACAAAGAGTTTCCAACCTTCTTTCACTGGTCACTTACATGCCTGAGACTATTTACATAAATACATAAAATTTCAGGGGGGGTGAAAGGCTTTTGCTGTCCTCTGCATATCCTAGTGTTAGAGGTTCTGTGTCTCTTCCTTGTCTTCTCTGCCTCACTTTCTCTACCTCAGAGTTTAGGCAAGATCCCGTAGTATGTGCTCAGGAAACATTTATTGCAAGAACATAGGTACAGAGAATGCCTCAAAATCTGATGCCTGGTGTACGGAGGGTGCCAAAAAGAAATGTATGCACATTTAAAGAAAAGAAAAAAATTGTATTAAAATTGTAATACTCAATATACACTGATAACAAGAGATGAATACAAGTCATGCTGAGCACCTCTTATAATTACAGAAGTCAAATGTGACCTGAGTATTACAAATTTAATATTATTTTTTCTTTTTGTAAAATGTGTTTACCTTTTTCTTTGGTCCCCTTTGTATTTTCTGTCTTGGAATAACCAGCTGAAAGTTACTTTCATCTTGGTGTGTTTCCTGATCTCCCACACTGACTTCTGTCCTCATGCTTTTCCTCCTCCAGAGCACTTCTTTTATAACAGAATTATATTTGACCATATGCTCATCTTTCAGCATTTCATGCAGTTGTCTTAGTGCCACCACCAGCTGCTTCACATGTGCTGAGAAAGGTACCATCTTATATACACCTGGAAGCCCCCGTCACAATACTTGGTTCCCAGATCTTAGCAAATTCCTTGTATAAGGTGATAGCTCAATACCAACTTTTTAGTTTAGTTACTTAGAGTGGAAATCACAAAGTTCCTGCTGATCATAGGTTTATAGAACATCTACTGTAACCATTAACTCGGTGTATGGTGCTGCTCAGTCAACTAATTGCTCAGGATTTCATTTTCTTTATAAATGGCGTTAAAATTCATCTAATAGGGGGACTCAGAGGATTCTTTAATTAATGATGAAGCACATTCCAAGCTCCCAAGAGGAAATAAAAAGATAAACATTATTATATCTCTTATTACTATAGATAGCAATTATTAAACTTCCTACAAACAGGAACCCCAAACAATCTTAAGTCAAACTAATAGTTTAATAAGAAGCAGCTGGGGGTTCCTATCATTGAGCTAGGGAACGTGCCGGCAATAATTACTCTTTCCTTCAGATGCTATTAATACTGGATCAGATGAGCTTTCAGGGTCTCAGTTTCCTCACCTGTTTAATAAAGACATTGGACGAGGTAACCTCAATGGTGTCTTCTAGTTTAAATATTCTTGGCGAATCTCTGGTCTTTCTGACACTGCAAATTTCTGATTGAGTGGTCCTCCACAGTTTGATATGACCAGGTGCCACACTCAGATGGCTCCTTTTTCCTAAGGCTTCCATTTTAGCCAAAAAGTGGAAGGACTAGTGAAGATTTTCAAAAAAGCATCAGAAAGTAGGTTGGTGTATAACATCTTTCAGGTAGCTTGAATATGCAACTCAAGTTTTTGAGTTTTTGTGTCCCAGGACATTTTTTAGCTTAGGCTAGAGAATAATAAGGAACTAACCACCTGTACTCTACCACATATGCTAATCAGAGTTCCTCACAAATACAAACGAATATTCTTCATCTGTATGCTGCCTGGGGCTCAAGCTAATAATTGCTTATCAAGTTTCTCCTAGAAGCATTGCAGAGCCTCAGCCCCAGCACAGGAAGGTAGCTCAGTGAAGACGGTTCAGCAACAAACCAAGCAGTGTTTGCATTTTAGAGGATGCTTACGGAATGGATGCTCTGAAATGTCCTATTGGATTACAAGAGACACTCACAGAGATTGTTAAAACACCCTTCATTGGCTCACTCTGCCTGATTAGAGTGTTCAAAATGGTCTTGAAAAATCAGGACCACTGGCGTGTAGGGCTTTGCAGCTCCCTCTTTGATCTCCAGTTCAACATTGTTCTCAAAACTTACCCAAGATAAAATGGCTTTATCATGCTGCCTTAAATTCTTTTTTTCTTTTGTGGTAAAAAACACATAATATAAATTTACTGTCTTAACAATTTTAAGTGTAC
>NW_003852429.1:4178656-4179821 GCF_000181295.1 Otolemur garnettii | reverse complement strand
TTCAAAGCGACCTAACTCCTTTGTCATACCAAAATGACAAGATAATTTTTATTTGCTTTTTAATGTTTATTTGCTTTGGGTCATGTGAAAGGGATGTCACTGGTACCTCAGAGAAAATGAAAAGAAAAAGTAAAAAAAGAAAGAAAAGAAAAAGAAAACAGGAAGAACAGATTCCTCCTGTCCAGCAACAACATATTTTCAGTTGCAGAAGCTAATGTTTAGTCTCAGTATTATATGCAGAAAAGCAATGTCTTCCAGGGGTCATCAGGTAGTGTAGTGTTTGATTCTGAGAGCACTTTGAGCCAATTAACACCCTAGCATACAATAAAAATGTGCCTATATGCACCAGTAAACATGGAGTATTTCTAGATTCCAGGGTACCCCTACCCCTTTCCCACAAAAGCTGCAGAAGAATAAATGGCATGGTTTTAGACTAAGGTTTAATTCCGCCTTTACCATTTACTGTTTGGCTTTGAGCCACTTTTCTGAATCTCAGTTTCCCCATAATTTATAACCTTAATGTCACATCTGCCTCACAGGGGTGTGGAGGGAATGAGACGTGACTGAGTTTATGTGGGTCATGTTCCTGACCTAGTGCAGTTCCTGCATGAGATTTATCACAATGCTCAGAAGAGTGGGCAATTTAAAATTTATGCAGTATTTATTTCTGGAATTTTCCATTTAATATTTTTGGACTGTATTTGGCCGTGGGTAACTGAAACCAAGGAAAGCGAAACCACAGACAATGGGAGACTACTACATAGAAGAGGCTGAGCGTACAAAGGAGATAAATTAGGAGTTGACCATTTGCTTTACAAAATGAGTCTCTGATTGACAATAAGATTAAGGGCTCCTAGTTTTTTTTTTAGCACTCTTAGGCCTATTTGTTTTTTTCCTAGGTCTACATGAGTGCTGAGCTTTACATAATTCTCTCTATCCAGGAAAAAAAATCCTTTATAGCGCCAGTTCCTCTAGAACTCATAAACGCAATTCAATTTCTCATACTGTTGTTTCCCCACAAGTTTTTAAGGTGGCTGCAATTGGTTACATTGTGGTGCATATTTACATCTCACAGAGCTTTGAAAGGCAATACAAATTAAGCCAGCCTGACCTCCCATGCAAGTCATTTCCATATTTCTTAGTCTCACCAAAAAAAAAAAAAAAA
>NW_003852429.1:4177576-4178636 GCF_000181295.1 Otolemur garnettii | reverse complement strand
AAAAAAAAAAAAAAGTCATAAAACCTGAGCTATTATAAATTCCTGCAGGATTTAAGATGTGACATTTACATTGACCATAATTAAATCTCCCAGTTACACATACTAGCACTTGACCTAACTACTCTTTTAGCCAGGAATTGTAACAATCAGCCAGTCATTACAGTCCTTTCTATTTCTCCAAAGCTTCCACCTTGGCCCAGAGTCAGGCACCCGAGACCTATAAAAACACACGGATGTTCTTCCAACCTCCTGTTTCTGAGGTTTCTGGAGCAGGTGATCATTAATGCAAATTTATGGGCCATTACATTAAAAAATATACATATATATGTATATATGTGTAGTAGTCGAACAGAAAACATAAGATTTTCACACTTGGTATTTAATTACCAAATACGTAAAACAGGAAAGTCATAGACTTAGCTGTACTGATTTCTAGAAAAGGTACTGAACTAGACTTTCCTTTACTAACAAAACAGAATAAAACAAAATCCTAAAACAACTCAAAAAGCCCTTGTGAAAGAGGGTGATTTCTTTGGCAAAAATGTAGATTTCCTCTACTTTAAAATATTGCATAAGCAACCACTGTCTCAAAGCAGGGTCTGTTGTTAACACTCCTGTCCGTGCCAGGGTGTGGCACAGCAAAAGTCCACGACAGCCTGGTTCAAGTTCTGGGTTGTACATACGTGTCACGGCACTGCGGGATAATTCTCTCTTATTCCTTTCCTTAAAAAGTTGGGTGAACTGAAGGAATGCAAATAGCTTGGAATACTATTAGTTCCTGTTTAAATTTAAAGTGGGAACTAAGCTAAACATGGTCTTATGAAAGGGGTATTTTTAGGAATGAATGGGCGAGTCAGTCAGTCCACGAGAAACAGCCATCGCAACATCTTGGTAAGGAAATATGTCTGCAACAGAGAGCTCTGCTTTCAGAGAATACATTTATTTTCTGGCCTTGTTTTAAATGATCGTCTATTTGCCACAGCTAAGGCTTCTCCCTCCGTGCTCACTCTCTCAACGTGGCCTGCTCTTGTTAGTTTCCAACAGACACACAGAGTTGCTA
>NW_003852429.1:4173997-4176920 GCF_000181295.1 Otolemur garnettii | reverse complement strand
TAAATCAGCCCTTATGACTGATGACCACCAGCCCAAGGGTCCTTGGGATTGTCTATTGGGTCAATTTAAAGATGTGAACATAGCGATATTTATCATTCATTCATTCATTCATTCATTCAACAAACTAATGAAAATTTGCTGAACATCTAATATACACTGTTCTAGTGCTGAGTTCCAGGAGGCCCAGCAGTGATCAGTCCTGCCATAAGCTTGACAACATAGCTATGGAGACACAGCTAGGCTTCTAGACATTCTCTTAAAAGCACCCCCATGGTTCCTTATGTGCCGAGGAATGTTCAGGACAACCTTCACATTTACCCTCCTGCAAGTCTGACCCTTTCTGGCTTCAGATTTGCCATCTGAAAAATGAGGAAATAAAGCTTTCTTCATTGAGTTGTTGTGAGGATTCAAATGAAAAAATGCTTATTATGATGTCTGGCACAAAGTACATCCATAAATGTTAATTAACTATCCTCACTGTCACCTCTAATAATCATAATAGTTCAAGAATTAATAACTCTCATTTATTATCTGCTACACATTTATTTGCTAGGCTCTATGCTGGACATTTTTAGGTACATTATTTGTAATTCTCTCACTAGTGCCCCGAGATGATCACTTTGGCACAGAGAGTTTAAGTAGCTAGCTGGGGATGCCCAGGCACTGCAACCAACAGGTTGCCCACTCTTCTGAGGGGGTCTCCCTCTCAGACTACACGAGAAGAAATGGCTTACAGCTTCATCATGAAGGTGTCACTTGGAGAATGCTGGGGTGTGAGGAGAGAATCTCCCTGGCACACTTCTCAGGAATTGAGGATGGCGCTGTTCATGGCCAGTGGTCAGGTTTACAGTCTCAACACCATGGTAGGCAGAGTCCTTAGATCATCCTACCTCCATCTGCTCTTCCCCACTGCTGGGTGTGAGACTCCCCTCCTGGGCCACCCAGGTCGTGTGACATGGAGCAGGACCTGGGCATTTCTGGGCACTGGCTTCCTTACACATAAAATGAGAAGAGAGGTTTTGGGATTCCCTCTCTCTGGATAAGGCAGGGAAGACGCTTTCAGGCTTTATATACAATAACTCATTTAATTCCTCCAGTGACCCTATAAGAAAAAATTATGATTTTACTATTGAGAAGTTGGAGGCTTGAAGAAGTTAAAATACCTTCCAGCCGGGTACAGGGGCTCACAGCTGTAATCCTAGCACTCCGGGGGGCTGAGGCAGGTGGACTGCCTGAGCTGGAGACCAGCCTGAGTCTTAAGCTGGTCTCAAGTCTCAAGTCTTGAGCTTGCCTGGAGTTTGAGACCAGCCTGAGCAAGAGTGAGAACCCATTTCTAAAAACAGCTGGGTGTTGTGGTGGGCAACTGTAGTCCCAGTTACTTGGGAGACTGAGGCAAGAGGATCACTTGAGCCCAAGAGTTTGAGGTTGCTGGGAGCTATGACACCATGGCATTCTGTTGAGGGTGACAAAGTAAGATTCTGTCTCCCAAAAAACCAGAAACAAAACAAAACAACAAAAACCTTCCCAAGGTTATCTAGCTACTCAGTAGTAGAATCAGCTCAGAAACCAAAGGCTGCCCAACTCCACAAACTCTTTTCAAGCCATCAGCCTGCCCTTGGTTTTCTGTTCATTTCTCAGTGATGGTGACTTGGGTGTCTTTTATCTCACACCAAAGATCATGGAACATCTCATGCATTCTGGAAGGGATGCCACCCAATCTCAAGGCCTTTTCTATGACAGGAGTTGGGATGAAGAATCATGCTGTTCTGCCTATAAGTTAGTATTGTCTTTTTGATTCATGTCTTTTAACCTGGGTTATCTCAGCATTCTTTTAATCTCTGCTTTCCACTTGGCAGAGGAGTTGGAAGGTTGGTGGGAAGTCAATGAGGCCACACCTCTAACACTGCATTACTGAGCTGGGGGGGGGGCGGTTTACCCAACCGCACACCCTTCTCATGCACTACCCTACCCCATCCTGAATACTTGCACAGCTACACTCTTGTTGCTGGCAATTTTGCTAAAGTAGAATTTGTAATTAAATATACTCCTTGGCTTCTGTAGTTTTTTCCTATTCAAGTTATATGTTTCAAGTGGTTATTATGCATAATATAGCAGTGTAAAATGGAAATTAACACATTAAGGGTTGGATGCCAGAATTGAAACAAATACCAACAAACACTCTTACGATATTCCTACATAAAATAGCCTTTGATAACTGGGCCTCCCAGGTTGTGTGTGTGTGTGTTGGAGGGTAATCTCTTACCGAACCCAGCTTCCACCTGATAGAATTATTCCCCATCCTGCCTTTCTGAGATCATTAAAGAACAAGATTATCCCACCAAAGGCAAATAATACTTAGAAACAATTAGGAAAACTTAATGAAAGGAATAATTAAATGTTCGTTAAATAACAATATATCAAACACATTTGTGTTTGGGTTGAATATCATTTCCTGAGCGTAATTCTGACTGATGTCAGCATGAATCTTCATTCTCCCAGATTCTCGTCCAACTGCCAAAATATTTTTCCCCTGTAGGATTGTAAAATAAAGTATATTCTGGTTCCCACCAGATCCGATAGTGTTTCACATTACCATATTTAGACTTTAGCATTCCAATAATACAGCGGGAAACAGTTCTTGAAACACTTCTCATTTTCAGCACATTATGTGTAAGTAATCCCCGTGGCCAGCATTTGTATCTGCCTGGTTACTCCTCCCACACTTGTTAACAGCAGTTTGAAAAAAATCCCATTTTTAAACTCATCTGTCTAGACTTTTTTAAAAAACCAAACAGAAAATATGTATGTTGGAGAGGGTATTTTACAAACTGCACTTGAGGATGGGATGGCTCCAGGCCATCCGTCTTTCCAGAAGTGGAGACGATTCTTTAGGCCTTCATACGTGTGTGGTGAAAATAAAAGC
>NW_003852429.1:4172512-4173854 GCF_000181295.1 Otolemur garnettii | reverse complement strand
AAAAATACGTATGTATCTCACATAAAGGCAATCATCTCTAGAAATAGTTGTTTTTCAGATGAGGCCCTCACTATGAGAAAACATTTTTTCTTGCAAGCCTTTAATATTTCTGGACATATGTGATGAAAAGTAATAAACATGCTTATTTCTGTTAAAGGTGAAAACATATAAATGACATCCCCCATGTCGCAAAATCATAAGTGACCTCATCATTTTTCCACAGCACTTTCCTTGTGCAGCCGGACACTGCCCTCTCTAAGGAAGGTCAGTGTGACCCTGAAGGTGACACTGTGAAGGCAAGTGCAGCCAGCATTAGGGTCAGAACTGTTCCCTCCTTGGTGCTAGGTTCTTTCCTGCTATGAATGTAGCTTAAATTGGCATTCACTGAAAATTCTGCTATTTTGACAACCTTGTCCCAGGGAACACTCAACAAGCTTACGGTCAGGAAAAGACTGCTGAGACTCTTCTCCATCCGCCCAAGATACCTGGTTCTCCTGACCTGCAGGCACATCATTGGATCAGAAGGAGGGGACTCAGGAAGTTCCCACCTAATGGGTACAATGTAGGGGTAGAGGGCACACCTCCCGGGTGAAAGACTCAGCTACAACTCGGACTCCACCTTACAAATGCAAATAACGCAACCTAATTGGATGTACCCTCATAGTAACCCCGAATTTAAAAATGTTTATTTATGGGGTGCAGCCTGATGTTTTGGTAAGTGTCTACACTGGGATGATGATGTTGATGATGATGATGATGATTTTTAGACAGAGTCTCACTATGTCGCTCTCAGTGGAGTGCTGTGTCACAGGTCACAGCAACCTCAAACTCTTTGGCTTAAGGGATCCTCTTGCCTCCCAAGTAGCTGGGGCAACAGGTACCCACCACAATGCCCAGTTATTTTTTTGTTGCAGTTGTCATTGTTGCTTTAGCTGGGCTGGGCCAGGTTCAAACCCACCAGCCTCAGTGAATGTGGCTGGCACCCTACTTACTGAGCTATAGGTGCCGCCTACATTGGGATGATTAAATCAGGGTAACGAAGTGTATCTATCACCTCAAACATTTATGTTTCTTTGTGGTGAGAACATGCAAAACCCTCTCTTCTAGCTTATGCAAAATATGCAATACAACATAGTCACTTTATTGTGCAACAGACACCAAACCGTGGTCCTCCCACCTAACTGCACCTCAGAACGTGCCCCAGCACGTCCCTCTGTCCCACACTCGCATCTTCATTCCAGAATCGGACTCTCACTAAGTACATATTATTTATGTATATAAGCTGGCTCTGAGCTAAATCAATTTAAGTAAATATTTGATGAGTTTGCTCCACGGTGTGCTC
>NW_003852429.1:4167522-4172051 GCF_000181295.1 Otolemur garnettii | reverse complement strand
ATATACATATATACATATATATGTATATAGTCTTTAAGAGTTCATGTAAGGACTCTATAAATATTCAATGTACATATTAATGTTTAAGACTGTATATACACACATAAAGACTACGTAAATATTTGATTCTTTCACACTGAACACACACACCAGCACTATCCCTTGTGCCCGAAGGAAGCTTATCCACACACGTGTTTTCTCCATACAGTACATCATAGCCTTCTTGGACATGGGAACGCCAGCCCGCACTTCAGTCCTATGCTGGGGCATTTTAAACAGTGACATTACCACAAAGGCACAAAACTGCAAAGCCAGTCTGGATGCAGAGATCGTTGTTGCTATTGTTGAACCTAAATTAAGAATGATGGAAACGAATTCCATATGAATATTTGGAGAATTAGGTTCTCCAAGGGACACTAAAAATAAAATCTTTAAAAGATTAAAAAACGCAAAACTAGTGGCACTCAATAGACCACAGAAAGGATGATGTTGAATGGCCTTGAGAGATGAGATGAGAAGGCAGAGCAATCCATAGGAATTCATCATTAAGCATTTTTTAATCTGATTGATGTAGGTATCTATAATTGTTCCTTGTTTAACCTCAGCTGGGAGCATGCGTGTCGGGGGACTCAAGTTTCTGCCTCTCTGTGCCTGTCTGAGAATGACTGTAAAATCTCTGGGAATATTCATTGTGGTGTTACAAATACATTTTAGTGAGTACATAACTTTGCCAATACAGAACCCATGAATTATGATGATCACATGTTCTGGAGTTCGTCTGCTGGCAGGGCTACTTTTCAGTTTGGTCAAGTTACCCAAGCTTTCTGAGCCTGAGTTTCCTCAGGCAAAAAACGGTGGTGTTCGTAACTTTGTAGGGTGGTTCAGGATTATGCGATAATGTGTGTGAGGTACACAGTAGTCGTCTGATAAATGATGGCTGCATCTTTATCATCATGAGGCTACACAGGAAAGAGAAAACATGTGGGCAGAATAGAAAAATCTCATTTCAAATCCAATCCCATCTCTTAGTACTTATGTGCCCTTGGGCAAGTGTCTCTCATGAGACTCAATTTTATGTTCTGTAAAATGAACACAAGGACGTCAAACTCACAGCAGTGTGTCTAGATTAAATTGGAAAAGTGGGTCTCCTGGAATGTAATACAGGCATCAAAAGTCAGTTTCATTCTTTGCATCCCCATGTTACTTTATCATTAAGCAATTTTTTTTTATCTGATTGATGTAGGTATCTATAATTTTCAAATAAAAGAGGATACGCTTTCAACTCGTCCAATGGTTACATAATACCTGAAACAAAGAATCACAGGTATTCATGAGCACCCACGTGCAACTTAATTCTCCTTCTGTATATAAAAGAAAAAAAGTGAAAAAAGAAATTTTACTTAATTTTGTGGCCATTTTTATGAGTCAGATTTGAGAATTATAATGTAAATTAAAAAAGAAACTACAATCATTATTCTTTAAACTTGTCCTATGTTGATTTCATTTAAAAGGGTTTCCTAGTATACTCAGCAAAGGGCAACTGACCAGTTAGACGGACTATATCCGAATTTCCCCAAAGAAAGGATCCTTAACTTGGGTTAAACAAAGGGTTGGGGACTATAAGTAAGATGGTGAGGATTTGCCATGAGGATGAAACAGCTGAGTGCAGGGGGAGAAAGAGTCAGCAGTAATCTGAAAGTAATCTGAATTTGGGATGAACTGGGACATTCCGGGAGAGAATCAAGAAGCTGATGAAATGAAGAACTGTTAGAAAATGTCTTACTTGACACCTTTCTCTATTAGATATTTCTTGATTTTATTTTATTTTTTTCAGTTTTTTGGCCAGGGTCGGGTTTAAACCCGCCACCTCTGGTATGTGGGGCTGGTGCCCTACTCCTTTGAGCCACAGGCACTACCCAATTTATTGATTTTATTTCATAGTCTAGTTATGTATTTCGCAGTCTATGTATTCACTGAATTCACAGAGCCAGGCATGAGTAAAACTTTCATCTGGAGTTTCCCCGACTCTAGGTTAGATTTTCCTGATAGAGTCCAATGAGGTGTGGGGGCTATGTTCCCAGTGCTGATGGTCAACTTAGTCTTGGCACAGGTAAGGAAGGGAATAGAGAATGGCACTCTGTTAGGGTTATCTGAGAATTTAGACTGACTCCAAACAGTGGAGTCCAGTCATTCCTTTTTTCTTTCCTTTTTTTTTGAGAAAAAGTCTCACTATGTTGCTCTGTGGCATCACAGCTCACAGCAACCTCAAACTCTTAGGCTTAAGTGATTCTCTTGCCTCCGCCTCCTGAGTAGCTGGACTACAGGCGACCACCATAACGCCTGGCTATTTCTTTGTTGTTGTTGCAATTGTCATCATTGCTTACCTGGCCTGGGCTAGGTTTGAACCCTCCAGCCTTGGTGCACGTGGCCGGCACCATTACCACTGTGCTATAGGCTCTGAGCCCATCATTCCCTAAATTAATGGGTCTTCAGGATGAGTGACATGTTCTTCAGAGATGAAGCTGAGAAAATCCTTCCTTACATCTGCGGCTCAGACCTCCCTTTCATGAATGTGTTGCAGTTGGTGATCTGGACTTGTTTTGCAGACTGTACAACCCCATACTCGTGTAATATTTAAGTACAATCTTTCATCACTCAACTTATTTTGAAAAGGGCACATGTGATCCAAAACGTGAATGAGGCTCTTGTTTACTCTGACCATGACAAGCCTACAAGCCCTTCACCTGCCCAGTAATTTCTTATGGAAGTGGCCGAGAATTAATTTTCCTATTTTGTTTGTGACAAAAATGCAGCTATGGAAAGATTAAGAAACTAGAATTGGGCGGAAAAATAAGACAAAGGAAACCAGAAACAAACCCGATGCTAAAAAAAATATAGGGGGAAGAACTTGAAAGTTCTTGACTTCTAATACAGATTGCTTCTGACTGATAGAAGCGCTGTCCGTCCTCAGTTTAAATTAATAATATTCATTGGCTGTTTAATTAATGTGAATGAACAAGGTTTTAATCATACTCTTGACTATTACCCAATTTAAACTTGTGCCTTCGAGCTTTATTTTAGGAGCTTTGCTCTTTGTTCATCGCAATATCTTCAGTATTTTTAGTCTGTACCAGAACGCCTTAATTTTTTCCAGAAAAATAAACTGAGAATTTAACAATCTGCTCCACAGAAATTTTCAATGAATGCAAACAGGGGCTGGGAGTAGAACATATGGAATTCAAACATGATCTTGTCACGTGAAATTAATTTCAAAGTATAACCGAAAAGTGATCACTCTGCTTGTGTGTATGTGTGAGTGCGCTGACCGTTAATCTCAGATAATGCCTTTTATGTCTTAGGTCTAATCTTTGTTAAGTAACTTCTGATTTAGATGTCAGTTTCCATGAAAAAATAAATTGGTTGGTGGCACCTGTAGCTCAGTGGGTAGGGCACCGGTCACATACACTGAGGCTGGTGGGTTCCAACCTGGTCTGGGCCAGCCAAAAACAACAATGACAACTGCAACAACAACAACAACAACAACAAAATAGCCAGTCATTGGGGCGGGTGCCTGTAGTCCCAGCTACTTGGGAGGCTGAGGCGATAGAATCACTTAAGCCCAAGAGTTTGAGGTTGCTGTGAGCTGTGACACCACAGCATTCTATGGAGGGTGATAAAGTGAGACTCTGTCTCAAAAATAAAATAAAATAAAATAAAATAAAATAAAATAAAATAAAATAAAATAAACTGGCTTATAGTTTCAAGAAAGTAAATTGTGATGATTTGTTAGAGATTCTTTTTTCTTTTTCTTTTTTAGTCCATTGACTTATTAGTTCCATTAGAAGACCAATGTATTGCTTCTTTTAAAATGACAAAATGATTGCTCTGTTTCATGGAAAATATTCAGGAATCCATCCTTACACAAAGTAAACACCATTGCCGTGGTGAATAATGTGTGATCCCACTCACTAGGTCAATCACTCAGCTATTTTTGGATAGAGGCCTTTTAAAAATAAAACATTTCCATGAGGTTTACCCAGAGAAACTCCTAAGGAAATAGTCACCAGACAATACTTGTTTTGGAAACATTTTAGGCTAAAGTCATCTCATGCTGTATAACAGAAAACTTTGGGTCCTAACCAATTACTCATGTAAATGTACTCTTCTTCATCTTCTTCTTTTTTGAGACAGAGTCTCACTTAGTCGCTCTAGGTAGAGTCCCCTGGTGTCATAGGTCACAGCAACCTCAGACTCTTGAGCTCAAGTGATCCTGTTGACTCTGCTTCCTGAGTATCTGGGACTACAGGTGTCTGCCACAATGCTGGGCTATTTTTAGAGATGGGGGTCTCACTCTTGCTCAGGCTAGTCTCCTGAGCTCAAGCAATTCACCTGCTTCATCCTCTTAGAGGAGTACAGGCATGAGCCACCACACCCAGCCTAAATGTACTCTTAAAAGCCTGTTACGTGTTGAATTGTGTCCTCCCTGCCCTGGCCCCCATTGGCCCCCATTCCTATGTTGGAATTCTACC
>NW_003852429.1:4153435-4167200 GCF_000181295.1 Otolemur garnettii | reverse complement strand
GGATTTTTAGCTTCTGGAACTGTGAGCCAATAAATTTCTATTGTTGAAGGTCCTTAGTTTGTGGTACATTATTACAGCAACCCTAGCAAACTAATACAGAGTCTTCGGAAAAAAAACAAAAAACAAACAAAAATCAAAAATTGATCTGCTCTATTTCTCTCTTCTTTGTTGTCTACACCAAATACTGAAGTGGTTTGGTTTTCAATGAGCAGAAACATCATTTCAGACTTCTACTTCCTCCAAAGAATGCAAATTTTGCCCTCTTCAGATCTGGTATTTAAATCACACACTTCTCACTTTAGCAAGCAATACAGATTATCTGAACAAGCTGGACTGTTAGAGACGGGGGTGGCAGTGTTTGTGTAGTTTGGGATGAAAAGGAGCAGGAATAGAACGAGCCAGTTTCCGGGGCCCGCGTCCGGGGAAGAGGGATGTTCAGAGTGGAGCTGATGATCAGCGTCTGTGCTGTGTCTCCAGAAGGGCAGGGGAATCTGACTGTGGATGTGACTCAACACACTTCTTTTGTGGTTCTGCCTAATTAGGAGGGAATCTGACTGTAATGAATGGTGACCTGGTGTCTTTCATTTATGTTAGAAATTATGTTCTAATGTCTAGTGTTTGAGGTAAAAGGCACAATGTGAGGAAGTTCATGGGCCTGATGTAAGCCTGGCAAGCACAGGAAGCTGGGAAGAGGTTGGATGGGGAAGAGTCCTTAGCCTCTGGTACAGACGCAGTGCCTCTCGTAACTAACTGCTTGGGCACTGGCTCCCCCTGAGGACACTAGCGCAGAGTACCCAACACTCCCCAGGGCCCAAGGACAGGTCCTTGATCGCTGTTAAGTCCTTTTTGTAAATAAACCTCCATTTTGTAAATAAACAAATAGGGGCTTGTTGAGATAACTAGCAAATATTATCACTAATTCTCTAAAGCCTAAGCTTTCACTCTCTCTCTAATGCCTAAACCTGTGCTCAAAAAGCAGTAGACTCTTTCAAAGGCCATGCTATTCTTACTGCCTTCATTGGCGCTGTCACTTTATCAACCACATACACATGTTAGGGAAAGGAAGTTAGAGGCACAGGACACAGTAACGCTACTAATGTATGAGAGTGTGCAGAAACCAACTCAGGCTGGAGGGCTATTCTCTATATCTTTTTTTAATGATCATATATTGTAGAAATAGGAAATTTTTTTAATACTATGATGTTTCTCCCTGTGTGTCTTCCAGAACAACCACCTGCATCAGACTAAACTGGGATGCTTATGAAAAATACAAAGTCCAGAATTCCACCCCAGACCTACGGAGTTGCAACAGGCTGAGGCTGACATGGAATCTGCATTTTTAAAGAGTGCCCCAAGGTGATGCTCGTGCACATTGAAGTTTGAGAGCCACTGCAGTAAAGGTTGAGGAACCAAAGGTCCCTTAGGAAAATTCTCTGCCTCTGGCACACTGAGCCTCTGGAAGTAGAACTTACTGCCAAGCTCTGTTGTTACCAAGGGCTGCAGCAGGTGCAAAAGCCTGGGGGTGCAGGAGGGTCACAAAAAGGACACAACTTTTGCAAGGCCCACATCAGAGAGAAAGAGTTGTAAACTCTGTACAAGACAGCTTAACAAGCAGATGGAGCTCACCTTGGAGGCAAGAGCCATGGTTGTAGAATAACGGGGTGCACTGGGACTCTACACGTCTTTGTCAAAGAAAATGGTGCCTTGATAGCCCCAAACAAATCCTGTCATCTTCATCTGGTCCACCTCGTTCAGCCTTGAGCAGTCGCTTCTCTGTCATTTACTGAAGGTGGACATTGGGCACATCACGAACAGATAGTTTGATTTTGGTTTCTATGAAGTGAAGAAGCAGAACCAGCTCCCCATCTTTTAAATTATCTTGCAGCTGTGCTGTATACCTTAAAATGCCGAACTTCTCCCATTTTATAGGAAGAAAAGGGCTCTCAGTCAGAAGGGTTGTTTCATCTTATCAAGCCATTTCAGTTCACTGGAGTTTTCACTTATAAAATAGCAGTTTCAGGATTCTTAGTAGCCTGACATAAGAGAATTTTATGTGTATATCATGTTCTCTGTTAGAATCCAAATCAGAGTCAAAATTCAATTATAGAGCCATTACCACATGCTTGTGTTTAAATTTTGGAGTGAGAAGAAAATATCATCTCGTATTTAAATAGTGACCACGGGGCCAGGTGCAGTGGCTCACGCCTGTAATTCCAGCACTCCAGGTGGCCAAGGTGGGCAGATCGCCTGAGCTTACAGGTTCCAGACCAGCCTGAGCCAGAGCAAAACCCTGTCTCTAAAAACAGCCGAGCATTTTGGTGGGTGCCCAGCTACATGGGAGGCCAAGGCAAGAGAACTGCTTGAGCCCAAATGTCTGAGGTTGCTGTGAGCTATGATGCCACAGCACTCTACCTGAGGGTGACAGATTGAGAGACTCTGTCTCTAAAAATAAAAATAAAAATAAAAAAACAAAGTGATTACCGATAACAGCTCATATTTGTGAAATACTATGGTCCCCAGCACTGGCAAGTGTATCTTTTCCTCATCACAATACTTCTTGTGTAAGTTTTATTACATCCATTATACAGAGAAGATGACGAAGGCCTTGAGAGATGAAGTAATTTGTTCTGGGTAGAACATATGAGGTCTGACAATTAAGTTTGCGAACTCACCCTACAAAAAGTGCTACACATCTCACTGCTGCATAGCACCATGGTCACCAGATTGAGGGCCAAGGCGAGTACTTCAGAGGTGACAGTGCTGACGTTCAGCAATGAGGAACATAGCACTTTTTCTAGGATGGGTTCTTGAACTTAATTGTCAGATCTTGCAAGTTAATGGCAGAGCTAGGATTAGGACTGGTGTCTGTGTGATGCTGAACCTGTGTTCCCAACCACTGTCCCCACAGCTTTGTTTGTGCCTCTTATGTTATGCCAGATACAGACGTGGTTTCTTCTGCGGGAGGGATAATAGCAGTTTTTCCTAATTCGAGCTGGAAGTTTTCTATTGAATGCAGCGTTCAGAATCCTTGGACAATGATGAGATAAGACAACTAATAGGGCAGTAGAATACCCTATATTCCCACTGTCCCTATAGGGGTGAGAGGGACCCTGCTGTGCATTCTCAAAGAAAGATGCACCTGCAGAGTCACAGTGGGCTATAGTTAGCATGAAGTTTCTCATTCACTATTGTCTCTTTACCTCCTTTTAAAAATTTCCTGCCATTTTGAAATGGGAAATAAAAAGACAACATGCCATACAAATATGCCTGAGGCCAGTGATGGGAAGTCCAGAAGCAGCTGTCAGTTTGGGAGACTGGTGAAAATGACAATATGTTTACGTTTATAAAAATGCTGGTGTACTTACAAGGGTACAAGTGAATCTTTCTAAGAGTAGAATGCGAACGTTTTAAAACAATAACTAAGAAAATGACATGAAGGCCATGTTAACCAGTTTGATGGAAGTGTTTTGGATTGTGAGTGAAAACCCCACACTGTACCCCAGAAGTACATTAATGTACATAGTTACCATTCAATAAAAAAAAAAAATGCTGGTGTAGGTTATATTAATACTAACAAGAAAAGAGAGTTTAAGCTGATTTGAAGTCTGTACACACTGTTAGTGGGATCACATTGGTTTCCATAAAATCATCTCTCTTAAATATTCTGCCTCATCATTGTGCAAGATATTTAACACTGCATTTGGCAGAAAAACTCAAGTCCAGACTATAAATAGTCTGAACAAAAGGTGATAACGGTAGTCCCTACTCTTTACGGGGTGATTTCAATATGGTAGAACCTGCACACTGGCCCACCTCCCTACATTGACCACCTTAACTTGACCTAATTTTCACAACCCAGACATGCACCACGTGTGTGTTTCAGTACAGCAGGCCTAGTTCCTTATGTTGACCAGTCTGCTATAGTCCCCTGGTGATCACTTTACAGAGTTCTGCTGTACTCATTACCTGGGCTGTGCACAGGGACACTGCAAGGTACCTACTGGTATCTCCATTTTGTAGACGAGAACACTGAGGTTCAAAAAGTTTAAGGAATTCGATGCAGTTTGTGTGAGATCCAGGTCTTTTGACATCACTCCAAGCTCTTCAGCAGCTACTTAAGGCTTTTTGTTTCCTAGAGAGACATCCTTGGTTCCTTATGAAGTGACTCAATTATGACAGAAAAGATGAAATGTTTCTGCTTTTCTGTCTACTCCAGTTTATAGCGTGTTTGGGCTAGGGTGGAGTAAAGGCTGATCTTATCGGAGTTCATAAACTGAGGCTTTTTAAAGTGGCGTTTTGACCACAATGGGTGAATGAATTAGTTCTGGAGGCCAGTTAGCGGAAGAGCGGATGTGGAGGTGAGTATGTTAACTTTCAAAGACAGATGCTGCTGCCTCCATGAGCAGAAGGGCCGGAATGCTCCTCGAAAGTCTTCCCTGCGTCACATTTGGTCACAGCGTGTGATTCTCTTATCGGTCTCCTTTACCTAGAGTTAGGCTTACAATTGGTAAGAATTGGTCCAGTTTTCATAACTTATAATAACAACTCCTGATATTCTTAGAGCTTTTTTCAGAATGGGAAGTACTTTTTTTGTACATACTTCATGGTGAAATAAAACCAAACCAACCAACCAAAAATAACTCAACAGTATCTGAAACTTATAACTGAGATTCAAGTTATGTTCTTCCTCAGTTTTCTTCTGTGTAAATGAGGATGGTAAAATAATAAGCAGGCCACAGCAGCGACAGCTTAGGAGAAGCCTAGATATACCTTCCCTTGCTTAGTAAAGAGTGAGTTTAAGGAAGAATGCAGTAAGGGAAATCAGAAAGAGAAAACAGTCATTTCAGCAGGATTAAGATACATTTGGAAGAGATTTGACCTTTTCGTATTCTTGTTACATGTATGGCATTTTAAACCAAGCATAGAAATTAATATTAAAAAATATATTTGAAATAGACAGTGTCACCACAGTGTGGTAACATTTTTGAGTTATTATAGAAATATTGCTGGTTTCTTTAAATCTTACTATTAATGGAATGAAATTTACTCCTTTTCCTTTTGATGTTTTCTTTGGGTTTAACAGCAAAATAGAAATCATTAAAAATTAAATTTATGTACCAAAATATAATATTAAAAAGGCATATATTTGTTCAATAGTAGACGCTTTTCCACAAAAAGACTAAAATTCTTGAGAATAGATTATCCCTCCAACATGATCAAATGTAATAAAATTATTTTTATGCCTTGAAAGGCCTGGTAGTTCTCACTGAAAGCTTGGATCCCTTGATATAAATATGTGAGGACATATTTAGTAGTAAATATGTCTGGACATATGTCAAGAAATCGCAATATGTCAACTTAAGCCTATGCTATTATGCAAGTTATAGGGTCACTGAACAGTAAAAGACACTGTGTTTTCATTTTATTTCCATCTGCCTCTTATATGTATCACGTATTTACATAACACAGAGAAAAAGATTATACATAAGGGAATGATTATTAGGGCAAGTCTGTCTACCTACAGTGATACGAATTGGGAAACTTGAGGTTTTTTTTTTAATTAAATCATAGCTGTGTACATTAATGTAGTCATGGGGTACAGTGTGCTGTTTTCACACACAATCTGAAATACTTTCATCAAACTGGTGAACTTAGCCTTCATGTCGTTTTCTTAGTTATTGTGGTAAGACATTTACACTCTACATTTCGAAAGGTTCACACGTACCCTCCCTTGTAAGATGAACCACAGAAGAATGGAAGAAAAAGTATCCAATGTACTCAGCCCTACCATGAAACTAATTTATAGCTTTCGTAAGAAAGCTATAACCCAATTATAGCCCAAGAATATGGGGAGAGGGGAGAGGGAAGGGAGGGGCTGGGGGAGGATGGGTGGAGGGAGGATGATTGGTGGGACCACGCCTATGAATTGGGAAACCTGGATGGACAGAGTCCACGACAAAATCATCTTCCTGAACTCACAGAAGCAGATGGCTGTAGAACTGTTAGTGATGGTGAGAAAATCCCAAGTCCTTCATTTTCATAAGAAAAAAAAAAAGTAGCTACTTAGGAGCTGGGAGTAGAATTGAATTTTATCATCCAAAGACACAACTCAAATTCACTGTACCAGTTTGCTGACTCTGCCTAATAGTTCATACTTTGTAAGCTTTTCATCACTATCACTAAGGGAAAGTCTAGAAGTACTGAATTTGTGCTGTGTGTGTTTCCGCACGAGGGTGTGTATGTGGACATGTAGGAGTTGAGAAGAAGGAAGATTTGCAATAGATTTTTATTAACTAAAATCTCACATATCTTTAAGACAAGGGGTCAGACTAAAAAAGGTGACAGTTATCAGGAATTTTTTTTTTCTTTTTCTTTAAGTGAAATGTCACACCTTAAATTGTGTCTTAGCTCCAGTGCTAAAAACAGTTTAATTAACTGTATCTATTTCAATAAATTCCTTGGGAGAACAGACTACCATAGGGCTCATAAAGAATGAGAACATTAATTGCATTTGAGATTAGCCCAATTGAATTGAATTCTCACACACTGATGGCCTTTGTTCTTAAACCATTAATAATAGGTGTTTATATATCCAGCCCCTGATACATTTTCCACAAAACAGCTCTTCCATCAGTTTGGAAAAGTTAAATCTGAAAAAGAAAAGATCTCCAATCTGTGTAAACAGTGGGGTCAACTTGGAAATCACCTTCAAAAAACATTGATGGTAAATTTTATTATATATGGGGCTTTGGGGAGAAACAGCTGGATTCTTTTGGTAACTCCAGTTCAAACAAGATTTCTAACAAATATTACCTCCCCCCCCAAAGATAAAACCAAATTACCTAATAAAAAAATTCAATTTGTTGATAGATTAATTAAATTCCCTATCTACCCAACCCTGACTGAATCTATCCCATGGGAGTAAAATTGAAAGATGAATTTGCTAATTAATGTTAATACAGTAAATGGCACAATTAGCAAACTCACAAAAGAATGAACATCCCTTGGTGAGAGAGTCAGTTCAAGTGTATAAGGGAATTCTCCAACTACGCACAAGCTATTTGGGACAGAACAACTGGAATTCTATTAAATTTGGTTTGATAGTGATAATGCCTGAGGTAACCTTATAGAGAAATGTAAATCAAGGTGAAATTACTGTTTCAGGATTATATTTATTCACAGCTCAATAACTTCAGTCCAAAACCCAAAGCCTAAGATACTGACTATATATGTATATTTTGGCTTTCCTAATCACAGATATTTATGCAATTAAAGAATACACAATGTACCTTGTGAATAGAACAAAACAGATTTTCAGAAAAGGTATATTGGCATAGAATGCTTTTCAAGTGTTCAACGAGGAAAATTGACTGTGGGTATCTTTATTCTGCTAAAAATGGTCACAGTCTTTCTTGTGCTACATCCTGTTCTTTGCAATGTAATTTGCAGAATCTCCCATCAAGACATAACGCACATTTCTTGATTTTTTTTTTTTTTTTTTACTTTTTAAAAAATAGTCTCTTTCTGTCATTTGGGCCAGAGCGCAGTGGTGTCATCATAGCTCACTGCAACCTCAAAGTGCTGGCCTTAAGCAAGCATCCTGCCCCAGTCTCCTAGTAGCTGGGAGTATGGGTGCACATCACCACACTCAACTAATTTTTATCTTTTTTCTTTTTTGGTAGAGACTTAGTCTTGCTCTTGCTCAGGCTGGTCTTGAACTCCTGAGCTCAAAGGATCCTTCCACCTCAGCCTCCCAGAGTGCTAGGATTATAGGTGTGAGCCATTGCACCCAGCTCACTACTTTCTTTAAGACATATACTTTACTTTTTGACATTAGGATGATACTGTGACTTGCTTTAGCCAATAGCAGGTGGTGGAAGTGATGTCAGCCACCTCCAAATGTAGGCCACAGGCAACTCTGCAGCTTGGCTTAGCCTAACCTTGCCACCAGCATGTGAACAAGCCTAGGCTGGGCTGTTGGAGTATAACAGAGCCCATGGAATAGAGACAAATCATCACAGGTGAGGTCATCCTACACCAGTGTGTCCTCTGCCACCCCAGGTACTAACCACAGAAGCATTTATGAGCCCAGTGGATCACCCAGCTGATCTTAACCCAAATAGCTGACCTCAACAAATTATGAATAATTAATTTTTTACTAAATTACTTAGTTTGGGTTTCTTTGTTACGTAGCAAAAACTAACTGATGTAAACCTACATAGAACTATCAGTTTTCTTAAAAAATTTACATGACATTGTTCATACTGCCTAATTTATAATGATCACAGATAATGATAATTATTTTTGTTATTTTTTTATTTTTTGCAGTTTTTGGCTGGGACGGGGTTTGAACCCGCCCCCTCCAACATAAGGGGCTGGCACCCTACTCCTCTGAGCCACAGGTGCCGCCCTATTTCTGTTATTTTTACTGACTGTGCCACTCTATATCTTTCTATAATAGATAAAGAAAGACTTCTTGCAAGTTAGAGGGAGAAAAATGCTGGCTCTGGCCCTTGGTAGTTTTTACATTGACTTAATAATTAAGATATCTGTGCCTTAATTTCCACATCTCTAAAATGGAGATAATGACATTACATGTCTTATAAGATGTGTGAAGATTCATTGAGATGATTTATGTCAGGCACTTAGAGAATATTTCCTCAAAATGTGTTAGCTTACTATGAAGGCTTCTGAACAATTTACCTTGAGGGATATGGCTGACATAACATTGTACAAGGTAAGATGTTACAGGTGACACACAGCAGGTATTTTAAATAGTTAAGAGCAATAGAACTCTATTTTTTCATGCCGTTAAACAATTTTAAACACCTAATAATTGTATATGCTGCATGCCCCCAATAATTCCATGTCCTTCAGCAACTGCCTAAAACAGCTGGGAAATCCAATTACTTCATGTAATTAACAACAATGATAATATTTGTATGTGGCAAGTATTACAGATGTTACCTTGGGAACTAATGAGCTTCAAAGACATGAAGTGACTTTCCTAGGTTCACATATCAGTGAGCAGTTCAACAAAGAAAGGACTTAAGTACTCTTGACTGGAGTTGATTGCTTTAGCTGTCAGAGACTATTTCTAAGCGGGCCAAGTTTCTCATACATATTGATGAAAAAAGAAATCACAACTTGTTGGAAATAAAGATTGAGATGTTAAAAAAAAAGATGGGTTGATTTGCTGATACATCTAGTATGGGACTAATAGGCCTATGATATTAATGTCAATTTTTTTTTAAATAGGAAAACAGGTTTCCGACAGTGGTTAGCCATCAGCCAGAACCCATCTTCCCTGGTTGCAGAATTGGATATAAAAGAGGGTGTTAATAAGGGCCTCATTGATTTTTTAGACAGTCAGCTGTGTTTAGGGGAAAATTTAATGTTCACTTCAAGGCACAGTTAATTAGCCCCCTTAACCAAGAATTTGCACCCATCTAGCAGGTATAAAATATAAAAACGCTATTGATAGATTTCTCACACCTCTCCTGTTGCACAGAAGTATGTAACATATTGGGGCTAGACTCTTCTCCCCATCGTAAATTGCTCCCTGGAAATTGCATCGGCTTTTCCAGGACCTCTTTTTGTATATAACAGGGCCATGAAAATGACTGATACTGAGTTTGTGGTCTTTAAGCCAAAGTTGAAGACGAATATTGGTTGCACAAGTTACTAACTCTTCAACTTTGGACAAGTCATTTAAACTTTCTGGCATTTCATTCGCTTGTCTGTAAATTGGTAAAGCTATCAATCACTTTGTCTGGTTATTGAACCCCGGGGTACTGCCTGTGTGGGCAGAGGTGCTACCATTAACACAATGAGCCTTTTCCATCTAACTTACTCCTTCCTGATGACTCCTATTATCCTCTTCCCACTCCATAAATATACACTCTGATAAACTTAACTTTTTTATCCTTATAATTATCAAAAATAACCCTTGCTTTTGAAGCAATGAGATCAAAGATAAATGCATTTTTAAGTTCTCATATTGGCATCATACTTTTGGATGGATTCAAGGTTGAAAAGCTCTGGATACACAATGCTTTCTGTGCTTGATCTTAGTATCGCCTCTAATGAATACCCTAATCAATATCTTGCTGTATGAATAAGCCCTTCCAAAGATTCATTTCTTATTCAGGCAACTAAAATATTATTTTGGGCACAGAGGCAGCAAGGTTACTAACATTTCCAGCACGTATAAAACAACAATGAAACGCATGAGCCAAATGGCAGTTCTAACATATGGACAGGGTAGAGAGGAATGTTGGTTGCCAGGGGTATTTTTAGCCACACTTAATATTTCCACTGGTTTTGTCCACTTCAGCTACAGTAGAACAACCCTCCTGCATAAGTGAAAAGTGGTTCCCCTGTAGAGTGAAAAATATTAACTGAAGGAAATAAAATATTATCCAGATTTCTAATTTACGAGTGTAAATTCACGTATTCACCTAGAAATTTCTGACTCGATGAATAAAACAGTAATAAGCTGTAGAACATTTCAAAGCTATAATACAGGATTTGTTTGATGCCCTGCTCATTTGTAGTTGGAGTTTTTCCACGTGTGCTAAGCTATGTAGACTACAAGTACCAAATAAATGAAAGATTATTCACAATGTTTTTATTTTCTCTAAGTACTACAGCAATTCCTCTGCATGATTTCATATGCAAACACACAACTTCAAGTAAAGACGAAAACATAGTTTTGTTGTATTTGTGGTTATAAAATAGTTCCTCCTCTCCGTGTGTTCCACTCTGTGTTTTAAATAAATTCTAATTTACTCTGACATCTTCCTCCTGTCCTATTCCCCTTTCATGCAGCTCCGACACATTCTTCACTTTCAACTATCTAATTTTACGTAATATTTACCTAAATTATAGGTAGTGTAGAGGAACAGGTATTTAAAACGTTAAACTTTTTCTTACAAAAAAATTCTAACATATAAGAAAAGCCAGGAAAATGAGTACAATGAACACACATCTAAAAATCACACAGCTCCAATAATCAGGTCAGTTTTTGTCATTAATTTCCGTAATATTGAATTTCATAAAGTGTATGATACTGTAAGAGTCTCTACAATGATATTATCAGCACTACACATTAAAGAGAGTTCCTTTTTCTGGTATTGCCTTTAATAAAGACAAAACAATGGGAAACAAAGCACATATTTTTCTTTCTCCCACTGTTTTCCAATGAGATGAGACCTGCGGTGAATTCTTCTCAAGTTTTTTTTTGTTTAATGGTGTATGTCGGCAGGAGCATTAAAGTGTACTCTGGTTGCAGATCAATATGACACTGACTAAATATAGATTAACTTACGCAGTAGACTGAAAGGAGCCATGTTGGACAAATGAGTAAATAATGTCTCCTTTAACAAGTTCATAATTATGTATTTTATTACATAAGCCCTTTCACAAACAGCTCCAGGGAACTGTTATAAACCGCGCCTGGACAGTGCTCATTCTAGCAAACACACTGAGGATGGGGGCAGCCGAGAGACTAGAGGACGAAACCCTTGAAGGGAACAAAGCAACGGGAGCCCCATTATTGTTTTTTCACCCTTCTTGAGAGGAAAGATGAGAACAAATGCGATTTGAGAAAAACATGGTCTGCAGAGACCAGGGAAACCGACAGAAATTCATTTATCTTGGGATATTTGACACATGTATGGATGGGGAAGGGGAGATAAGATATTATGCATGTACCATATTATACAAACATACGTACTATAAAAGTTAAATATAAATGATACATATGCTTAATATAGATCGTACATCAACTAAAACATTATCGTAATAAAATATTAAGCAACCAAAAGTAGCTTCTTAAGTGAGGCAAAAACAGAAGGAAAAGGGGAAAGACCACACCCTGTCCACTGGACTCTGCCGGCCACCTCTCCTGGGCATGCCGTCCTTCCCACGTGGATATTTCCCTTGTTTTCCATTTGGCTTTCTATTTATTTTTAAAAGATGCACATCCAATATCATCTCCTTTCTTTTTTTTATTAAATCATAGCTGTGTACATGAATATTATCATGGGGTACAGAGTGCTGTTTCTATGTACAATTTGAAATACTTTCATCCAACTGGTTAACATAGCCTTCGTGTCATTTCCTTAGTTATTGTGTTAAGACATTTATATTCTACATTTAGAGAGATTCACAAGTACCCTTATAGGATGAACCATAGGTGTGATCCCCCCAATCACCCTCCCTCCACCCACCCTCCACCCTCCCCTCTCCTCCCTCTCCCCTTTTCCCATATTCTTGGGCTAAAATTGGGTTATAGTTTTCCTATGAAAGCTATAAATTAGTTTCATAGAAGGGCTGAGTACATTGGATACTTTTTCTTCCATTCTTGAGATACTTTGCTACTAATATTCTTTTTAGCGAAGTATCATCTGCTTTCAAAAGCTTTCCCTAACTAATCTTGGCAGCCAGGCATTTCTCTTTCCGTGAGCTGTAACAAGACCTAACATTTCTTGAGATTTATATGCCAAATGCTTTCTGGACATCATCCCACTTACTTGGTAACAATACTATGAAGTTATGCCCATTTCAGAGACTAGGAAACTGAAGCTAAAGATATGAAATGATTTACTGAAAGACACACTTCGTAAACATTTTTGTTAAAGCCTTTCACAGAGATACTCAAAATTATTGACATCAGCATGAATTGTGTCTTTCCCACACCACTTAGCCAGCACCCAGCAGTCCCTCCAGATACTGATAAATGCACGAATGCCACCTACGATTAATGTCCTCAACTACAGACCAGAGAAAACAAAGAGACATGTAAAACTTACAAATCTCTATGAATTGGAAAGGCGTGTCGTGCATTTGACTTTCTCTGTAACCATGGAGGGGTCATGGAGGTGCAGGTGATTTGTCTCAAATGTGATTGTTCCAGCAATACATGGTAAAAATCATGGAACTCAATTCTTCTTTATACATAAGAGCAAATGGCATCTCCCATGACAACAGAAATTTGCCCGGGGATACATAATTAGTCGCTCAGGAATCTGGAACTCCAACCCAAGCCACCTGACTGTCATAAGCATTCCCCCATCAGTTATTCTGTAACTAAGTTCTGCTGATGGTCATCACTCAGGGGGCAAAAAAAGAGGGTATTCATTCCAGAAAATTAAAAAATCTTTAACTAGGGAGCACACAGACTCTGTCCTGTTGAGATCACATCCATTGCCTTCTGAGTTAGCCAAATATTCTTTGTCATCATCCCCATGGTAGAACTGACCGTACCTGGGAGTTCAACAGATCTAAGTTTGCATCCTTTACTGGCCATATGCCCTGAGAGATGACTTCCTGGCTTATGAACCTCAGTTTCGTCCTTGCGAAGTGGGAATGGTTACATTTACTTCATAGGGCGAGTGGGAGGATGGGAAATATGTGTATGTTAAGATTTGCTTTCATTTTAATCCCCAAAGTCACTCATTGTTTTTAACGTACCCAGGATTTGTTGTCATGAGGCCCGCTAAGATGTGCAGACGTGGAAATCAATGTCATGAGAAGAAGCGTGTGCTCACAGGTCCCCAGAAAGGAGGTTTCCCATGCAGGGCCACGTGGGTGCCCAGCAGCAAGAGAAAGTCTTTATTGTGGGTTTCCAGGGAAAGAAAGGGCAAGACAGGGTGGGACATTCAGCAAGATTGGGGCTAGAAAATTTGAATAATTTCCCTGGGCCCTGGGTCCTAGGGGAATCTCTAATTGTCTGGTGCTGGTCATGGGACGAATTAGGGTA
>NW_003852429.1:4138436-4153367 GCF_000181295.1 Otolemur garnettii | reverse complement strand
ACAGGCAAAGCGTTTACTATCTTTAGGAATTAGCTAAGGCATCAATATGCCAAAGCACCATAAAGTACCCTCCCTTCAAAAATCCTACCACATAATTCATACACTAATCCTACTAGGAAACTAACAGCACAACACTGAAGATGTCTGCCTGCCCAGACATCCCCATTACTGATTTGTTATTTGGCTAACAGCATGCAGTGGGAATGTGGGACACATTTTTCATATCATCCAGGAGGTAGAGAAAGAGAGAGAAACACAACCAAAAACAAACCAACAAAATAAACAAACAGAATGAATGAGAAAATCTATTTCCTCTATCAAAAGGCTGTTTCATGCACCATTCTCCTGATCAGCCTTTTCTAATTGCATACTTTGTTTTCCATTATGTAATAAAGATAAATTCCTAGGGAGCCGAGAGAGGTTTAAGATTCAGATTGTGACGTATTCTTGACTAACCCTAGGGTAGGATTTCTCAACCTCAACACTACTGAAATTTGGGACCAGATGATTCTTTTTATTTTATTTTATTTTTTTGCAGTTTTTAGCTGGGTCTGGGTTTGAACCTGTTACCTCCAGCATATAGGCCAGGACCCTACTCCTCTGAGCCACAGGCACCGCCCGCCAGATGATTCTTTGTTCTGTTCTCTGCCTTGGATTTAGTAGCACCTTGGGTCTCTACCTGCTAGATGCAGGTGAACCCCCCCCACCCCCCGCAAGCACACACATAAATGTCATCATCAGTAATGTCTCCAAGGCACTGCCAAATGTCCCCTGGGACAATAGCCCCCCACCCTCCTCCCTGTTTGAGAACTGGCTTTCCAGATAATTCATCATTTAGTTTGGCCACATTTCCACCCAGTTCTTTCGTTCAGGAGTCTGAAAGGTTTTTTTTTTTAGAGACAGAGTCTCACTTTGTTACCCTAGGTAGAGTGCTGTGGTGTCACAGCTCACAGCAACCTCCAGCTCTTGGGCTTAGGTGAGTCTCTTGCCTCAGTCTCCTGAGTAGCTGGGACTACAGGCACCCGCCACAATGCCCGGCTATTTTTTTGTTGCAGTTTGGCCGGGGCCGGGTTCGAACCCACCACCCTCAGTATATGGGGCCGGCGCCCTACTCACTGAGCCACAGGCGCCTCCCCTCTGAAAGGTTTTTATCCGTTATATTTGAAATAATCTTTAAAGGCAGAGACGTGAACTCATTCTCCTCCTCGTCTCAAAAAGGAAAATGAAGTCGCAAAGCACAGTGAGCTACAGTGCAAATGGAGACGGTGCTGAAAGAACGACGCTGCCCCAAAGAACAACCGCAGACTCCTGGCGAAATCGATTAAAATGTGTTCAGGTCAATCTCCACTCCGGAAGGCGGGACATAGATGTTGCCAAGCTGCTCTAGCTGTGCTTAGGTGAGCAGAGAAGGAAAATGGGCTTGGATATGTTCCTAGGATTTCTCATCTGCCCTAGCCCGGCGTAGGAAAGCTTACATAAGCAATAGGCGTCTTAGTGTTTTTGTTTTTTATTTTTATATACAAGGTGGACATAAAAAAGTAGACAAGCTCTAAGTTGACTAACATCAATGCTGGATGCCGAGACAGGCAAGGAGCAGAATGACCATTTGAGATTTGCTATAATGAGACGGGCCAGATGTTCGCAAATAGGAAAACACATGCCGGGGGACCTCAGTCCGTTGATTTTTCTGTGCTCTTGTTTGTTGGAATCTGATTAGCAATGACTGAGAAACTATGTAGGTAAAATTAAAGAACCAAATGGAAGCTCGAGAAATAAAACCAGATGTAGATAAGGATCAAAGAAGCACATATTTTTAGAAGTAATAGATACTATTAGCACACAATAAAATGTTTCCTATCACATGGAGTTTGTCTTCGTATTATCCAAGGTCACTAAATATTTCATTCCTATCATGCAATAGAGACTGTTATAGTTGACACAGAGTTCAGGGTATTGGATTTCAACTATGTCGAGGTTGAATTTTTTCATTTACATACCTTGGGGTTCTTAGTTGATTAAATCATGGTGTACCTCATAAATTAAGAAAAAGTATTTTCTGAGACAGAAACGTGCTTTAAGGAAACATTTGTTGAAGACAGGCATTGAGACTATAGTGGTGCACGATACAGGCTGAGTTCCAGGGGACCTGAGGAAGCGTGTGTTCTAGAAGCGAACGCTACGAAACTAGAATATAACTTATTCTAGTGGCAGAATTTTAAACGCTTTCTCTTCCAACCTGCTTATGGTTGTTCCACCGGGGAAGGTAACTGAACTAACACTTCTGAATAAACACCTGAATTTCATAGTCTTCTGAAAAGTCAATTTCAAATTCAAGGCTTTGATAAGTTCAAATCTATGAGCTGTGTTGTTTCTGTAGTTATTTTATGTGTCAGTGATGTTTCCCAGAACCTAAAAGCAGGCAGGGACTAATCAGCACAGCGATTGGAGAGAATGTCTGTGTGGTTTTATTACCAGTGAAATACTCCCCCTTCGAAATGGATTATTTAAGTCTGCAACATATAGAAAACGGTTTATTGATTTATGCATTCTGTTGTGGCACGTTCGTAGGCGTTGGTGGCTATACCAAAGCAGTCACACCTGAAAGCGCTACAATTCAGAGAATATATTTACTTCCCATTGTGCCGAATGCACGTGATTCTGAGGTGCTGCCCTGATTCTCTGGAGGATTAGGTACATTTTTATCCAGATTTGTTTTGGGTTCAAACCGAGCAGTTCCTCTTTCTGTTTATCAGCTTAAAGTATTTACAGGAAGCTGAAATTTAGTCTTTAGAAGGATTTGCCTAAGTTGTGCCTTTGTTTCTCTGTCCTTTTTATGGGAAGTGTTATTTAAACTTATCTCTTTCTAGAAAAGGAAGGGAAAAAACCTCAAAGCCGTTATTTCCTTCAGTGTCTTGAGAAGTGGAAATTTATTACCTGTACCTTCAAAGTTATGTTTAAACACATGCGGTAGATCAACAGGTACGGCAGTTTGGCTGAGACCTTTGGTGAGAACGGCTGAGCGAATTCCCACTTTAATACACCCCTCTCTGGTTGCAAACAGAGTAGTGGTGAAAAAACTATAAAATAAGAAAAATAAAAGAGACACGGAGATGAAGCCATATAAAATCTGAAAGAAATATGAGACATGGAGTATGGATTGAGGAGCGGCAACACGGATTTGAGAGGATCCCAGAAGAAAGAATGGAGATGGTGGACGGCAGGGAAGAAATGGAAAGAGGTAATAGTTGAAAATTTTCCAGAAGTATGAGTCCTGAGATTCTAAGAAATTACGGTGTTAGCCTCCCTAGTCCTGATAAAAGTAATCTAGAGTACAGACAGCAATATTCTGTTTGTTTTTCTTTTCTTTCTTTTTTTTTTTTTTTTTTTGAAACAGCGTCTTATTCTGTCACCCAGGCTAGAGTGCAGTGGCACCATCACAGCTCCCTACAAGCACAAATTCCTGGGCTCAAGCCGTCCTGCTGCCTCAGCCTCCCAAGTAGGTGGGACTACAGGCATGCACCATCATGCCCAGCTGATTTATCTACTTTTTTTTTTTTTGTAGAGATGGGGTCTTGCTATGTTGCTCAGGCTGGTCTGGATCCTCTCACCTTGGCTTTCCAAAGTGCTGGGATTACAGTTGTGAGCCATGGCACGGGGCCTGAGACAGCCATATTCTAATGCCATGTTGGAGGGACTGTCAACAGAAAGTTTAAAATGAATGGGTATTGTCTTTAAGGTAAAAAGGCCTATAATAAATGCACTACCTTCATATTTATTATGGTAAATCTAAGGACTAAGGAGATTGAATATGACACATCATTTATTTTTTGCAAACTCTGGAAAACAACAGGAAGTCATAATTTGAAATACCGTGATGGGGTAAAGCTTCTCCCTGCTTTCCACAAACAATGTAGACACATTCTCCCGTGACTCTATTCACAGTAATTGTGTATGTAAGTTTTTTGGTCTGATTTTTCACTGCTATTTTCTTTTATTTTACAGAACAAATAAAATCTAATATAACCCGGATCTGTTTTTTTTGAAACAATATGAATTCCAGTATTATAAACATAGGCCCTATTAATGAGTTTTATATTTATAAATGTACAAAATCCATGAAATCTATCCCTTTGAGGGCACTGGATGAAATTATAAAGGTTCACAAAGAATAATCTGTGGATGTCGGATGAAGGAAAGTGCTGATTTTTCTCTAATGCGGTCAGCCTAGTGGCATTGAAAATAGCATTATTTCCCACTCTCTTGGAGAGTTAGGTATACTGACTTCCTGTCACCCCAGAAAAGATCCATCTTCTTAGAGCCCTCACCTGCGACTCCCGCTTCAGCCTTGCCAGGCTCCTCCTCTCCCCTACTTCTGGGCTCTGCTAATGTCACCTTCCTCAACATCCCTTTGCGGGGGACCCAGGGCAGCTGCCTCTGTCACCTCACTCAGCTTCCTGTTTAATAACATCTGATGTTTCTCCAGGCTCCAGCATTTCCTTATCAAAACGACTGATGAAAATCCCCCTAGATGCCAGAGAAATCATCTAAGAGAACGGATGTATCTTTCTATTTAGTGAAATGAATACATCAATGTGATTTCATTTGGTTCTTGATATGCCCAAACACACAAAGGATTGTGTGCGAGTAATGCTAAGAATTTACAAAAGATGCAAAGTTATGATGGCTTCTGTTTTGAAGGAATTTACAAGCTAATTGAGGAGCAAAGATAGGGCATTAATTCATTTGAAGAAAACTAGTGCTGTATGGCAGTCTGTAAGTGTCGGGTGAAATTATTGTTAACTGTTTTACAGCCCACCGTCCGTGGAATTATCAAGTTTTATCCTACTTAGCGTTTGCCATGTTGATATCTTAATGACGATTTCATTGGTTGGCTGATGCTTCTGATACACACAAGCTTCTGTATGCAAGTAGACAGGTAAGCAGGACATATATTTGGTAATTTTGTCACAATTTATACCTAATATCTGACAAGTGAGATGGAAGAGGCAATATATAAATGGCATTCCATTTTTGAGATATTTTGTGTGTGTGTGTTGTTTTCTGGATAACAGTGGCCTGGACTGTAAAGTTACCTCCAACATTAAGCATCCCTGTTTCAGGCACATTCAGTTCCCAGGCAGAACTGGCTTCCCGATTTTCATTATTGACACGGAAGTAGCACTGGCTGTGTCTCCTCCCAGGGTGCCAATGTCAGCATATTCAGGAGGTGATTCATTTCTGTCACTTGTATCATAATCAGCCTCAGCGTCCTATCACGTAATGCATCACTGTCAGACCCCCTGACTCCTTGATATCTCTGTCCCTGCTGAGGCCTGGAGATCAAATCATACCTGATAAGGAAAGCCAGGGCCAGAACCCAGTGTCTGAGGAAGTAAACCAGGAGGGGCGCGTTTCGGTATGCTAACTTCGTGCAGCCTCCCTGACAGCTCTCAATAGATGGATAAGGTTGCGGTTTTCCAAGGAGCACCTTAATGTATCTGATGATAATCGCTTTGTTGGGTCCTGTAACAGAATCAGTCAACTGTCAAGTGCTACTACTTCCTGTGCTGCCTGCTTCCTGCCCTCACTGAGGCCCCAGGCTTGATCAAGGCCCTGGTCATCTCATCTGGAGTCTACTCTTTGGCAACATTACTGCCAGCCACATGGTTCAAACCCAAAGTGGTTGCTGACATGATTTTGACATCTGTCATTGACACAATCAACACCAGTACCTCAAAATGCATTTTAACTGAGTTATTCTTCAACTCCAGTCAAGGCAAATAATTTCCTCAATCTACACAAAGAACACAAAGAATTTTTTAGGATATTAAGAAATCTGCCAACTCAACCCATCTGTTGAGTTAATTTTTCTCGACTATGCAAAGTGTCGTGTCCTTGACTTAAAGTCTCTCTTTTTTTTATTCCTGCCACACAGCCTTACCCTTTCTATGCCCCACTCTGGCATTTTTACAGCACTGAGACACCACTACAGTGGACTTCCATTGGTGGAGCTGACCGTGAAGAGCATGGGCTATCATTGCAAGTGTCTTCACCCAGCACAGTCGCTCTGTAATACGCAGCTCTACTGTTCTGCATATGTTGAAAATGAATCTACTCACCCATTGGCAATAGAAGATAGACTCTGACTCACAGATAGGTTTGAAAATCATCCATTGTTATGTAGCCTCATCTGTTTCACACGAGTCCCAAAGCTTTTAAATACCAGTCATTTGGCTGGTGATAGAGGTGGACCAAAAATACCATGAAGTCCGCCAGCACATGCCATGATTCTGTGGCCCCAGTGCTATCCTTTCACCAGCTGAGTGAGTGGCCTCAGGCACACATTTGTATGCAATGATAATGATAGACTCATGTGTTATTATGGTTGAAAGGGATTCCAGAGATAATTTGTTCCAATTCCCTCATTTGCTAGCTTAACATGTGAAGAAGAGAGAGATTAAGGGACCTGCCCAAGGCCACCAAACTTTGTAAATTTGCATATCTAAAATATTATTCTAGAAATTCCTTTCCTATGCTTTAGCTCTCTTGATTTCGAAAGTCCAGGGGAAGACTCCTGGAAACATGTGGAACACTCTTTTTTTTTTTTTTTTTTTTTTTTAGAGACAGAGTCTCACTTTGTCACCCTTGGTTGAGTACTGTGCCATCACAGCTCACAGCAACCTCCAGCTCTTGGGCTTAGGTGATTCTCTTGCCTCAGCCTCCTGAGTAGCTGGGACTACAGGTGCTCACCACAATGCCTAGCTATTTTTTGGTTACAGTTTGGCTGGGGCTGGGTTCGAACCCGCCACCCTTGGTATATGGGGCCGGTGCCCTACTCACTGAGCCACTGTCACTGCCTATATAGAACATTCTTAACCCAACAGAAACTCTGACTTGTAGTTTCTATGTCTGCTCAAGGACGGCAACTGGAGAAGAAAAGGGGAAGAGGAAGAGGATGTTTATCGAGCATCTGTTAGGCACAGGTGCATCCTACAGGTCAATAAGCAGTGGCATTTATTGAAGGCTTGCCTCAACTCCATGAAAAATAAACTTTTTAAATTATTATTCCCAGTTTACAGATAAGGAAATGAGGGCAGAGTCACTGAGCTAACAAGTGGTGGGGCAGGAGACACCCCGAAAGACTGTGTTATCTGCCCCCAGGAAACCTCATCATCCCTCCAGGGGACGGTGTTATCCTTCGATGTGTAAGTCTAGGCTGCCTCTTTTCAGTCTGTGCAAGTCCATGATGTATTCATCAAAAAAAAAAAAAAAAATTGATGACTTAGGCATTTTAAGCCATGATCCAGAGAAGAGAAACTGAAATCAATTTAGCAAACTAATAAAAAGAGTAGATTCTTCAGCAATACATATAATACTTCTATTTTGACTTTTCCTTCCTTTCTTTCTGTAGTGAAGGAGAGATAGGGCAGATTTTCGCTAGGATATTTGGCCTGGGAAAGTTTCTCACACAGGGGATGGAGTGTACCCTGTGCTACTCCTTCCCAGATGCCTAATGTAGCTTCCAGCACAAAGGCTGTTCAAGGAGCATGTGGCCAGTGAGAGGATAATGGCAGCCTGGCGCACCACTGCCACTGCCTGAACTCTCCACGGTGGGTTGGATCTGATTTCTTATCTGATTCAAGAGAGAGATTTCCTGTGGGGCATTATCTCCAAGGAAGTCCTCTGTCTGTTGGTGGCAGTGAATTTTAAGGCAGCTGTGCCCTAGGATGGAATGAGAACAAAGATTTAATCTGAATTCACTCAAGAAATACAGCTTCAGGGTGTGAATCCCAGCTCCGGCAGGGGGCTGAGCAAACAGGAACAATATCACTGTGGTTTTACACTTAAGATGTGTAACTTGTCAGAGGAGTGAAATCTCTTCTGGAATGTGTGTTAGGAGGATGTTGTTCAGGCAGAAGGCTGTTCACCAGAACACTTCCCTGAAGACATTTTTCAATTACAGATGCATTGCAATTAGAGATGGAAAGGCTGTATGGGGTCATCACGTTTATTTTGTCTGGCAGGATGGGCACAGCCTGGGATTCTGCTTCACATCGAATGCCTTCCAAAATCTATCTTATATGATTTCACGTGGGGGGCTCTGTCCATAATCTTAGAACGCAAAACTGGTTTCCCACGGATATCACTTGAATTTTAACTTACTTCTGCTACTTTTTTCCAAGTGATATTTATCCGTTTAATTTTATCAAATCATCTTACTACTTTGTTTCCTAGGATGAGATGAGAGAATGTTTTTCCTAGACTGACCCTGAGAGATCACCTACCATAAGTTATTTATGAAAAGAACATTGAGGTTCATAGAGGCTAATTTAGGGATTTTCCCTGCTTCTCAATCCATTACCTGTATTAGGCCTTTCACCTAAATCTCTAATATAGTACCTTTCCTTTATATGTAACAATTGACCACCATTTTACAGATTGTTGAGTCCTTCAATGTAGGATGGGGTTCCTTTATAATTATGGTGCCAGAAAAAAGTACTTAACGGCTGGAACAGATGTTCACATTTATTATATTTTTGAAACAGAATTTGGTCAGTGCTACATCTCATGACATAGAACAAAGATTAGTGTTTTATAGGGTGCAATTAAACTCAAAACATTATTTTTCTTGCAACGACGTTTGCATAAAAAGCAACATTCTAAAAAACAGTCAACATTTAACAAGCTCAACATCGGCTGCAAATATTTGGTCTGGAGGGCAATTAAGCCTTCTTGAACACTGCTACAAGTCTACATTGCTCAGTAAAATATTCTACTCAGTGTTTGATGCTAAATGGATATTTATTGTGGGTGACAGAAGAACATTTATAGACCAGATGGGTAATAGTAATTTGATAAAACATGGATACTGTATTTTGTTCTTAGTTATTGTTACAG
This sequence comes from Otolemur garnettii, assembly GCF_000181295.1. Lineage (NCBI taxonomy): Eukaryota > Metazoa > Chordata > Mammalia > Primates > Galagidae > Otolemur > Otolemur garnettii. The sequence goes on along the minus strand of NW_003852429.1, from coordinate 4,144,469 downwards.
ACTAAACTGTATCCTCTAAAGAATCATATTCTGATGCACCAACCCCCAATGTATTTGGAGAGGGGGGCCTTTAGGAAAGTTATTTAAGGTTAAATGAGGTAGGAGTGGGATCCTAATCTAATAAGGCTCATGCTCTAGTAAGAAGAAACATCAGAGAGCTCACTTTCTCTCTGCCATGTGAGGGCACAGGGAGAAGGTGGCTGTCTGCAAGTCAGGAGGAGAGCCCTCCCCAGAAACTCAATTAGCTAGCACTTTGACCTTGGGCTTCTAGTCTTCAGAGTTGTAAGAAAATTAATTTCTGTGCTATTTTGTTAAAGCAGCCATAGCAGACTAGTATAGTTATCAAGTCCTCCTTCTTAAAGCTGAGGACTTGATGACACTTGGCGAAAGCAAAGGACACATCAAAATAAGGAGGTGTTGCCTGAGGTCTAGATGAGTGGGCCAGCAGTGGTGGAGTCTTGTGTGGAACTCGCCCCACACCTTCCTGTTCCTCCAGTCCCTCCCATCTTCCCTATAGTCCCAGCAACACCACGAGCAATTTTCTTTCTCCCTGTAGATTTGTACTTTGAGACCCAAAGGAGTGGCATCTACGTGTTAAACCCATCAGATTTCTACCTCACTGATTATACAGTGATATAACCCAACAATTACTTTTTTCCTTATCAGAGATGTGGAAATTCTATCATTTATCAGACATATCAACAGGCATCTGACTGAAGCCACAAGCAAATTAGCACAGAACAGTCAATAAGTGTCTCCCTTTAAAAATATTTTGCATTTCCTACTTTTCATTTAACTTAAAGCTAAAGTTCCAAACATGAGAATGAAGTTCCCCCTCATTCAAATACAGTTGTGTGCTAATTATGGCGCACATTGAAAATGAACCAAAAAGGGCACATTTAAGAAACGCCTTCTGGGGTTCTGCCAACTCACATAACACCAAGTGGTTTTGACAAGCAGCCTAAAATCCACTAATCGCCGGGGTAAAATTCTTTCGCTTGTTCCAGTTACTTTCAACTCCAACAGAAATTTGACTTGACAGGTTTACTGGGGTCCTGGGAACAGTGGGTGTGAGGCAAGACTCAGCCTCAAAGGGCAAAGGTCAGTGATCAGAGTCTGAACCCACCCAGCATCTTGAGATGAAATTCACTATTTCTACTGTCAGACACACTTCCATACAAGAAAGAGCCTTTAAAATATTTTGGTTTCTTGCTTAGAAGTCACTGATTAATGACAGTTGACAAGACATAAACGTACAATATAACATCTTTATATAGCATGCCCTTGGCTTTGTGGTTTTCAAAATGAGGTTGGCTTTGAAAGCATAATTGTACAGCCTGTTTTCCTGCAGCCAAAATAAAAATTAAAAAGAAAAATTCCTCACTTGGTTAAAAAAAATTTCTCTATTATAAGATATTCTTGTGCTCTAAGCCCCAATTAGGGGAAAAAAACCTCAAAAGGTTATTCAAGTTAATTGTTGTATGGAGTATGGCCTGGCTCTTTCTCTCTGATAATGACAAAAATCTATTTCCCTAGTGACAGAGTGTCTCAAAGGCCATCTATCTTTTGACTACAAAGAATGTTGAGGAGTATCTATTTTAATATGTCAGCATCAAAGAGAAATTTGTTCTTACAGCCTGGAGATGCTCCCAGCACACTGAGCAAACATTCTGAGCATGAGGTGGATTTTGGCTTTGGACCATATCTTAGGAAGCTCACACTTAACTCCTGCTGGGTCTTCCCGTAACTGTGGCTGCTGTGGGTTCCCCTTGTCTTCCAAACCTGAAGCTTGGCCATCCCAAAGCACAGTTTATGTGAATTGATGGGTATGGACTCTCTGCCATGTTTCTCAGACACATGAGGAATGTTTAAAATGCCTTCTGAGAAGTGGCTGATTGGGATGGCAACAGAGGCCGAGTCTGCACATCCAGAGGGCGCATAGCGCTTTCTATATTTTCTGGGTATTGCCCTGAGTTCTTCATTTGAATTATCTCATTTAATCCTCTTGATAGTCATATGGGTTAGTTACTTTGCAACCCTGGTTTGTAGATGAGGAAGCAGAGGATAGGTGAGGTAAGGAACCGTCCCAAGGTAGTCAGAACAATGATGTGGAAATGCATGCCTAGGCTCACTGCCTGGAAGGAAAGGTCAGTTGTTTAGACATGGTACATGATTTGAAAACATTAATTTCATTATTGGCAATCATGAGGCACGCTTCTCTGTTTCAGAACTGTAACCATCTCTGGTCCTCAGCGGTTGAGTTGAAGTATTCTTGTAATCAAAGCTATGTCCTTGGAATCTCAAGGCACTTTCCATACCCACAGTGGCTACTTACTGGGGTTGGTTGGGTGGGGAGGGCTCATGCAAGCTCTAAAGAGGAGTGGATTGTGGAGGAAGAGAGAGGAAGCTCAGAAGACCAGGAGGGTTTTAACTCCTTTGAGGACTACAGATCAGGTGCCCCTAACAGAACATGGGGACACCTGTTTAAAAGAGATGAAAGGAAGTACACCAGCAAAGTTGGTATTGGAAGGAGGGAGGCCTTAGAGGTGCATCCATAGGTCCTATGTGTAGGCGCTTTCTGTTTCTTACACTCTTCTGTCTTAGATTTTCCCCTGGGGGTGTGAGTGGTGGGGGCCATACACACCTAGAGAGGCACACACCTACACATACACAGTCACATACAGACATACGCACATACATTCGCACAGATACATGGATACAGGTACACTCACAGACACAACACACCTATACAGGTGCACACATAAATATATTAGGGTTAATCTAAAAAAACACAACATGCTCTATTAAATTTGAATTTCAGAAAAACAACACTGTTAGTATAATTATGTTGTAGTTATTACCTATAACTATCCTAAAAAAGGATAATATACCTAGCCTAAAAAATTGCTCATTTATATGAAATTCAAATTTAACTATACATGTTGTACTTTTATTTAATTTGGCAACACTAAGAAATATATACATGTACATATGTATGCATAAACATATACACATAAATATGCATGCATACATTTAAATCTATGTACTGCATAGGTAATTTTCCATAATATACCCTGACTCTAATATGAGGTTAGCACCCTGCTCTGATAAATACCCTTTTACCCCATATTTTCCTTATGTCAAAGTATTTGCCCTTGTCACTTCATCTTCAAGGTCTGTTTTCCTCACTAGATCATAAGGTCTACGATGACAGTGACTATTTTACAGACTTAGAACCCCAGCACAAAGCATAGCTGATGAACTAAAGAACATAACACTCCATATCCAGAATTTGGCCAAAAGATCAACCTAACTATAAAAAGCAGAGAGGACTTGTCCAGCTGTGCACAGAAGCTGGAATCAGCCACCAAAAGCCATTAAAAAGAAAAAGGGCCAAAATTTAAAGGTCTTTCTTTATGTGACAAAACGAGTCCATTCCCTTCCATGCTTTTAATCTCACTGTCTTTGAGTAAGCATCTTTAAACAATATTCTTTCTCTCTGTACTTGGGCTAGCCCGCTGGGTAGTGGTAACTTTTCACCTGGGCATGTTTCCCAAATCCTGACCAACGTTGTGAACCCTTCCAGCATGCCACATGCCCACCGGGTTCTGTTTTCATATTTTACCGCATAATCAGGAAGTTTCCCTTGCCTCCAGTTCTGTTCTTATGAGTGCCACTTAGAAATTTTTATTTTTGCCAAAAGCATTCAAACCAGGGGATGAAAGAGAAGCCAGAAATGGAGGCTGCCTCCCACTCCACATTACATTAGTGGCATTTTAAAATTACGACCTCATCAGCTTCCTTAAGAAATACTACATTTTTCATCTTTGGTGGCTGTGATTAAGTAACACTCACTTTGCACAGCACCCGTGGTGACACAGCTCCATTACAAAGGCCTCCTGGGTGGCATTCAGGTCATTAGAAACTACACAAGTTATTAGGGAGCATAGCAAAAGCTGCTAACCAACCCTGGGAATTATGGTTTCCTTTCTAATTGTGGCAAAGAATAAAGACTGAATTCATTATGGTTTTGGAGTTGAATAAAATGGGCAAGTGGAATCTCCACGCGCACACACACACACTCACACATATGCACAAAGTCACAGAGTTTGAATATATTTTTCAGAAGGTTTTCTCAGAGAGTTCTTAGCCTAACTGTCCTGATCTCAAGACTTAGGGTTTCGTTTCTGGATTCCACAAGTTCCCTGGAACTCAAGACACTAAAACCTTGATGGGTTATAAACACAGAGCGGTTTCAGCGACTCGGTCCTGTACTGATGCTTTAACTTCTCCAATGCCTCTACTATGGACCAGGGTTACACTCCACTTCATGACACGAAATCCCAGGAGTGGGCACCACTGAAGGGCACAGCCACGTTCTCTGCTGTTGGCTGGCTCATCATACTCCCCTGGCTGTCCAGGCCATGAAGTAATTTTGGCCAGAATGCCCGAGTGCAGCGGTTCTCAACCTGTGGGTCACAACCATAAGAACTGTATTGAAGGGCTGCAGCCTTAGGAAGGTTGAGAACGTGAAGGGAAGGGACGTGATCGTCACCCGCTGCAGTACCCCAACGTATGTCAGTGTCACGACAGTCGGCCGGTAGTCTCGAGCTCCTCAGAGCATGGGAAACACATGGCGTGCATCTGATCTGCAGGGAGATACCTCCTAATGTGGGACGTGATTGACTACATGGCACCCTTTCCCCTGGGCTAGTGCTAAACCCAGACCCCAGATGCGCTCCTGGCTTTCCATCTTTTGGATGACATATAAAAATGAAGTGCCAAACACTCTGGGCTATTACGGATCCCACGGCACTTTTAGGAAGACTGGAGGCTTTAGCCTGAGCACATGGCTAAATGCCAACTCGGAGAGCCAAGTCCCAACTACTCGAAATCTTTCTGTGTTTTATGGATTGTTCTGTTATTTGCTCCAAATATTAACTAGCATGCAGCAGGAGTCATTTATCTGTTAACACATTTTTTTTTTGCCCCCAGAGGTGGCTGCATTTCAGCAGGGGGTTTACGCAACCTCTGTGTAAAATACTGTAGCACGCTGAAGAGAGTAAATGCTACATAAAATGAATTATGTGATAATCAAGTGGGCGTTTTCTTATAAACTTACTTTTTATAAAAATTATAAAATTGTGAACTATGAAAGGGGGGGAAGGTAGGAATGAAAGAGGAGGAGAAATGGTATTTTTGTGCCAATTCAATGTCTTCTCATCAAGTTACAAGGGGGCATTTTTCATACGGCCCCAGCATACAGGCTTCTATTCTGTGCAGGAGGAAACTTGGCTCATATGAGCATCCTTTTTCCATTATCTGTGCTTGGTTCCCAGATGCCTCCCAGAGCCACTCTATTTGTTACTTTCACTAGTTTCCCATGGAGACTGCTGTCAACATCTCCAGCTCTGCACAGGAGATCCCCGTGGGGACCTCTTCTGCCCCAGTCATTAATAGAGGAGACGGGAAAGGCGGGGCTGGGAGGATTGGATTTATATAAATGGAGAGGTAAGTCTCAATGTTTTTCTTCTTTCACACTTGCCTCTCCTTTCTCTTTTTATCCCCAGCTTAGGGTATTTCTTGCCCTAATCTAAGCCTTATTCAAATGATGACATCTTAGAAAAAGAGGCCACTGCAAATGCCATCGCTCACTTTCCGAGTCACTGTAGCACGGGTTTGCGGCCTCAGCTCTCCGAAGACGCTCTTCTGTCCCTATTTAACTTTCTCCCGTGCCTTGCCAAGGCCTCCAACTGAACCTTGACACTGGTTCAAGTCATTTACAGCCAGTGGTCCCTGAGCACACTCAGCAAGCCCATGCTGCCCAGACTCCCATCACATGCCGCAGAGGCTCATGAAATACCACGGAGCTTTCTCCTGAGCCCCAATACCAGCAATCCTCCCCTGGGTTTCCCAGCTTCAGTTTGTTTCTTATGAAATGTTCACGTGTGTCAGTGTGGATGCCATATCAAACATGCGTCTAAATGATGAGGCTGAGGGGTGGATTTGGAGTCAGACACGCCCCTTTTACCA
>NW_003852429.1:4088955-4137443 GCF_000181295.1 Otolemur garnettii | reverse complement strand
AAATATGGGTAGTTTATGCCCCTTAGAATGGCAAATTATAAGCATCCATCACTACCCACCAGGCTAAATACCACCCTTTACAAGGTGTGAAGGTCTGACTTCAAATCAAGTTTGGGGATATCACCACTGATGCTTCCCAATCTTTAAATGTCTGCCCAGCAGCCTTTCAAACAAACAAACAAACAAAAAACCCCAAACAAAAGAAAAATTAAGCATCCTGAATCCATGAAAAAACAAATAAATGGACAACAACAGCAAAAATCACCCCCCAAAATTTTGGTTCAAAAAAGTGACCATCTCTGGGCAAGGTGGCTCACACCTGTAATCCTGGCATTCTGGGAGACTGAGATGGGTGAATTGCTTGAGTTCAGGAGTTTGAGACCAGCTTGAACAAAAGCAATTTTCTACTTAAAATAGAAAAATTAGGGCATTGTGGCAGGTGCCCGTGGTCCCTGCTACTTGGGAGGCTGAGGCAAAAGGATCACTTGAGCTGAAGAGTTTGAGGTCGCTGTCTGTGAGTTATGATGCCAGGGCACTCTACCCAGAGCAAAAGAATGAGACCAAGTCTCAAAAAAACAAAAACATAGAAGTGACCATTCATACAACTCTCTGAGGCTTGCTAGGCTAATTCATTCCATTGAAAGAGCCTTTTATTATGATAAAAAAAAAATCTCTGTTCCCCAAGGTTGCAGCCTTGAGAAAAGGACTCCTGCCTGTGGACAAACTCCAGGCAGTCACAGGGATCCCTGAGCCCCGTTAACTCCCTCAATCTCCTGGGAAGAAGCACGGAGGGGGAGTGAGCTTGGGCTTCCCAAATGGCTCTTAATTCCAGCGCCCTGCTTTCTGCGCAGCTGCCTTGCTGTGGGCCCAGCACTGTCAGTGTGTGGCCGCGCCCTGCTGCACACAGCCCTTTCCAGGTCACTGAGACATGAAGTGAACATCATGTGTAATATTCATCCTTTTTCTGAGAACTGGCAGGGGATGGAGAAGGGCAAGAAAGTGAGAGCAGTGTCTGCCGGGAGGGCGGAGAATTAATTTGAATTCATTTCTCACCCTGTTACCTGGTATGTCGCTTCTCTGCTCACACAGTCTGGGGGCTCCTCTCCTGTGTGGAAGTAGCAATCACTTAGCTCGGCAGAGGTAATGCACCCCATAAAATGGCAGAGACACTGGTAAAGTCTGGGCCCAAGTATTAGGCATGGACAATACTGCATTTTTATTCTGCATTACAAGGCAAGGCACAGATGCGTTCATCATGCTTTCCCCTGAAGACTATATGTATCTTACTATGCATGTTATAGCTTATTATACAGGCAGACTGAGATATGTCTGTATATTTCAATGAAGTTTTCTTATTTTTGGTCTTTTGCGCCTCACTGGATTCTATGCTTTAAAAAGATGAAGGTTTTTACCTCTCTGTTCACTGTCGTAACTCCAGCATTTAGAACAAAGCCTGACCAATAGTGGGTGTTTTTGTAAGTATTTTGCTGAATTCATGTTAAAATCGATTCTTAGATTTGAATTAATCAAAAAATTTGGGGAAAGGTGATGTGGTCCATTTTTAAAACAAGACCTGTGTAAACAAGCCACACCACTTTAAAAGAACATCTTTTTGGTTGAAGTGCCAGACAAATCCATCAATGCTTTATGCTGGAAAAAAACCTGGAGTTGAGTTGGGTGGCCTCTTACCTTCTGACTCATCATTCTGCGTTCTTTTTCTTAGCTCTACCATAAATTTGAATCTGTAATTTCTGCTTTGATCAATTTGATGTGTAAGGAGCAGAGTCAAATAAAATTTCGAAGTCAGAATTCCAATTATGCAGATGATTCACTGCATAAAACATGTACCTGCCTCAGTTTCTCATTCTGCCCCACGCCTTCCTTTGAGGGAGGGGACACATGCTGCTGGAGACAGAGAGGCTAGAAATGTTCTTCCTACACTTTTTTCTCTACCCAGTTTTCTTCTGAAATAAAGGGGACCGACTCCTCCATCTTCCAAGGATTAGCAAGGCTGCTATTTCAAGAACAGGTTGATAAAGGTGACTTCCAAACACCAATGCCAATATTAATAACCTGAAATTTTCTTCAAAAAATCTGCCTGTTCAGAAGATGGGGTCTCATTGGAAAGGAGAGGGAGGGTCCTTTTGAAGGTCCACTTTTCAATTTCCCATGTGAATAAGTGCAATGCTTTAGAGATGTAGCTAAGCCTGTTCATTTTGTATTGGATTCCCGCCTGCTATGTGGGTGGAGGTAAGAGGGCAGTATCTTGTCTCTACAGAATTCTATTAGTAACTTCCAAAACTAGCTAGAACACTGGTTCTCAACCTTCCTAATGCTGCCACCCTTTAATACAGTTCCTGTGGGTTGCGACCCACAGGTGGGGAACCGCTGAGCTAGAAGAATAGAGCATATTTTCTTTAGTAAAGGTTTTACCAAAGACAGAATTCTATAAAAAGAGCTCTGCCTACGAAAATATAGCCAACTTGTCAGATTACCCAACCCTCTCCATCTTTTCTTTAAATTATCTGTGGGAGTGTCCATGTCCGCTGGACCATGTGAGGTAGTCGGCTACTCTCCAACGCCCCAACAACATCAACAACCAAGGGCTGATTTTTGTGTGAAACCAACAATCAATTGCATTTGACAATTTATGGAGCAATCCATAAAATGTCAGTTCAGAAAAAAGAGAATTAAACACTTTGGAAAGAGTGGGTCAAGTGGAGTTGCTGAAAAACATGAAATCCAGAGGGGGAAAAAAGGAACAAAACTTGGAAGGACTTTGTGGTCTCATAGCTTTTCTTTGAGCTTTTGTTTCATTTTTTTTTCAAAAGCTAAAGGCAGAAATTATTGTCGTTGTTTTTTGTTTGGGGCAAGAAAAATCATGCTGAACTCTAATTGGTAGACTCTTATTTCAATAAAGTGACTTCAACTTAAAAGACTGCTGAATAAATGCACAGTGTATTTCTATAATTATATTTGTGAGGTAGATTATAATCCTCCCTTTCTAGTTTTCTTCTGGAAAAGTTTATGTGCACGTACATTTTAAAATAATTTCCTACTTAAAAAAATGTCTTTTTGCTAAAGCCCTTATTTTCCTGTTTCTCATAGTTGAATACTTTGTCTTCAGCACTGAGTTCTACGCTGGGGTTACACAGATGATCACATTATAACTCAAAACACAAGAGAGTCCCTGTCTGATGGAGGACCTCTTCATAAGCCACACCTAAAAACCACATTCTTTAGCCCTGTTTCTCCCCTTACCCCTGGTTTGAGGAAAATCAATCACCCCAAGTTTCCAGCTAAGAGAGTAGACACATGCTTTAGCATCTTCAGCTTAGCATGCTGAAAAAATGGTGTGTGGATCTGCTAAAATGGCTAGAATACTAAAACAACTAAAAAAAAAAAAGAAAAACTGCCCAGGAAGCAGTGGTGCCTGTAGCTCAGTGGGTAGGGTGCCAGCCACATACACTGAGGCCAGTGGGTTTGAACCCCATCTGGGCCAACTAAAACAACAATGACAACTGCAACAACAAAAAAATAGCCAGGCGTTGTGGTGGGCGCCTGTAGTCCTAGCTGCTTGGGAGGCTGAGGCAAGAGAATCGCTTAAGCCCAAGAGTTTGAGGTTGCTGTGGGTTGTGACGCCATAGCACTTTACTGAGGGCAACAGAGTGAGACCCTCTCTCAATTAAAAAAAAAAAAGTCCAAGAAGCAACAAATGTTAGCAAGAGTGTGGAGAATTGGGGTGCTTGTACATTTTTGGTGGGAGTATAAAATGGCATAGCTGCTATAGAAACCAGTTTGGTGGTTTCTCAAAGATTTACACATGGAATTGCCATATAACCCAGATATTCTATATTCCCCAAAGAACTAAAATGCAGGGACTCACACAGGCAGCTGTATGCTAATGTTCAGAGAAGCATTATTCCCCACGCCTGAAAGGGGGAGACGGCTCAAAGGCCCAACAACAGAAGAATGGATAAACAAAATGTGGTATATTATATGCAACGAAATATTATTCAGCTATAAAGAGGAAAGCTGTCTGATGTATTCTACAGCAAGGACAAACTCTAAGAACATTTTGCTAAGTAAAGGACGCCAGACACAAATACAAATATTGTATGATTCCACTCACATGGGGTACCCAGAACAGGCAAATTGAGAGAGCTAGAAAATAGAATAGAGATTGCCAGGGGCTGGGTGTGGTACAAAGGATGAGGTATTGCTTGATGGGTACAGAGTTTCTGTTCGGGGTCACAAAAATGTTTAGAACTAGACAGTGGTGGTGAATGCACAAAATTGTTCGTGTAACTAATGTCATTGTAATCAACACTTAAAAATGGTTAAAATGACCTGTTAAATATATCTGTTGCAATAAAAAAACCTACACAAAAAAGGGGCATGTAGACTGCCTGTGATCATTTTGGACTTTATCTACTTGTTACGGACTTTATCTACTTGTTACGGACTTTATCTACTTGCTGCTGGTCAAGAAGAAAACCTCCCACCTTCTACATTTCCTCTTCTTACTTCCACTTTCTTCAAGGTTTAGCAGGAGAAAAATGCAGCAGTGAACAGACAGCTACTCATCCCACTAACATAATTCCAAGATGCTTTTTTGTTTTTGATTGGTGATCTCTCTTACCATTAGGTTCCAAAGCAGTTTCTGCCTGTGAAGTCCTCTGGGTTCTCCTCTGCTTCCCCACCTCCCATCACCGTGCCCACACCCTGACACTTGACTTGGAATGTACGTCCCCTGTTCACCTCCTCTCACCACTCGTGTTCCACCCCTCACCTCACACTGCACCCTTACACGAGAACTGCCGAGCAGGGCAGTTCTCGGATTCTCCTGTCCTCTCTTGCCTTGGGGTGGCACACGTGCTGGTTCTTGGTCCAGAATATGCATCTTCTTTGCTCAGGAACTCCTGCTACTCCTCCAGATTTCAGCTGAGACTCCTCTGGGGAGGCCGACGCGTGCTCCTGGCTGCTTCCCTAGCGCTCTGCACGTCCCTGTTCCACACACAGTGCACGCCGTGCAGAGACTGTCACATCTGACTTGTACCTCTGTGAAATGACTTCATTTTCCTGAGCTTTACTATCTTCATGGATAAAATGAGAACAATAATATTTATCCGTCAGAGGATTGTGGTGAGAATTACATGTGATAACATATATGGAATACTGAGCACTGTGACTATATGCTATTATTATTTTATTCAGGAGTGACCCTGTGACTGTACAGACTAAATGCTACTTACTTATCTTTACCCTAATCCGTATTATAAGAGTGTAGAATATGCCAGGCATTAAAAAATGCTAAATGAATGAGAACCTTCTTCATTCATTTTTTTAAAACGTAAAACATTCCCTAATTCTGTTTGTGAGTTAGATTTGTAATTTGTATTGACATGCCTGCTGTGACCAGTGCACTTCTCTGGATGTTGGATCTCGGAGGGAATGCAGGACCTACTGGATCAGATTTTCGTATTTCAAAGAGTGGTCTTTGGTAAGGAGGGAGCACATTTAAACGTAAAATTATTTTTAACAAATGCATTTCAAAATGATCACTGAGAAACGGAGAACTCTCAAAACATAAGAGTCAATGGAACAATATAGGGGAAAAGCATGGGATCTTACGTTGCACTTTTATGATTTTCTTTTTCGGCGGGGGACATTCTCACTATGTTCACCTGGGTAGAGTGCTGTGGCCTCATCATAGCTCACAGCCACCTCAAACTCTTGGGCTCAAGTGATCCTCTTGCTTCAGCCTCCCGAGTAGCTGGGACTATTTGTGTGCACCACTATACCCAGCTAATTTTTCTATTTGTGGTAGAGGTAGGGTTTGTCTGGAACTTGGGAGCTCAAGCAATCCACCTGCCTCAGCATCCCAGAGAGCTAGGATTATATAGACATGAGCCACTATGCCCTGCCTATTTTTGTAACTTTTTTACTTTAGAAATTTCTGGTAATATTTACTGTTGACAAAAAAGAATGTACAATAGGCAAAGCAATAAGGTGCAAGTAACGCCTAGTTCTTTCTTTATTTTTGAGACCGAGTCTCAGGCTATCACCCTGGGTAGCGTGCTATGATGTCACAGCTCATAGCAACTTCAAACTCTTGGGCTTAAGCCAGTGGTTCTCAATCTTCCTAATGCTTTGGCCCTTTAATACAGTTCCTGTGGGTTGGGACCCACAGGTTGAGAACCGTTGGCTTAAGTGATTCTCTTGCCTCAACCTCCCAAGTAGGTAGGACTACAGGCGCCTGCCACAACGCTTGGCTATCTTTTGGTTGTAGTTGTCATTGCCGTTTGGCAGGCTTGTGCTGGATTCGAACCTGCCAGTTCTGGTGTATGTGGCTGGCCCCCTAGCCGTTTGAGTTACAGGTATTAAGCCGTAAAGCCTAGTTCTTATCCGAGTGGTTTGAAATAACCAAAATCACAATTTTCACCCAACTCCCCCCTCAGAAAGAGCATCATGGTGTAATTATCTACTGTTTAAAAGCAGAAACACAGAATGTTCTCTTTTTAGGGGTTCACAGCTCCACCCTTACTAAAGCTCAGGAACAGAGTCGATATGGACATAACTATAGCCACCTTGTAGCCCCAGTACCTAGACACACCTGACCTGGCCTGTGGCTCTGACCCACCCCAGGAGAACAGGCCAGCTCTTGGACCACACTCAGCTCGCTAACCATCCAGTGAGCCTTTTTTGCAAATCAGCTCTGACTCTGTAACCAACTGCAGTGGTAAGAGCTTCCACCTGTTTTCTTCTTTTAAGCCTGAGACCAAGTTTCTCCCTTGTAATCTGTTTCGCAGAGTGGAGTCTGCCTTCTTAGCACACAACCACAAGGGCCCATTCCAGAGAGGAGGGCTGACTTTTGGCCCTCTGTTGCCTGGCTCAGTCATCTCCTAACTTACGCTTGTCCTCCTGATCCACTCTCTAGCTACAGGACTTGGAGTAAGCCCTGCAACCTCTCTGAGCCTCAGTTTCCACATTAGAAAAAATAAGGCCTATCTTACCCATTTCTCGGAGCTGGTAAAAGATTAAATGGCACCAATGCACGCAAAGTACCAGGCTCTTAGTGATCTACAGGTAAGGCTGGTGGCACCTAGTTTTCCTTCCTCCCCACATAAAAAGTGTGGCGGATGCTCTCAAATCACTGTCTGACTTTTATGAGGCACCCTAAATTATAACTACTAGTTTCCACATCGGATTGAGTACATGGCTGGCTTTTCCATTCTTGAGATACTTTACTTAGGAGAATGTTCTACATATCCATCCGGGTAAATACAAAAGACGCAAAGTCTCCATCTTTTTATGGCTGAATGGTATTCGATGGTATACACAGACCACAGTTTCTTAATCCATTCCTGTGTTGATGGGCACTCGGAAAAACACACAACAACAAAAAACGGTAACTAATCCAGTTATAAGTGACTCTGGAATTGAAGTTTCAAAATCCAGGTGGCACAGGGCAAAGACTGGGTGGTCTGGTCATTCAGAGACAGATGTATTTTGCTCCTGGAGTCTCTAGTAAGTATCTATGTCACCTTAATAAAGTAAATTAATCTGCCCAGGCCTAACTGTTTTTCTGAGTGTAGACGAGAGGTTGCATCTAATTATGTTTCGGATCTTTCCTAGCCCTAAACTTTTGATTCTTCATGAAAAATAAACAAAGCCTCCTCATATTAAGAAGAAATAGTACATCAAATGAGGCCTCCACTCGATGATGAATTTTAATGATTGTGGTTTTAGGTCTCCTTTCCTGAATGCTAGTAAGAGCCTTGTGGCTACCCGGTATGAGAGGGAAACGTCATCGGTGAGTCCGAGAACGCTCTAATACAGTGTAACTCAAAACGTGGTTCCTAAATCAGCATCATCTAATCACTTGGAAATTTACTATAAATGTCAAATCTCAGGTCTTGACCCAGAACTACTGAAGTAGAAACTCTAGTTAGCAATCTGTGCTTTAGCAAGCCCTACGGATGATCCCGATGCTCTATCAATTAAGAAGCACTGCTGTAATCCATTACAGCATCCTGCTCTCCGTCTCTCTTTTTCTCTCAGACACACATACACAGAAAACATGTTACTCTGAATTGAGATACTACATGTCTTGGAAAACAGGATTTCCATTCTACCTTACTGAGTTGTCCCTATTAATTTCTAGACTAAAAGAAAAAAACCCCTCAGACTTGCCAAAGAAGAACTTCATTTTCAGTAGATTATTCCATTTTGAAGGAGAAATGTATGCCTAGTAGGAAATTAAGGAAATTGCTCAGGACAAATAAACACAGATTGCTACGGGAGAAGAAGGCCACTTATCGTATTATCTCTGCTGTGAACAGTCACCCCCTCTGCACGCAGCTCGCTGCAAACATCTTGCCTTTTAATGGGACGAGGATGCCTTCAAACAGTGGTTTCATTCATTGATTTTTCTTGCTATTTTCATTATCTACTTCAGTACAAGATACATTTATTGTGGCTTCAAAGACTGTACAGTTGATCCAATTGCCATATTTGAAGCAGGGTATCAAATATAAATAGACATCACTAAACAGTCTCTTTATCAATGCAGGAGAGCATGACCCAAACATGCGGTAAGGCCTCCACCCAAAGAATATATGTCTTAGGGAGTCGGTGTTCACATACAATTTCATTCCATACGAACCCGGGAAGCAGCAACTGTTTTTAGTGCTGGCTGTGGGATTTGTCTGTGTAAAGCCCTGTCTTTCAGACAATGCCTTCTGCAATAGGGCCTCTCGGAGGAGCCTACCACCCTGTCTTGCACCCTAACCACTCTCTTTCCACACTCAGGTATGGAGTTCCCCCCCACCCCCCGTAGGCACCATGAAGGGTCCACATCCTCTCCCCACCTGCTCCTCCTAAATCCTGCACACCAAGGGTACCTGAAGCAGTTCTGTTTACACGTCTGTCCTGCCCTCCTTGTTGGGATGGTAAAGTCCTTGGGGTCAGGCATGATGTTTCTTTCAATACCAACAGCAGCTTCCTGTAAATAACTGTTGAGTGAAATAATTTCATTTTCTGGTCGTGCCCTCTTTTTTTCTGGCAGATACTTTATCCCCAAAGTAGTGGCCTGGTTAGAAGGTGAGGAACGGAGAGACATAGGTAAAAAAAAAAAAAAAAAATTCCTAGTGATTTTACTCTGCAAAGAAAGAGCTGTAGTTAAAAGCGAAATTTTTCCCCTGTTGTGCTTTCTCAGCTAACTACAAAAATAGTCATTTCTAGAGGAAGTCTGTCAAAAAGCTTGTGAATGGCAGCTAAATTAACTTTCCATTTATTTTCAATGAATGGGGTGTAATTAAAGTGCATATCCCTTTCACTGCTTTTTTTCCCCTCCAAACCTTTGGAGATCTACCAGAGATTAGTACCTCCTGGGAAAAACATGAACTAAGTTAAAGATTTTAAAAAGTACATATACAAAAAGTGACAGAGAATCCTTGAAAGACCATAAAGCAGGTGAGACAGGAAACTAGGGGACTTTTGATGCCCCCTACTCAGGTTCTGTGTGACCATGGCTGAGCTCACGCCATTTTGGATTTCACTGATCCATCCAGCGTCTCCACAGAGAGTAAATTGCTGACAAGATACAAGAGGAGACCATGAGAATGGCAGCAGAGGAGAGGAAGCCTTTGAAGACATAGTGTGTAGACAAATGCAGCATTATTTAGACATCTGAGGAAGGAGCTTATTACCAAGGTGTCAATGACAGGGTCTTGGTTGGCTTCAGAACCTGCTCCTCTGAGCCCAAGAATCAAGGTGTAAAGGAGAGGAAGGACGCTGGAGATGATGTAGACAGATTAGGACTAGGTCACTCGTGAATACCAACAACGAGGTTTCCATGGAAACAAGATGCTCAGGGACAGATTCAACGCCTTAGACTGGAATTTGATAGACTCGAGGCAGCGGCTTGTCTTGCAAGAGACTTCAAGAACAAGAAAGAGGGAGCTCAGTAGCACAAATACAGGGGGAGGACTGAGTTCCAGCCAAGTGTTGTGCTATTTGGAAATTGCACAGCTGAAATATCACGTGCCTGTACCTCCTAACAGGGCAGGAGAAGTCACTCCATCCAACCATTTAGAGTCATCTTCCCATCTGCTCCCACCACTCTGCCGGCTGCACAGACCAAGCGTCATCCTTGGCTGCTATGCAACAAGAGAATGAATATAAATAGTGGGACTCTGAGAACTGCTGCTCAGAGATGTTGAGAAGGAAACCAGAAACCCGTCTTTATCTTAAAAGGGGGTTGTGAGGATAGTGGTCTTTTGAAGAAGAGAGCAATTCCTTGATTTGCATTTGTATTGTGGAAAAAATGCATCCTATTAAAGGAAAGGCAAAAAGTTTTGAATATTCAGGAGGAAAAAGAAAAACAAAACCCACTGTCCCAAGAGTGAAATACAATCACGTTTGTGTAGTCTGGTGTATTTCCTTCTCATCTCTTTTTCTATGCATGATATTTAAAAATATTGTTGAAATCACTGCTTAATGTTACACATAATCATTTTTCATGGTTTGCATATAGTTTTTATAGTGACATAACTTCTTGTGGAATGAATTTACTGTGATTTATATTATTATACCTCCATAATTGAATGATAATGGGAGATAGGAGGACCAGATAAAATATTTAAAGCCCATTGAATGAGAATGATGCATGCCTTTAGAGAATTTCCAACTAATTACAGACCAGGAGACAGGGAACTAGAAGGAAAGAATATATAGAATTTTGGACAGATAGAACATAAAAAGTTTTCTTAGAAAATTTAGGAAGATAAAAATGATGAAGATGTCTTTATACTTGGTCATATGGTTTACTATTATTATTTTTGCCTTTGGAAATTATGACCTAGTTAAAATTCCTTTCAACTCATATGATTATTTTTGAAGATTAGGCTGAAAAACTAAAATTACTATGTTAAAACATAAATATTATTAATATTTCTTTCCCCTTGTAGGATGTATAGCCCAAACAACAACATATGTGATTGCCTATTTCCTTATGATCAGGCCACCATACAGATTATGTATTTCAAGATTCTTTGTTTTGTTTTTTGAGACAGAGTCTCACTATATCACCCTCGGTAAAGTGCTGTAGCATCACAGCTCACAGTAACCTCAAACTCTTGGCTTTAAGCAATTCTCTTGCCTTAGCCTCTCAAGTAGCTGGGACTCTAGGCACCTGCCAAAAGCCCCAGTTATTTTTTTGCTATTGCTGTTTAACAGGCTCAGGTTGGGTTCAAATCTGCCAGCCCCAGTGTGTGTGGCCGGTGCCCTAACCACTCAGCTATGGGCGCCGAGGCATCAAGATTCTTTGTTAATTTGATTGGCGACAACTGGTGTCTCCTGGGTTTATTTTTTCCCCTCGTGCTTGAACTGGTGTCTCTTGGGTTTATTTTTTTCTCCTTGTGCTAGTCAGTTTTAACATTTTTCTGATGTTTACTAAGTAACTCTAATTCCTTCTTTGTTAATTATTGGCTGAAATTTGTTGAAAGTTTGTCTGCTAACGTGTTCATTTCAAAAAATCAACGTCCAGGAGCTCTTTACATAATGAATAAACCATGCTTTTTAAAGTCATATTTGCTGCAAATATCTGTCCAGTATTTTTTATCTTGGGAGTTTATGCATAGAAGTTTTACATTTTTTAAAATGTAATATCATTCTTCTGCTACAGTTTAGAAAGGAAACGACTCGGTCATTTATTCATTTTCTTTTCTCAAGATGTTTACCTCAACCATTTTCACCCAGCCCCGGACATGCTGAAATTTGGGAAGGAACTCATCATTCATCATGTCACGCGAGGGTCACGAGCAGACATTAGTCATGTAGCTGATTGAGCTAAATAGGAGACAGAATTGATAACTGCTTCCTCCAGGCAAATCTTCTGAATGGGTTTCTAATTCTAAAGACAGGACAAACATCACCTTGCCTTCCTGCTGCTTTGAATAGCACCGAAGGATGCAGAACTTCACGCGAAGGAGTTCTGCCAAGTTGTAG
This sequence comes from Otolemur garnettii, assembly GCF_000181295.1. Lineage (NCBI taxonomy): Eukaryota > Metazoa > Chordata > Mammalia > Primates > Galagidae > Otolemur > Otolemur garnettii. The sequence goes on along the minus strand of NW_003852429.1, from coordinate 4,125,431 downwards.
ATGTTCTACTTTCTTGCTTACAGACGTTACTGGGATTCTGATTGCATTAAGCATTCCTCTTTCACCCCGGAGAGGCATACATCTGCCTCTGCTGACACCCGTTCTCCTTTGGGGGTTCTGAGGAAACATTTATTTCTTTTCTGCTTTTCTTCCTGTTTTACCAGTGTCTCCTTCTCATCTCAATAAATCACCTTTGCTTGGCAATAACTTAATAGAAGGAGAATACATAGTAAAGAGGGCGTGTAGCTCAGAATACAGAATGCTGAACGCCACTCTCGGCTTCTCCCACGTTATCTGATGAGCATCACAAAACTGGGTTCATGCTGTCCTGGCTGCTTTTTAAAAAGTAGGTTATACGTAATAACATCAAGGTCATTAGGTTCCCACCATCTTAGGAAGACGGGATGGTGGGCAAGCTAGGAAAGGTTCTGATTTGGGGGGACAGTTGCAAACACGGGTTCTGCTACATGTATTCTGAGCCTCCTTTACCTTCCTTCCTGGCTACCTTTCCTCCCAGAGCCTGCCGCTTTGCAGGCCCAGGAGACCAACAGGGCATCAGGAGAGAACATGAAGAGAGTCCCCCTGTACCACATCCTCAGACAGTTCTGAGCTTTCTTCTCCCCAGACTCCGGGGCTTGCGAGATGTTGCTCTCATAACCCCGATTAACTCTATTGCCCACACATGGCTCATTTGACGGATGAAATGAAAAGGTCTTTTTTTTAAATCATGGTTTTAAGCAGGTGTCCTCAAACTATGGCCCGCGGGCCACATGCAGCCTGCCCAGGACATTTATCTGGTCTGCCGGGTGTTTTTGCCACTGCTGCCTGTCCTGCTTAGCAGCCAACTGGTCCTGGGGCCCGCAGTCTGGCCCTCCAGTGGTCTGAGGGACAGTGAACTGGCCCCCTGTTTAAAAAGTTTGAGGACCTCTGGCTTTAAGCGTTTATTTGTCCTTAAGAATGAGATCTTATTGGGGGAGATATTCATGATAAATACAAATGACTTATAGACAGGATACCAGGGGTCCTCAAACTTTTTAAACCAGGGGCCAGTTCACTGTCCCTCAGACCATTGGAGGGCCAGGCTGCGGGCCCTGGGACTAGTCGGTTGCTAAGCGGTGGCAAAAACACCCGGCAGGCTGGATAAATGTCCTAGGCGGGCTGCATGTGGCCTGCAGGCCGTAGTTTGAGGATGCTTGGATAACAAAGGACCTCTGCAAATCAATAATAAAATGAATAACCAAGTTTAAAAACATGAGGAGGGGAACTGAGGAGAGTTTAACAGGCACTTCACAAAAGGGTGTACGCACAGGGGTGAGAGAGAGCGCACACACGCACACACACAGGTGTAGGTGTGGCACACCACTGCTCATCAGGAGAATACAAACCGAAGCCACAAAGAGAATTCTTTCAACACTCTCTAGAATGATTAAAATAAAAAAGACTAGCTATACCAAGTGTTAGCCAAGGAATGGAACACTTGGGAGTCTCACCAGACACCAATGATGAGAGTATAAATTGGTACAATCACTTTGGAGAATGGTTTGGCAGTACTGATTAAAGCTGATCCTCACACCCACTCTGTGACCCAGGATCTCTACTCCCACAGACATGTCTCCAGGAGAAATGTGTGTGTATTTTTGCAAAGACTGAAAACAACCCAAATGTTCATCCATAAGAGAATGGATGAATCAAGACTGATGTATCCATACAATAGGGTACCACAGAGCAGAAATTGGCAAGGTGTGGCCCACAGGCCAAACCCGGGTAGGTAACTTTTGTTGGAACACAGCTGTCACGTTCATTTACATATTGTCTATCATTGTTTTTGTGCCACAAAGGCAGAGTTGAGCAGTTGCAACAGAGACCATATTATCCACGCAGCGTAAAATATTTGCCACCTGACCCTTTATAGAACATGTTCACCAACCCTGCAACAGACGCAATAACTAAATAACGACTCCTGGTGCAGGCAAGAGTATGAAGTGAATCCCGTGGATGAGATGCCGAATGAGAAGCCAGACACGAAAGAGCACGCACTATACAATTTCATTGATGTGAAGTTTCCAAACAGAGAGAACTACCTGCTGGTGTGAGACATCTGAAGAGGGCTTATATTTGGGGGAGACACACTGAAAAAGGCATGGGGAGCCTTCGGGGATCCTGGAAATGTTCTGTCTTGGTCTTAGAGGTAGCTACAGGAACGCATTGTTACATAAAAGTTAATTGAGCTGCACACACAAGATTAGTGCACTTTACTTTTTTATAGGTCAATTAAAAAATTAATGGAATCATAAATTTTCTAGCCCTTCACTGGGCATATCGGCCCAAACTCTCCATATATGGTTGAAAGGTAAAAACTGGTTGCTTTCTCTGACTTTGGGAGAAGTTGAAGCTTGGTTTTCATAGCTGAAAATGAGGCTGGCCAAAGATGCTTTACGTAAAATGCACCAGGGTGTGGCCACGTACGATGAGAGAGCATGTATGAGCTTTTGCTAAAAAGCACATCCTCTACAAAGGGACGTCCCTAGTTTTTCCTTAAATGCTTTCCTTTCACCACTGACCTTCTATTTTGCCACACTATGTGTTTTGTGCCATTTCCCACTTATAACAGCATCACCAAGTTCGGATTTCCTTATTCACCTACATCTGTCTCTTTTTTCCTAGTGTATTTATAGTAAATTGCTTGCCTAACCCTTGGGCCTACATTAATTTATCTTTGAATGTTTTTCATTTCCCCTTTGTGTCCTCTAACGCCATTGATTCCCCCTATTTGATATTTCTTCATTATTCTAAAATGCACTTGGCTGCTGTTCAACGCTCTTATTTTTTCCCCTTTTGGTTGTCCCTGTGTCCTAATTACTAACTTAACTAGGTTATGAGAACTCTCGCACAGAGGGCCCCTAACCCATACGTTCCAAAGGTATTGTATAGATCACTCAAGCTTAGCCGAAGATTGATTCCTTTCCAGCTTCCTGTTTTACATAGTGCATAATGTAGTAATCTCATGCCCTGCCTGCCAACCTGCGGCAGGACATGATTTATTCATTTCTTGTCATTTATTTCCAGGGAACTGAAATCATATGTAACTAGTAGCCTTTTCTATTAGCATAAACGAAAAGCAATAAGAAGATATCAATGGAGTAGGCTATTGCCGTGGCTGGTAATCAAGATGATAATAAAAGATTAAGGCTTCTTCCTTTAAAACATTCCCAAGCACTTTGCAATTACATTCCCACTGATCCTCCTAACATCGCTGCAGTAATTGGAAAATTGCTAAACATTTGTTACAGACAGGAGAATGGAGTAACAAAAAGTACACGAGCTTTCTGTGGTTCCCTCAGCTCGCCACCCGCTTTGCATTAGAAGTGGGACATTCAGATGGGGAATCAAAATCTGTACTCAAAAAAATTCTCAGTTCATCTATGGCTCAAAGGACTAGAGTGCCAGTCCCATCTACTGGAGGTGGCTGGTTCAAACCCAGCCCCGGCCAAAAATTGCAAAAAAAAATTCTCAGTTCAGATATAAAAGGAATGATTTAAAGTGAATGATGTTCTCAGAACCCCAACTGGACATGGGGCTTCATCTCGAGGTGTGCTAGCTGGGGTACTCACTGAAACGTCAAACATTTATATATCTAAAACTAGAGACGCCTTTATATCAGCATGCCTGGAGATGAAGCAGCTTGGAACACACCTGTGAAGAGCCCCCTTATAGGGAGTCTTTCTCGTAGAACCACATATCTTAGGGTTGGAAGGTATCCTTGAAGCCATCAACTAAACCACCCCACTGATACTTGAATTATCTTTGTAATATTCCAAAATACCCCAAGACCATCAAGTCTATCTTTACATATCCTGACCACGAAACCCTCCTCCCCCTGGTCCCAATTGTACCAAAGAGCCCCAGTGAACATAAAGCTCATCAAACATTAGAACACAGCTCGTGTATACCATGAGTCTTTGCTTTTTTGGCTAAACAGCAAATTCTTTTGCTATTCTTCTTTTTTTTTCTTTCTTGCCCCTGGTAGAGTGTCATGGTGTCACAGCTCACAGCAATCTCAAACTCCTGGGTTCAAGCAATTCTTTTGCCTCAGCCTCCCAAGTAGCTGAAACTACAGGCTGCCACAATGCCTGGCTATTTTTTTTTTTTTTTGAGACAGAGTCTCACTATGTTGCCCTTGGTAGAGTGCTGTGGCGTCACTCACAGCTCACAGCAACCTCAAACTCTTGGACTCAAGTGATTCTCTTGCCTCAGCCTCCCAAGTAGCTGGACTATAGATGCCCACCACAATGCCTGGCTATTTTTGTTGTTGTTGTTGCAGTTGTTTAGCTGGCCTGGGCCAGTTTCAAACCCACCACCCTCAGTGTATGTGGCTGGCACCATAACCACTGTGCTATGGGTGCTGAGCCAATGCCTGGCTATTTTTAGAGATGGGGTCTCACTCTGGCACAGGCTGGTCTCGAAACTGTGAACTCAGGCAATCTGCCCAGCTTGGCCTCCCAGAGTGCTGGGATTCCAGGCATGAGCCACCACACTTGGCCCACTTGTGCCATTTTTTATGTAGCATGGTTTCAAGTCTCTTTATATAGTATGGTTTCGAGTTCCCACCTAAACCTGGTCACTCTCTTCTCCATGAGCTTCACCTATCTCTCGTCCCTTAAAAATGTGGGGGTACCAATCTCAACAAAATCTTCCAAGTCTGGATTGATCATCACAGAATAAAGGTAAAGCATCCCTTTCCTCATTCCTCATTCCTCATTTGCTGGTGGACAAATCTCCCTATTGACTAATGAAAATTTACCCTCTGACCCAGGCCAAGTGTTTCTCATCCACGGCTCAGCACTCACACGTGACCCTGCTGGGTACAGATGAATAGATAGCTTCTATCAGATCAATGCCCAGTAAAGGGCACTGGCAATGTCTCTTTGACCTTGATTCAAGCCAAGCCTTTTTACCTTGATGTGCCATCTCTTGTGCCTTAAGAGCTCTGTAGCCTATGCTGTATGTTGAGAAGCTTAGGCATGTGTGCAATTTGGTAATTTATTTAAGAGTGCACATCAGTCCATGTATACAGTCTCCAAAAGTATGATTGTTTTTCCTTAGGGGAGGAGATATCAAACTGTCACTGTAAAGAGTCAAATAGCGATATTTACAGTTTTATGGGCCACATGGTCTTTGTTAAAACTATTCGGCTTCTGTTTAAATGTGAAAGCCACCATAGGCAAATGTGTTAATGAAAAGCCTGGCTGTGGTTCAATAAAACTTTATCAAAACAAGAAGGGGAGAGAATTTGGCTGATGACCATCATTTGTTGACTCCTGCCTTAGAGTATCAGAAAATATTCTGTGATGATTATTTTCTCATTATTTTTAAGGATTACCATGAAAATGGTAACTGATGAACTGTATTTTAGAGATAGAGGAATTAAGTAATAAAGAGAAGGTGACCACTAGTTAGATCAGTTAATATTAGGGTAATCTCCTAAAACATCTCCTTTCTCAGCAAATGGAATCTAAAGATAAAATTCTCATACTTATTTGAGAAAAAGATTTTAGTAATATCTCACGTCTTTCCTTTGTCCTGTAATGGCTGTCTTCCTCAGGTAGGTTTGGTTATAATGATTCTATAGCACTATGATCTAATGAAAATCCCTCTCTATCACTGCCCCTTGTGCTTGAGGGACAGCTGGTGCTGTGACTGTGTGCACTTATGAAGGGTACACAAGCAAAGCTCATGGTCTTCCCAAACTGGTCACCTCAATGACCTGGCTCCCTGAAAAAAAAAAAAAATCAGGAATATCTGTCAACTCCATGTTTTCAGCACTGAACAAAATCGTTGATGGGCTTCTCTCCTGTATGGCTAGTCTTAACGCACTGTCTATATGCAACTGCTGCCACAGAGCTTGGCAGTTTCATGGTTTTTGCAGTTTGGGGTGGTGAGGGGGATTCCTTCCACCCAGATCACTGTCATTTTAGGGAGAAGTCGAGGACACACTGGAGCACACACATGCGTTTTTCATGCTAGTCTGTAGGTCCACAAACACATTCTGAGCACCTGCTCTGTGCTATATTCCAGGAAAGATGTTAGGAAAACAGAGATGATAAAGTAGGGCCTTAAGAAACTCAAGCTGCTAATGACTCAAATGCACAGGAAGACTGATGTCTTGGTTTTACTCCCCAGCACAATCCCTTTTCACAACTCAGGCATCTCCCATTGTGAATATACTTTGGAATTTTCCATCCTCCCCAGAATCACTTTCCTTAGCATTTTAATCTAGGAATCATTTGTTCTTTCGAATGTCATGCAGCGTGACAAATTGGTTCTCTTTCTTTTAACGAAGTACTTAATAAGCTGCTTCACTTTGCACCCTTACTCTCTCCCGGTGCGCTCACTGGAGGAAGCGTAATAGCCTTCCCTTATTCCCAAAGAGTCTCTTGATGTTTCATTTGAGAATATTCAGAATATAGGTGAAATAAATGACAAAAACATAAAACAAAAAGTTGATCTAAAATCTACATTGCACTGGCTCTGTTGCTGAGGGTCTTGTGTACGGGTGAATTGGCAGTAGAGCTGAGAAAATCAGTCTTACTGATTTATCTCCACCAAAGGTAGTAGATCCAGCACTGTTAAGTCCCAATGGTGGCAAATGGCCTTCCTACCTGAGCAGAGAGGCTGACAAGCTGGACATTTCCACATCTGCCAATCCAACCATACTCAGGTGGAAAGAATCAAAGACAATGAGATTAACGCTTGGCTAAATTAAAATGGCACAGCTGTTCACGAGGGAATCCACAGACAACTAAGGGGCTGATTTCTTCACGTTTGAGCCTCCAAACATTATGAACATTCTGAATTTCTTTCTTGAGGCTCTGGACATAGAATAGTCACGAAAAACAATATGATGCTGGAGTAAATCTGTAGATTCTTCTTCTTCTTTCTAACCCTCTACTCTCAGGATCTTTGTTAAATGGCCCAAATTAAACACGATGGTTCCAATGTCCTCGTGGATAGTTGTTACAATCTACCTAAGCAAATTTAATTTCCTGAAAACTCTCATGCCTCCATTTCCATTCTCTTTAGCATTTGCAAACATCTCAGTAGTTCTTAGACCTGGCACTTTTTTTTTTTTCCACCAGTTTCAAATCAGTATGTCTATCTGAAAACATGAAGTCCAGGCAGAATTTGAGGCTAGCAAAGAGTTAATACTTCTGGGGAAAAGTCGTCCTCAAAAGGAATGAATTACATTCCCTTCTCAATTTCTCTGTCTTCTGGCTAACTTTCCAAACAGATTTAATCACTCTCTCAGTATCAGTCACAATCAGAATCTCTCCTCAATGGCTGGCACACGGCTGCCACTTGGCTGTGAGACTGCCGGGCAGTGAGCAGCCACCTCGCAAGCCTATCACTCAGCACAGCCAGTTCAGTCCCTCCGGCACCCTTCAGAGGCTGAGTTACTGGCATGAATAAATTCAGAAAGCCCATGTTAGCATGGGGCAGTTTCAATGAAATTAGTGGTGAAAACCATCAAGTAGGAGGATTTGATTTCCATCCGAGGAACCTAGGTTGATTTTTTTCTGCTCTGGCTCGGCATCAGAAAGGGAAGCTAGGATTCCGATAATTGCTGTTGCCACCGTTTGTGTATTATTGCTTTCTGGTTGAGGACCACGAGGTGTCTGTCTGTATTTTCTTTCAGAGCACTCATTATTTCTTGTTCTTTTGGGGGCAGCAACCCTAGTTTCCAGAAATTAGCATTTCCTTCTCTTGCCTTCAATAGCAGCACCAAAGAAAAGCTCTTTTAATCAACTCTGTGCCGCAAAATAACTTGAAGCAGCCAAGATGAAAGTTCATTCCCCAGGGGTCCTGCCAGCCCAACTTGAGGTCTTCACTTCTCATCCAATCTCCCTTCATTCTAAAGCAAAAGTTCAATTTTTCATTTTCCCCAGAACCAAGAATACAGAAAGATGCTCAAACAGGGATCTCCAGCCACATCAAAGTGGGCTCAGCACACAAGGCTCCTCCAATCACGTGTTCTGTCTGTGACATTCTCTTTGGGTCTCCAGAGAGCACAAATGTGACTCCAAGACCAGGACTCAGCCCAATCACAGGCTCTTTCCATGGCTTCTTTCTGTGCATGAGTTGGCTTTATTTCACGCCAACACTTTCTAATATTCCTTTGTCGTTTATGGCAGAAGAGTCAGTCTTGTCTTGATTCTCTCTGCATCTCTTTATATTCAGCACCATCTATTTTCTGGGTCTGCCTTTCAGTACTCATCAGAGTCACAGTAACTATCCCATTAATATTGAAGCATTATCCCTATCCCACTTCTAGTCCTACAAGATTTCAGTATTGTCTTTTCCCAATTCCTGTATACCTTTTTCTATTAATAAATGCCACTCTGATGAGTGTAATTTCAAAGTGAGAGTAGTTTGGAGGTGCAGAGTATTTTAAAGCATGTAATGTGGTCTTTACTTGCCTCTTCCTGCCCAGATTGACTCGCGATCTCATCCTGTATTCATTTGCAGAGGCTGATGTATTTCATTGTTGGAAATTTTACTGCATGACAAATGAAATATTGAAAATGACTGCAACAGCATCAGCAGGGAAAGTCATTTATGATAAGCCATTGCTTTTCTTTGAAAAGTCAGATTACAAAAGGTGCCACCCATCCATAGTAAATACGCTTATCGAAAAGCTAAAGTTGGTTAAATCTTCGTAAAAAGACAATGCTATAATTTAATTGTATAATGATTAAAAGTCTGCCCACCCTGGTAGTGGCTCTCACCTCCCTCGGCCTCCACTGCAGCTGGTGTTGGAAGTGAAAGTTACTCTGACCCAGCTTCTACCCCCAGGTCCAGGAGGGCGACCCCTTCTGGCATTAATTTTGCATTCCTTTACCACTAGAGGGGGATAACAATCCCCTCGGCCACCCCCGTCTTCATCAGTGCAGCACTCAGGCAAGTGTTTTAATCTTTTAACATCAGCATAACAAAAACTGAGTATCATAACAATTAACATAGAATAATGAATCTCACCTGGATTATATTCATCTTTACTGCAATTCGGTTGAAAAAAAAATATGTGTGTGTCTATATAGAGGAAGTGGCTTATGAAACCAAAAGTGCTCAGGGCCCATGTGCTATGTGGCTCTGGTCCACAAAGTTCTACTTATTAATTAGGTCCAGAACACGATGGGAACTTTTCACTAACTTGGTAGTAATAAAAATGCTCTTTAGGGAATGGTGATTTTGTTTTAGTTCTGGGGTCCCCCACTCCCCGACACTGCAGGCCCCACCCCAGCCTGTTTCGGGCAGACTGTGGTCTCCCGGCTTCAGTAGCCAGCAGGTCTGTGCAGGAGCAGGTTGAGGAGAGACAACCAAACGGAACCTCTAGACAGTAGAGAACCGTGTGCCCCTACCCAGCCTCAGCAGGAGTGGGCACCGTAAGTGTTTACAGAATGCCAGTATGACCTTGCCATCACACGTGTAAAGAGGGCAGGGGCTGGAGCCAGAGGGACCACGTGCACAGTTTGGCTCTGCCCTTTGCTAGCTGAGTTCTGACCAACCATTGAGAACCAGGGACAGTAACGCCCACCTTGCAAGTTGCTGTGGGGGTAGAAGACAATTTATGTACAGATACTTAGCATAGCTAAATAGAAGCACTTTACTTTTAAGCTACAGTATAGAAAGAAGAAGTGTAAGAGTAGAGAACAGAAAAACGGATAGTAAAATAAGATGTTCAGTAAGCGACTGGCATTATTACTTAGCAAATCTATTCCTCAGATTCATGAACTGCTGTCTCCGTTTACAGGACACGGGCTATAGAATTCCTCTGCCCTTTACAAAGCCCTTCAGATCCGACGGAAGCCCTTCTGTCACCACCCCCCTTCCCTCTCCCTCATGCCTACCATTTATTCCAACATTGCAGTTCCTCTGATCTCCCAGGTCTGGTCACACCTCTGCGATTTGCCTGGAACACCCTCCCTTCTCCCACGTGGTCTGGCTCAGAAACGCCCACCCTTTCCCTCTCATACACTCTTTCATTCAAATTCTTCCCTGTTCCACATCACTTTTGATTCTTTTCAGTATATCCTAGCTCAAAAAATATAGACATTGTGGGCAGCGTCTATGGCTCAAAGGAGTAGAGCACCGGCCCCATATACCAGAGGTGGTGGGTTCCAACCCAGCCCCAGCCAAAAACTGAAAAAAAAAAAAATGTAGAAATTGTTTAAAAGCACTTACATTTAGTTCTCATGAATTTAAATGCAGTATCTATAATTTCTTAGGTCATCATTTTAACCATAATGAGGTAGAATGAACAAATGAAATTCTGAAGGATCTTCTTGCCCATCTTTAATCATTCAACTAAGATAAAATCAGAAATTTAATTGAGGGAAACCTGTCAATACTGGTGTGCTGGTTTGTGTGCATTCTCTCTCTCTCTCTATACACCCCTCCTCTTTTTCTTTCTCTCTCACCCCCCCTTGCCTGCCTCTCTCTCTCTCTTTCCCCTTCTTCCTCCTTCTCTCTGTCTCTCAATTCACTGTTACGATCATACAAGTAACTACAGCTTTTCTTTTATAAGTAACCAAGGAAGTTTTCCAAATATTCCTATTCTTTATTCTACATACTTTGGACCATAAGTGGTCACAAATTAAATGAACCAAATTTGGAAAGATTTCAAATTTCCATAACATTATTAACTCTGGGCCATTTAAAATCTGGCTGGCTGATAATACAAATGGAAGAAAAAATAGAGCCTAATTTTATAAAACTCTTGATAAAGAGATGAAATGTAGATTTTATTAAGGAGTAGACAGCAATTTCCAAGCTGATGATTATTTAATTTATTAATCTATTAAGTCCATGCTCATTTTATTCCATTTAGCACTTGAAATTGAGAGATCAACTTGACCAAAATAACTTTGATCATTGTAGGTAGTTCATAATTAAGTTCTTAAACTTGGTTACAGAATATTAATACATTTGGACTAAATACATATTTAATGAAAATTTAAAACTAAGTGTTTTCGGGCTTCAAATATTTATTATCAGTCCTTTGGATGTCGGCATTCCTTGACACAAGTGTATTACAGCTTAATGTTTCTAAGGAGATTAAAATATGTATTATATTAATATGAGTGATGATTTATGTCAGAATGTGCTGTCATCTTCTCTAATAAAAAAGATTACAAAACAGCTAGCTATAATATACGGTGGGGGGGCTGACTTGAAATCTCTATGTTCAATTTTTAGCCAGGGAGGCTATTTATAAGACTTCTCCATATTAAACAATACCCAATCAGTTCTACTGACAGTGAGATGACTTCCAAAAATGAAAAAGGATGAGACATAGGCCTATTATTGAGAGTGGAAGCCAAGCTCAGATTGCAACATAAACAGGTTTGCAAATACAGGCTATCTTCTGAAGAAGGCAAGGGCTGGGTAGGACACAGCAACAGGATGCAATATGTTATAAAAGCTATTATGTCCTACAAAATGAACATTTTTTAAAATTCTGAATTCAGAGTCTATTTAAAATGCATTATCCAAAAGGCTATTTGCTATCTTTAGAAGTTTAATGCATTTTAAAGTAATACTCTTGCATTATGAAGTGTGAAATCACAAAGTTCAGCCTGGGAAGACTGACTCTCACCAAGGGCTCCTCCATTATCCAGAGCAGGAGTCAGGCAGGGATCTTGTTATCAACAGGCAGGTGTCACATTTACATCAATTTTGCTTGCGTAGGTCATAGGGTAAAAAGTAGTCAAGAATCAATTAGTAGAAGAAATTTAACATGCTCTACCTTTTAAATCTTATACTTAGTGATATATAAAATATCTTTTTTCTGAAATCTCTTCCATATATATAAATATTTTCATATCCATAATATGTATTTGTAAATTTACTACTGGGAGGTCAATTATACTCCATGGACGAGAAATAGAATAGAAGATGATTTGATCGAGCAAACAGATATTATCTTCCTATAACAGGGTCATATTATTTGCATCTGATACATAATTTTGGAAACTATTATGAAAATGCAAATAGTTTGTATTCAGTTTTGTAAAACAATAGTGATGAATGTAACCTTGTAGCACTGTAGCATACCTACTAAGACCACTAAGGGATTCACGGATGTAAGTTTGAAAAAGAGAATGACAACAATGTTAATTTACTCTAAATCCTATTTACATTAAAATCAACATTCTTAAATGCCACAGTGTACAAAACAATGCAATGCTGTTTCATTATAGTTCCAGAAACTTATAATTATTTAATTAACTAATTTATTCTTGATCTATAAATTCACTTAAATTTTTTTTTTTTTTTTTTTTTGCAGTTTTTAGCTGGGGCTGGGTTTGAACCCACCACCTCCAGCATGTGGGGCCACCGCTCTACTCCTTTGAGCCACAGGTATCACCCAATTCTCTTAAAATTATTTTAGATTTTTATTTTTTATTTCATAATATTATGGGGTTACATGAATTACTTAACAATTCAGTACTTGTTACATTTATCAATACTTCTGATACTCAGGAATTCTGCCCTGTCCATAGACAACAAGGTAAATGATCATGGTTATGATGAAATTCCTTTAAGTTCTTTTATGTCTGCTATCTTCTCTATCCCTGTAGAAATCATCCTAATTATTATCCCAGGAAGAGATAGCTCTCAGTATCAGAACTATAGATTTATTTTGTTTCAGCAGCCATTCAAAAACCTCACAGTAGAAAATTTAAGGGGATGGGAGTTTCATGTAGGTACTTTTTTTACATTGTGGAAAATCCTAAACACCATACAGAGATGTCTATTAGTGTATTTTTGATGTTGTTTCGATTTCCTGAGGGGTCTTCCTCGTAAAATTTTCCCGTGTTTTCTTCAAGTGTTTTTCTTATACTTTCTTCTAATAATTTTATAGATTCATGTCTTAAATTTAAATCTTTAATCCAGTGAGAGTCTATCTTAGTTAATGGTGAAAGATGTGGGTCCAGTTTCAATCTTCTACAGGTCGCCAGCCAGTTCACCCAGCACCATTTGTTAAATAGGGAATCTTTTCCCCACTCAGTGTTTTTAATTGGCTTGTCAAAGATCAAATAATGGTAAGTAGCTGGGTTTATTTCTTGGTTCCCTATTCTGTTCCATGCTAACTAAAAACTGTTTTTGTGCCAGTACCATGCTAACTAAAAAGCTTCTACACAGCCAAGAACACAGTAAGTAAAGCAAGCAGACAGCCCTCCGAATGGGAGAAGATATTTGCAGGTTATGTCTCTGATAAAGGTTTAATAACCAGAATCCATAGAGAACTCAAGTGTATTAGCAAGGAAAGAACAAGTGATCCCATCTCAGGGTGGGCAAGGGTCTTGAAGAGAAGCTTCTCTGAAGAAGACAGGTGCATGCCCTAGAGACACATGAAAAAATGCTCATCATCTTTAATCATCAGAGAAATGCAAATCAAAACTACTTTAAGATATCATCTAACTCCAGTAAGATTAGCCCACATCACAAAATCCCTAAACCAGAGATGCTGGCATGGATGTGGAGAAAGGGGAATACTTCTACGCTGCTGGTGGGAATGCAAACTAATATGTTCCTTTTGGAAAGATCTTTGGAGAACACTTGGAGAACTAAAAATAGACCTGCCATTTGATTCTGCAATTCTTCTACTAGGTATAATATATCCAGAAGACCAAAAATCACATTGTACCAGAATGTTTATTGTAGCCCAATTCATAATTGCTAAATCATGGAAGAAGCCCAAGTGCCCATGGATCCATGAATGGATCAATAAATTGTGGTATATGTACACCATGGAATATTATGCAGCCTTAAAGAAGGATGGAGACTTTACCTCCTTCATGTTTATATGGATAGAGCTGGAACATATTCTTCTTAGCAAAGTATCTCAGGAATGGAAAAAAAAGTATCCAATGTACTCAGCCCTACTATGAAACTAGTTTATAGCCTTTATACGAAAGCTGTAGCCCAATTATAGCCTAAGAATATGGGGATGGGGGAAAGGGAGGGAAGAGGAGGGGGGGAGGATGGGAGGAGGGAGGGTGATTGACAGGACCACACCTATGGTTGATCTTACAAGGTTACATGTGAATCTTTTTAAATGCAGAATACAAATGTCTTAACACAATAACTAAGAAAATGCCATGAAGGCTATGTTAACCAGTTTGGTGAAAATATTTCAAATTGTATATAAAACCAGCACACTCTACCCCATGACTGCATTAATGTACACAGCTATGATTTAATAAAAAAAAGAAAGAGATGTCTATTAATATCTTGCTTACTCTAGACATTTAAAAAATTGTACTCAACAATTGTAATCAATAATACCTATCAATTACAACTGGCATGTAGCAGTGGCAAGTCACTCTGAGGCTTAAGTTTGCTTGTATAGAAACTAGGTGTATCCTTAATGAATCCCCAACAATAAATTTTTTTTTTTTTTTGCGGCACATCAATGGAAAAAAGAAAGCAACTAGGATAATGAGAACCACCTTACTGGATACAAATAAGAAAAACAAAGTGATAAATCTGGAAGTTATGTGTGAACTAGAGAGTGCTGTGCCAATATTAAGTGGTTTATTGTTGGTAATGTGCTGCTCAAATAACATAAGATGATGACACCATCTCAATTGCTTTTGAAAATTCCCCATTGACACAAGAGCAGGAATAATACAATTTAACGCATAAGAAAAGTAAGTTTTCAGAGCTATTTGTCCAAGGTCACACGGCTGGCATGTGATGAAGCTACATCTCCGATCAGCTGGCCAGTCATTTAACATCTTGAAAATATTTTATGCTTCTTCCTTGCTTCTCTGCATTTTATGCGGCATCTCACAGAGAAAGGCTAATATATTTTCTGCAAATTTTAGGGCCATAATTGCTCCTCACTCAATCACAGTTCAGGACGCTCTTCGTCATCCTCCACACACTGCATACTTGTTCTCATTTTTATCTAGTCATTTATACGGCGCCTGACTGACCTGAATCCTGCCCCCAGTTTTAAGACAATTAAGAGTCTGCAATGCTTTCCAGGGCTCATCTGGAGCTGTGATGTAGTCCTGACATTTCCTCCAATAGCTCTCTCAAACCACCCACCCTTTCACTGACCTTGCAGAACAGTTGGGTCGACACCACAAAATTCAGTGCTTGATTGGATTAGAACTTTTCTAATCCTTTTTGGGATTGCATCCCTCATCTCTCCAAACCATATTATCAAGTCACATGCAGAGAATAAACCTATCTTTTCAAAAATAGCTCCCTCAAAATTTGAATACTAACCGCGGGTTATATTCAGGGATTTTTGAAAAAAGTTTTTAGATATAATAATGCTGTTTTGGTTATTTGCCTTTAAAAAGAGTTTGTATTTTCTGGAGATACCTACATGAGAATTTAAAGAAAAAAATGATACAGTTATCAAGGACTTGCTCGAAAATAATCCTTCAGAGAGCCTGGGTGTGAGTGGAGGTAGAAGGAAGGAGTAGGGTTGAGATAAACAAGCCTGACCATCGAGACTGAACATAAATATCAACACAGGTTAATAAGGAAACAAGAGTTCATCTCTTCCTGTGTCTGACTGAAAATGTCCAACATGAAAGGTTAATAAAAATTAAAAAGGCTAGCACAGAGGAAAACCGATGTGCTCTCATATGTGCTGGCACAATATTGGGTACACAGTATCCTTAGCTAAGGCATACATATATGGCATATTACTTTAATGATGTGGGTTGTTTGAAGTCAATTTCTTATTTTGAAGAAAATAAAAGGCTTTGAAAAATTCCCACTACCATGGACTACTATCCAATCATAAAGAAAGATGGAGACTTCACATCTTTTGTATTTACCTGGAAGGATTTGGAGAACATCCTCCTTTGTAAAATATCACAAGAATAAAAAAGGAGGAATCCAATGTACTCAGTACTAATATGAAACTAGTAGATGAACAACTATATACTCAACTGAGAGAAAAACACAATTAAATTCAAGAAGGGAGTAGAGGGGGGTGAGCTCTCTCCTGTTGGGTACAATGTAGGGGTATATGCACACCTCCTGGGTTAAGGGCTCAACTGCAACTTGGATTTTACCTAAAAAATGTAAACGATGTAATCTAAATGTATGTACCTTTATATTAATCTGAAATTTAAAAAAAGATCCCCACTCCAGAAATAAACTTTATTGTACACCATTTCTGTCCTGAGAGAAACAACTGAAGATGAAAGAGGCTTCTTCTTGGATGACTCTGGTCTTTCTATCTTTATAAGGAACTTTATTGTGCATATTCCTGCTACCCATTAAAGAAAACTAAATATGGGTGGTTTTAGTATTAAATTTAACTTAAACTATATAAAATAAACTGTTTCCTGAGTAAATTAAGAATCACAACATGTGGGCCAGGTACAGTGCCTCACAACTATCCTCTGGGAGGCCAAGGCAGGACCATCACTTGAGGTCCGGAGTTCAAGACCAGCCTGAGCAAGACTGAGACCCTGACTCCACAAACATTTAAAAAATTAGCCAGCTGTGATGCCAGGCACCTGTAGTCCCAGCTACTCGGGAGGCTGAGGCAGGAGGATTCCTTAAGCCTAGAAGTTTGAGGTTGTAGTGACCTGGGATGATGACACTGCACTCCAGTCAGACAAAAGAGATTTTGCCTCAAAAACCAAAAAAAATCACAGCTCAATACCCAACTGTGTAAACTAAAAATGTAGTAGAAAAAAAAATAAAGAATAACAGATGTAGTAGAAGAAAATTTGGAACCCAACTCTTAAATTCCTTAATTTCTTCACAAACAAGTATCTGATTGAAAAGGGAAATTAAAGATGGCTGTCAACTCCTCTCCATTTTTCTCTTCACTTATTAACAGTACCCTGAATTTCCAGGCAGTACCATTTAGTTGAGAGTGATTTTCCGAGCTCCAGAAGTGGCCCTGACTGGTTTGAGCTGGTGAACACACTCAAGCCTTAGCCACTGAGTGTGCCATAAGACTGGGCATAGTCCCATTCTGAAACAAAAAGATGACAAGTAACATTTGCTGAGGGATCCTGAAATTTAACAAGACTTGCTTTTCTTCTTGCTATGAACAAGGAAACTGCCAGCCTGGGACCACTGGAAGCAAATTGGGCAATCACCAGGGTGCCAGTGTTGGGGAAAGACCACCTCACACAAGGCAGAGAAGAGACGGAAGGACACTGGTGACACTGAGCCACAGAATCAAGCTCCACTCGCAGTTTACATTTCCTCCTGACATGTCAGTTTTGAGAAGCAATGACTTTCCCTCATTATTAAGGCTAGTTTGAGTTGCTTTTTCTAACCTGAAGCGGACAGTGTTCTGGCTGACGACCTACTAGTCCTGAGCTGGCTCCTGAGCTAGTTCTGTGGTTCTCCAACAGGGGCCATAATCTGTATGTATCTTCTTGTCTGCTTTATGCCTCCGTCACAGTTGATCTCCAGATGGCTGTACTAAATGATGAATCTGATAGGCTCTGGTATGCAGGTGCTCGGGAAAATGAATGGCATTTACTGAGAATACCAAACCTTATGAAAAATATATATCGACATGCCAATAAAACATGTAAATGGCCACAGTACTTTAGAACTATACATAAGGCACAGCATACAGTGACACTCAAAAAAGTTAACCTTATCTCTTAACATATGCCAGTTCACTTCCACTGGTGACTGGAAGCACAAGAGCAGAAATAAGCTTAAAGCTCAAATGGCTTTTTAAACATTCTATCTTTGAGCAAAGAGTAAACAGATGAGGCAATGGTTGTATATGCACCTGCTTTATTTGTTAGATTTTTTTTCTTTGCTCTTTGAATCATGATTTGAACATAAGGACCTAGGCATGGAAGAGTGAGGAAGCTGATAAAATACATGAGGAGGAAATGTTAGAATTTAATAAAATGTAATTCACTAAGGCAAGCACCTTAAATATCTGAACTGATCATCTACAACTATTATAAACCCAGAGGGCATAATTTTCAGGGAACGGCCTTTTGGGGGACTCCAGTTGATAAAATTAATCAATACCTTCTGGCAGAGAGTGAAATATGATTTATTACAGTACTGCTATCTCTAGAGCAGAGAGAACTTCAATCTGAAATATAAAGAATGTCAACTGGGCCATCTGAGAAGCTATCTCTTGTTAGAATGATTTGTGGAAAGAAAACATTCCTAAACCAATGTTCCAAAACTTAAAAAAAAAATGACAATTTAGTTTTGCTTCTGGGCTGGTTTGGAATCTGAAAATGCATGATCCAAATGAAATATGTTTGGTAATTAGAGCACCAGATCAAAAGGCGTGGAAAGGCTTTGAAGACCTCCTAGGAAGGGTCAGGTATGTTTTCATTGGTAAATCAGTTAAGTGTTTATTGAGTATTAACCATGTATCTAACACTTGGCCAGGGGTTGTGCTTATCACAGCTGGTTTCATTGGCCTGCAAACCATACAGTATTTGGAAGGTCCTCACACTTTATATCCTGCGGTTGCCATCTGAAAATTCTTAGTAACTGCTGAACAAGGGGCTCTGCTTTTCCATTTTTAATTGGCCCCCCAATATTATGTAGCTAGTGTTGGTGCTTATATATGTTTTAGTTCTTGCCTTTCTGTAACTTCTGGACCATCTGAGAACATAAGACCATAAGACACATACAGTAGCTGCCCTTTCTCTGCAGGGGTACATTCCAAAACCCCCAGAGGGTGCCCAACCTGAGGATAGTATCGAACCCTATATCCACTATGGTTTTCCCTACACATACACACCTAATAAAGTTTCATTTATAAAGTAGGCACAGTAAGAGATTAATAGCAATCATTAATACTACATTAGAACAATTACAATAGACTATAAGCCAAGTGATGTGAATTTTTTTTCTCTCTCTCTCAAAATATCTTATCGTATGTAGTATTTTAACTCAGGTTGACAGTGGGTAACTCTCACCATGGAAAGAAGACCATGTTTATGGATGAACAAGATTATTATTTAAATATATGTTGCTTAAATAAACTGTCATAAAGCACTATAATGAGTATAATAATAGATGCAACACAAGATAGCACAGATCAAGCTGTTAGTGGGATGACGTAACAAGCATAGCAAGTCTTGGAGAATGGAGA
Organism: Otolemur garnettii; assembly: GCF_000181295.1. Classification (NCBI taxonomy): domain Eukaryota; kingdom Metazoa; phylum Chordata; class Mammalia; order Primates; family Galagidae; genus Otolemur; species Otolemur garnettii. The sequence continues at coordinate 4,106,293 of NW_003852429.1, read as the reverse complement.
CATTGATAAGAGCTAGAGTTGCCTCAGAAGACATCTCAGAGGACCTGGAACACATTATTATCCACCTTGTAGTTAATATTAGTAACCACTTATTAAACATAGACCGTGGTATTAGAAATGTAAATGTATGTTAGCTAAATAATTCTCACAAAGTCCTTTTTCTCTTTGTTCCTGAGGCAGTTTTATCTTATTATTATTTTTTTATTGTTGGGGATTCGTTGAGGGTACAAAGAACCAGGTTACATTGATTGCATTTGTTAGTAAAGTCCCTCTTATAATTGTGTCCCACCCCCAAAAGGTGTGTCACATAGCATGACCCTCTACCCCCTTCCTCTTTCCCTCTCTCTGCTCTCCCCTTCCCCCACCTCCCTCCCTTCTTCCCTCTCTCTGCTCTCCCCTTCCTCCACTCCCCACCATCAACTGTCCTCATATGAGAATTGAGTACATAGGATTCTTGCTTCTCTATTCTTGTGATGCTTTACTGAGAATAATGTGTTCCACTTCTATCCAGGTTAATACAAAGGCTGTAAAATCTCCATCTTTTTTAGTCTGAGCAATGTGATATCCTATAACACCATAATAACAGGGGACTCTAACACTTCTTTTACAGAGCTGGACAGATCCTCTAAACAGAAATTAAACAAAGATATAAGGGACTTAAGTCACATAGTCCTTTTCTAACAAGGGAAGAAACTAAGGCTCAGAAAGAAAGAGTAATATGCCCAAAGCTAATAAACAGTTGACATGGAATCCCTACCCAACCCCATCTAATTCCAAGACAGACTCTTACATTTGGTTACTCTTGTTATCTCTGCTTAGGTGTGTGTATATCTATGTAGATGTCTCCTGAGATAGACATCAGGGGAAGGGAAAAAGCATTAGTACATGCCAACAGGCAGGAGGGAGCCAGGCTTGTGATGCCCAGCTGAGGACATATGGATGGTTCACGGTAGGAGGGAATAATAGAGGGAGATGATGGCAAAGATAAGAATAACATTAAAAGCTACCGAACACTAAGATTTGTAATTAATCTTGCTTTACGTGTCTATCAGTGGAGATGCCTCATGCTAGCAAGTGGCTAGCAATAAAAAAGACCCACATCTGTCTTGACTAGTGGTGTGTGATCTTGACCACCTCCTTTGCCAACTGTGAGCTGAGGTGGGAAAGGCCAGGTTTTTGAAGGGTTCTAAGAGCCTGGCCCAGATTAGACTAGTGTGGAAGGCAGACTAGATTTCGGAATGTGGAATTGAATTGATAAGAGTCAAATTTTGGAATGGTGAATGTGACCCCTGGGCTCAGGACTGGGGAAGGTGTGGGGTAAGTAAGATTGAAAGACATTTCAGAGAGATGTGTATATCCAGATGCAAACAGGAGTTGCCTCCCACTGAAATTTTACAACCCTTAGCGTCTGTCTTTATTCCCGCTCTCATTTTCTTCCTGTTCTCTTCATGATCTAATTACTTCCTAATTCCTGGCTATTCTTTTGTTTCTCTTTTCCCTTGTTTCCCATTTTCCTTTGCCTCCTTCTGCCCTTCCCCTTGGCTTGTCGAAAGTTAGGCTAGATTTTGAATGCTTATCCTTGGGAATGTTTTTCTAAATTGCTTTTAAACTAGGCATTTCATTTATGAATTGTGTTCTCTTTAAAGGAGTTAATGGCATGTGAGCTATCATCTTTTTCTTTGCGAATTAGTCTTTTTAAAAAAATGTATCATCAAAATATGTACAAGAAAGGGTAATTATTCTACACAAACTATAATTGTGTCTAATTGACACTCCAGAAATATCCTTTCTAGTAACATCTGAAACAATTTATTAAGATTATTTTGAACATTGACGCACAGCTACTATCTCATTTGTAGCACACACAAAAAGGCTCCTGATAATTTTGTTATTACAGAATCCACATGCTATTAAGATGTTGTACATCATTTCTTACACCCCATGCGGCAAACTCTTCAGCAAGCCCTACTATGTGGCTTAAAATTGGGTCTATTGCCCATTACCCAAGTGGCTTTCTGCCTCAGAAATATGGGCAGAGACCTCAGCATTGCCAGCTGAGGGAGGAATGGGGTGTCGCACTTACATTGCAGATATCCCGTGTTCTCTATCTCTACCCACAGTAGACCTTCCCCCCCATCCCCCCGTCCATAGCCCATCAGCACTCAATCCTGTAACTGCTTTCACATCTCTTTGCCATTTTAACTATCAATGTACTAGTCAAAGCTCAGTTATGTCCCGCGTGACTGATGTGATATCTCCATCTACCGTCTTTCTGCCTTCTCGTCTTTCTTCCTTCACACTAACTTCACTGCACGCATCGCTGTTAGGGGACTCTTCCCAAGTCACAGCAGTGGCCCTCCATTACCAGGGATACCTGGCAAGGCTGTGAAGCTTCCACATGGGGCTTCAGCTTGACTTTCCTGTTGTCTTTACTCCTCCGTGTTCCCTCTGGCCTCCACTGCCCACCATTGTGAGAACACGCTCAGGGCCTTACTCCTATTCTCTGCACCCAGAGTCCCTCTTATAGTGATTTCCACCCTCCTCCTCCCCCGTCAAGTCCATCTGGACTTCTGCCTCCTTCCTGGAACTTTCTCTGATTCAGGTCCCATTGGAAGGTAATCTTTTTTCTCACTAGGGTCCCCCAAATTAACTCATTTTTACCTTCCTTTGAGCTTGTCTTTTGACCTAGACAATAAACAACTTGAGGACAGTAACTTATTTAATGCTTTAAACAGCCCTATGAATGACTGACCCATACCCATTTTATAGATGAGGATGCCAAGGCCCAGGGAGGTGAAACAACCTTACCCACAGCCACATATCTAAAGAGGGGCAGGAGTCAGCTTCTGATTAAGAAGTCTGGCCCCAGGATTTTTTAATTTGTTTAACCACTACACTGTCCAGCCTTCCGGGTCACTGTCTGTTCCGTAGCTTCTAACACAGTTCTCCGAATATAGTGGACAATCGGGGCAGGCAGGTTTTAAAAATTGACTTGAATTATACTGATTGAATTAGGCCTGAAAAGGCCCTCACTAATGTGAGGATATGAAATGTTAACACTCATATTCTCTTTCCCCAGCACTCTCCTAATTACTTGGACCGAGGACTAGCAATATAGCAGTGACAAGCACCAGAAAAAATATGCAGTAGCTTATATGAGAACCATGTATATTTTATGTCCATTTGAAAAGCAACACTTTATCACACCTCTGGGAGCTTCTGCATGGGCCTGAATATAAATAGGCACACTTATTATTTTAGTCAAATTACTTGGCATGGCACTGAGCCCTGCACTGATTTGCCCTGCAGCAAATATGCTTTGAGAACCCAAAGTAGAAGACTTTGCAGCAACTGGGGAGATGCTGAAAGGTTGTCACCAACACATGCCCATCAATACCATCGCATTCTGGGCTGGGCAGGCACAACAGATTACACTTATTCCCCCTTTCTCCGTGTGATCGCATATCGGGCATTTGCAGTGTTTATAGCTCGACCTCTACCTATATCCACATGCATTTGTCGATCTATCTACAACTTCTTCTCTGACATTTGTGATTTTTCTGAAGGATCTGCTTGGTGAGTATCTTCATCTCGAGATTACCACCCCCCTGATCTGTTCTCTGGTTTTCGGCAGTCTACAACAATGCCAGGATTTGCCAGGTTTCTCCTCCTCTTACTTAAGGTCGCCCTGTTTCATGTGGCCAGAATTGGCATGACATATGGTTTGACATCCCCCATTTTTAGAAATAGGTACTGTGGTAGAAATATGGAAAAGTCAACGATGCCTTGATATCTGACCATCTGAATTGAGTCTCAACTTTGTCACTGCCCCGGTACCCTAGGCATCTTCAGCCTTCTTTATTCATCCTACAATGGTGATGGCAGCCCCTGTGGGGATCAAATGAGCTAACGCAAAGTATGTTCTCAGTAAATAATAGATCCTCCCCCTGTCTATCTTCCCTTCCCCTGGCTCCTCTGTAGGTGCCACTCTCTCACAATTGCACACAGGGGTTGGGGGTGGCAGAAGACAAAGCTAGAAAGGGATGCAGAGAACACATGGTCAATGTCCCCTATCTAAAATGTGAAGGGGTCACTGATGAGTTTAAAGCAGAGAAGTGGCACCATCAATCAGAATGGTGCATCAGCAGGATTGCTCATGGCAGAGAACAGACGAGGTCAGCTTTGCTGGCCTGCCCTGTATTGATGTGACAGGAGGGCATTTTTAAAGGCAAGTTCTCCCCATACTCCGCAGTAAATTAAACGCTTTGGTCCTGAAGATCTATATTTGATACAACTTGAAGGTTAGTATTAGGTTTTTTGACACTTTAGGGAAAGGCGAGGCTGGAGGCAGAGAGAAAGGTGGTTATTATTCATGTTAAAATTACTGACGGCTTGAATGAAAGCGGTGGAAAAGGTCTACAGCAATGTGAGATATTTGCATTGTAGATTCTACAGCTTGTCATGCTCAACAACATTTAGAAGGTGTAGGAGAAAGAAGAATCCAGATGATAACAAAATTTCTGCCTTGGGTCATTAGGAGGATGGAGGGACCATCAACAGGGGACTGGAGAAGAGGAAGAGGAAGAGGAGAGGGTTGTGGGATGAGAGTGAGATTCGTTTTGGACATGTTTGGGGTGACTATGGGGCAGCAAAAGAAACGCCCAGTAGGCACTGAAGTTCTGGGAGTGGCACTCAGGAGAGAGGTTCGAACTTCAGATGCAGAGTGGAAATTCTCAGCAGTTAGAAGGCAGAAGTTAGAGGGGACACCAAGGGACACTGAAGGACCAATGTAGAGTCCTGAGGACACAAGCTTTCAAGGACAGGAAAGGACAGGGGAGCTCCAGAGGAGGCTGAGAAGGAGAACACAGGCAGAACAATACTAAGTAATTTTTGGCGTACTTTTTTTCACCTGAAAACCATGGTATCAGGCACAGAAGATAAAATCTTTAACAAAACGGGAACATAATTTCGGAATTTGGGTTTGACTACCAATATAGGCCAGCTGGATAAAACCTCAGGAATAAACCAAAGTCTTTTACAGAACACTTTAAAAAGCACAGTTTAAAATTCCCCTCTGTATCTTTTCAATGCCATTGTTTCTGCTGTCCATTTTTCAGAATGTGAAACTGAGACGAGATGGCCAAAAGATCTATAGGAGGCCCAAGATGAACATCATCAAACCTGGGGCTTCAGCAAAGGTCTTTTGAGTCCGAGGTCCGTGGCCTTGTCCTCTGTGAGAACTCTGAAGCCTGCTACTTCAAATGCACTGGCAATCATGATGCATTTAGCAAAGCTGTGAGCTCCAGAGGGCAGAGGGGAGAGCTGAACTGAGGGCTTGAGCACAGCAGGCTTCAGGCTCTCTGCTGCCTCTTGCTAACTTATGTCTTACATCTTTATATCTAAACCTTTTGCCATGCAAATGTGAAGGAAAAAACGAGCATAGAAGGGACTCTGCAATTTTAAAAGGTATATTTTAGTGACTTGCAATATTTTAAAGTTGATGTTTCTTACTGACCTAAAAACAATGCCATTTAAAATAATCTTGGAGAACAGATTAGCTATAAAAAATCAGAATAAAAAAATCTTCTACAGTTAGCTAAAATGCAACCTGCATTGGGGGTATAGGTTCCCGTGTTTCCTAAATTGGATAATACAGTATCTCATCTGGAATAAATGTTACACCTGAACTAAGTCGAGTTTGATTCTCTTTGAGTTCCCAAGAGCTCCAGCTATTTGTTATTTATAACCAGTTGGAGGGCAACATGCTGATATGAATGATGGGTTAGTATAAATGAGAATAATTATTATTTTATGAAGTCTTAGCTTTGTATGGTATTTTTTCATATAAAAAGTGGTTTCTTCTATTTTAATTCACTCACACAATTGCACGAGTTATGTTCTAGCCAACTTAGAGAAGTGGAAGCCGCCCAGCAAAGAGCTTCTCCGTCTTAATGCTCATAGGATCACCTGGGGATCTTGTGAAAATGCTGTGTCTAATTCAGAAATTCCGGGATGAGGCTACATTTTTGCATTTTCACAATCTCACAGGTAATGTGAACACTGCTGGGCTGGTGGCCACATTTTGAGTAGCAAGGACCTAGTCCACAGTTAACTCTTGTAGTAATTCATATTATCGCTCTCTGTGGACATCAATTTCTAAATAGCATCACATTTACTTTTTTTCTACCACATGACATTTTTAAGCAGGGCATAGGACTCAGGTGTCGGATTGATTTCCCACCCACCAGCGGCCAGCTGGGTGTTCTTGGAAAAGTCACCCTTCTTCATCCTTTCCTGTTGGCAGAGTTGCTGAGAGGCTCAAATAGGTCATTTTACATTAATGTACTTCCTAAAGAGTTTTATTTATCAGGCCTTGTGTTTATATGCAAGACTCCACATTCAAAGATTCATAATTCTCTTATTTTCTAAGACCGAGCTTAGCTTGGTCTTTTAAATATTTGCTCTTGTTAATGAGAATGATGATCTTTGTTTTACTCAGCTAAAGATACTGAACTATTTCCAAAGTCAGAAGAGAACTGGTGAATGGAATTTGGCTTCCAAGACCAGCTGCATCAGGGTGTCAATGAGAAGGACATGGGTACAATTTGCAGGTGAGAGGGTTGCTAGGTGGCAATAGCCAGTAGGTGCACTATGCCTCCCTCCTGTTTTCACTGAGAAAATGACTTCATCTTTCTCCAAATCCGTATTCCATGAATGGCTGCACAACATACAATTTATTTAAAATTACATAGGATCTTATATAATCTCTGCTAATGTCAATCATTTAAAACTTGTGTTGCTTTCAAAAATTATTTCTAATGGTTAATAGGTTGATGTATTATTTTCACAAATCATACTGATTTCAAAACTCCCGAAGGTAGGGATTATATCTTTTGTCTGACATAAGACGTAGTAGGTACTTAGAAGTTATTGGTTGCCTTGATCTGACTTTCAGTAGAGTTAAAAAGATCCAGTTTAAAAATAGTAAGTTATTTGTGGGAGCATAAATTACCCTTAGGGTGAGTTTCTGTTCTTTGTTTAATTAGATAATCAGATGGATACCCTAATGAGAGTCAGGGCATGGAAGGGATGGGAATTTTAATTTTTTATTAGGGGAATAAGATCATTTTTGAAAAGCAAAGTAAGCTTGAGGAAGTAGCTGTATGGCTGTAGTGCTAAATGTGGGGACACAGGGAGGTACTGGATGTTCTGTGTCTTTTTATCTCACTTAACTTCATCTCAGCAATGCTCTTCCTATTACGTTTTTCATATTTACCTTATCTACCCTTGAAGTCAATGTCTTTTTTATTCATTATTAAATATTCAGCTCTAGCATCATACCTGGCATGTACTAAGTCTTCAAAACTATTTTTTTTTTCTTTTTGGTGAATAAATGAATGACTTTTTATTTATAGATTGGGACTGAAGAGCAGTGCATAGAAGTGAATTGACCAATCACTTCTCAGCGTTTTGGCTGAGATCAAGTGTAAGCGAATTACCCAAGATCACTCAAGCCATGACCGGACTGGGTCCAAACTCACGTCTATCTGTCTCCAAATCCAATCTTCCTGGTCTTCTATAGTAAGCTGGGAACTTCAGACATTCAACTAAAGTGAATCGATCCCTGCCTGGGTAAAGTAGAAACGGCTGGGAAGGGAACAGATGTGATTGACATCGTAATTCTGCCTACAGCTCGGGGGTGTTCAAAACGCCCCCGAAACTCATCAACTCCGCCACCTCTGGGGCTGCTGTGGAGCGGCAATGCCTGTGTTATTAGGATTCACCTGGAAGGCTTTTGAGCCTGGGGTCACCCCAATTCAGAACTCAAAACAAGTCCCTGCAGATTGTGTACTCTCTCACCACTCAGTACAGGAAGAGAGAGTCAATTGAAGCAGAAAGGGGGAAAAAGAGAAAACGAAGAGAGGGAAAGTCAGTAGTAAACAAAAGTGCCATACTATGGCTTCTTAGGGTTTCTTCTTTCCACTTTCTGTCACTGACTCTGCATTAGGGATGACAGACATTCTCTTCTGTGTGCATATTTGGAATGCACTTACTGTTATCTAACTCCACAGCTATTATTTTGTGTCTAGGGATCCCTCTTTAAAGGAAGGCTCCGGGAGGGTCACACAGCTGCCGTGGTCTGTCTGTGTCCATGCATGACACGGCTGGGAGGAAGACCTCTCTGCCATCACAGAGATGTGCGGCTCATCCCACCAAGCTGTAGTTTCCACGATTTGCAGTGTTCCGGGTGCCTTCTCTTTCATTTTGGCTTTTCAAACGCCAAAGAAATCGACTGTTGAGCTCAAACAACCATTTATATTCATTGTGCAGCAAAAGCATTCTGGTGCACCACGGCCCTTCGCACGCCCGCTTCTGTAGCATCCTGCTCATTTACAAGAGATGCCAAGAGATGCCAAGAGATGCGAGATCGGAAAACATAACAACAGGCTGGCTCTCAATGGGATGTCAAGAGGAACAGATACAAAGGTCTGAGCATTTCTCTCTTGTGCAGTTCATAACAGATCTTTTCCAGTTCGGATAAAAATGTAGTTTTCACAGAGAATAGCTCATCCAATCCTTTCAGCTTCCTGAAATACATATATTTCTGCTGCTTGCCTTCCTTAAATGTCCTCATTTCTTGAAATATTTCATTTTCACAAAGATTTCTCGGTGTAGAAAAGTCAGCATTAGACCATTCAGTCAGCTGATTCCCATCCTGCCTGTATTTCAACTCTCGGAAATGCCCCTTCACTTGGTGTCTGGCTTATCTGTAACCATGCAGCTCCTTCTGTGAGGCCGGGCAGCTTTAGTCTCCTTATGTTATGCAATGAGCTATAATAAGAAGATATTTCAAGATGCTCAGAGCTTCCTGGAGAGGGAGCAAACTAGGGGGAAATTTATATTTGGATCTTTCACCTTATGCCTCCAGAACGAGCAGCAGACAATGGAATGCTGAGATCTCAGTGATGTGCAAAACCAGGGCTTCTTGTCAAATTGTCTTTATTCACTGGTTTATTCACTCATTCAATAAGCAACTTTTTCATGTATCTGCAAATCTCGCTATCTGCTTCGCTGGATCCTATTCATTCTTCGTTCTTAACTTACAAATCCCTTCTTCCTGGAGAAACAAATCCTTAACCATGCTGGTCCTAGAGGCTGTAGTATTAAAAGCAGCAGCTAAGTCAGTCTTATTAGGAGTGTGGGGAAAAAGCATCTTCCTAGGAGAGGGAGAGGACAAAAAGAAAGAACAGAGAGCAGAGGTGGGGGAAATGTTCCAGGTGGAGAGGATAAAAGACTCCAAATGGGAAAAGCAGATTGTATTTAAGGATCTAAGAAAATCTCAGTATGTCTGGGGAGGGAGAGAGGTGGAGGTGAGACATGGAGCTGGAAAGGTAAACAGGAGCCAGAACAAGAAGGGGCTTGTAAAACATCCTAAAACGGTTAGATTTGAAGGAGGACTAAAGAAAGTGAGACAGAGTTGCACTAGCAAATGATGACTTGGCTGCAAATTGAAGAGCGGGCTTTAGTAGGAGGTGGAGGGGGAGAAGACCAGTCAGGAGGCTGCTGCAAGGATGCAGGGGAGAAATGACGGTGATAGGATTGGAGAAGGGCTCGTGGACCTGAGTGGACCAATTCCAGTGATGTGAAGTGCCTGGAAGTGCCTGGCTGGGTTTGTGGAGTGGGGAAGAACCCGACTGTGTCCACCTTTAATACCTGAGCTCCTTGGAGGCTAATATCTCTGGTCTCTGCAGAGCACTGAGGGGGACTGAGTTGTGAGTATTGGGATGGGGTGCAGGATACAGAGTGCCTGGGACTCCAAACTCCACTTCTGCCACCCTGACTCATGGACACATATCTCTTCCTCTGTGACATTACTGGGCACAGGGCAGCCTGCTGGTTGATTGGATACTTAGACAGACAGTGAGCATGCCATTCCAGACTTAGAGACTTCAGTCCAGTGTGGGCTGAAACACAGCACTTCAATGCCAAGGTGGAATCTGTGAAGGGCCACAGTCCAAGGTGTACCAGCAGCAGGAGGTGTCTGTTCACCTCTGCAGGCTTGGCCAACTGGGAAATGTTAACCCTACTGGTTGTTTCTTCTTTTTGTGGGTCAAAGAAGATAAGGCATATTCATCCTCCAAGTAAACTTTGGTCACTAGGATCCTGAATAGGAATTGTGGCTCAAAATTAAGGAGTTTGTTTCATTATTAAGAAAAATCATGATACCAAATGAGACGATTTATTCACTATAGGCTGACTCTCATTGTGGGGCATGGTGACTGAAAGTCTCAGTTCTGCAAGAGAGAAGACTTTCTGCGGGAAACTCTGGGCAGCTGCTCAATGTTACACAGTGTTTGACCTACAGAGCTTCATGCTGTCTTACCTATGTTGTTCTCTGAGGCACACAAGGGTACACGTGGACATAGACACACTGAGAGAATGCTTTTGGCCCAAGTTCTGTCTTTATTGCCATGAGTTAAACTTTTCCCAGAGCCTGTAGTCATATGTTTCCTGTAGCTTTTCCTGGGGGCAAGCAGACCACTTTCCCCAGAGTTCCCAGATGCCTGCTAAGTAGAGACCATCTCTCTTCATTCATTTGTGTTTTCTTCCCTTCGTGTACTCCAATGTTTTGAGTGTCCACACTGTCTATTTCTTGGAGTGAGGGAATACACAAAGATGATTAAAATACCATGGCTGCCATCAACAATTACAACCTATTGTGGGAGAGCACATATGTATAAGATAGACTATGAAAAGGAGAGTGTATCTTTCAAGCTCTAGGATCTAGGAACTAGCCAAGTTCAAGTTCCAGGATTTGTAAGCCTACACTGAATGGTGGTAGAAGTGGTCACGTTTCTATTTACTGGATAATTTCTGTGTGTTCATTCTCACGCTAAGTTTCATTTATATGTCATCTCCTTTGACTCCACTTTATAATGGAGTCATCGGGATTCTGAGACAGTAAATCTCTACGCAAAGTCTACACACCCTGGGAGTAAATGAAAAACTATCCCATTCACAACTTGTTTTCTTGATCTGTCCTCTACCCTTCCCACTGCATCAAACATCCTTAGTGCTTCTGCTTTCTTTTCTCTCTGTATGGAAAAAGCAAAGCAAATAACTTTCGAAGAACTGTTGAATATGAGTGCCCAAATTATAGGGTTGGACTAACACCCAATGGTCACTATAGTTTCACGTAAACATTCTTACATAATGTTTACATCCTACAGTAGAAGTCTGTTTGTCAGTTAAATTAAGTTGTAGTTGTCTTCAACTTGCAAAATAATGTCTTATGTTTCTATTGAGTTTATTAGCTGAATCAGCTTATTTTATTTCTATAATTCAGTGTAATATGTTGCTGCCTACTTGCTATCCCCAGGATACCCTTGTAAACAAGATGTTTCTTGTAATAGGTTTTTCCTGGTAAAAATCATTTAATAAGCAAATATCTGCAATCCATGGTAATATGTGCTGACAGCCTCCTAACCATGTTTGAAATATGAAGGCAATGTTTCCAAGATGACTCAAGCCAATTGCTTTAATACTTCAATAAAAATAACTGCTATTAGAAGGCTCAATACTGAAGGCACATAATTTCAATCCTGGCTCATAAAATTTAATTTGGATTTATTTCAAGATAATGATCATTGAGAAAAGTATGTATTGAAATGGTCAGGCACCTGGGTAAGGACCACTAATCTGCTCTGAGAGATTGCTGGGCTCCAGCAGGGCAGCTGGCAATATATATATACACACCATTAATTATTTGCAGGAATATTTTCTGTGACATTGGTCTCAAGGTGCTCTGTTCAAATACCCTGCCTCAGCAAAATCACTGCTACAGAGCACTTGAGTAAAATGACTTTATATCAAATTGGATTCTTGTTGGCTCTGATCACATGGGCAGGTTTCATGGGTCCACTTTTATTTTTCTGTATCTTGGATGACTTTTACAATAAATGGATACAATTCTGCTGATCTACCCAGAATGTTATGAGTTAAAACATGGAGCATGATATTCATTAAGAACCCAGAATTTTGGGTCTGGGAGGGACCTTTGAGGTTACCTTGTTTATGTCTCCAAGTTTAGAGATGAGACACACAAAGTCATACTTGTTCAAAGGCACAGAGCTAAGACCACTGGGCAAGTTATTTGACACTTGGTCCAGTGTTAGTTTGGTGTTTCATACTCTTTATACCAAGCCAGAAGGAGTAAGCCTTGGCTAACCATGATGACAACAATAATTTATGTTTAAGTTTAGTAAGCAGCGCATGTGTACTATCTCACTTAACTCTTAGAACAATCCTATAGCTCCTATTTTATTCATGAGAAAACTAAGGCTTAGAGCATTGGAATAACTTATCCACGCTCATCCAGCTAGTGGGTGGTATCCCTGAGGTTTGACACAGGCTATGGAAGAACCAGACGTTCTTTAATGATGATGCTGAGATGAAATTATTAACCAAGGTGTTGGCAAGGTGGTAGCAAAGTCTTGCCATGTGTCTGAAAAAGGTGGTAGCAAAGTCTTTCTATAGGAATAAATTAAAGAAACAGGAATTAGGAATTAAGAAAGTAAAGAGAGTTGAGTTAGAAAAGAGCTATCCATTTAACTCCAGTAAGATGAGCCCACATCACAAAATCCCCAAACCAGAGATGTTGGCATGGATGTGGAGAAAGGGAACACTTCTGCACTGCTGGTGGGAATGCAAACTAATACGTTCCTTTTGGAAAGATGTTTGGAGAACACTTAGAGAACTAAAAATAGACCTGCCATTCAATCCTACAATTCCTCTACTAGGCATACATCCAGAAGACCAAACATCACTTTATAACAAGTATATTTGTACAAGAATGTTTATTGCAGCCCAATTCACAATTGCTAAGTCATGGAAGAAACCCAAGTGCCCATTGACACATGAATGGATCAATAAATTGTGGTATATGTATACCATGGAATATTATGCAGCCTTAAAGAAAGATGGAGACTTTACCATCTTTGGCAAACATGATGGAGCTGGAACATATTCTTCTTAGCAAAGTATCTCAAGAATGAAAGAAAAAGTATCCAATGTACTCAGCTCTACTATGAAACCGATTTATAGCTTTCTTATGAAAGCTATAACCCAATTATAGCCCAAGAAGAAGGGGAAAGGGGAGAGGGGGGAAAGGGGAGAGGGAGGAGAGGGGAGGGGAGAGGATGGGTGGAGGGAGGGTAATCTGTGGGACCACTCCTATGGTGCATCCTCCAAGGGTACATGTGAAATTTACTAGGTGTAGAATATAAATGTCTTAACACAATAACTAAGAAAATGCCATGAAGGCTATGTTAACCAGTTTGATGAAAATATTTCAAATTGTATATAAAACCAGCACATTGTACCCCATGATTGCATTAATGTACACAGCTATGATTTAATAAAAAAAAGAAAAAGAAAAAAGAAAAGAGAACCAGGGGCAGGGAAAGTGAAGGATTTAAGAGGAAAATAGGGATAAAATTAATAATCACTTTATAATCACTTCAGTTTTCTAGTTTGTGTCAGCCAGGGTCAGTGGGCATTGCTTATTTTGTGTTTTAAGTTTAGTCATACCTTGTTTCTCAATATTTTCCTTTAAAGCATATCCTGATTTTAAGAAGTCCAAGGTAATAATTTTCCTCTAATGGAAGAAAGTAAACATTTGAAGCAGATTTCAAGGACATCACTTATTTGCAGCATTTTGTTGCTTTTCTGTGAACAGTGGAAATATACAACCTATTTATTTGGCAAATGAAAACACAAATGCACTTGGCCAAAAATACAACGTTAAAAGAATCATCAATGGACACTCATCCTATCCCCACATTGTCTAAATGCTTTTTGACCTGGTCAATAATACCACTGCTATATTTCTGTGCAATTGCTTCTTGTATCCTTTTCAGTGTGCAACAACTTGTATGGGACTTTCCGTCTGCACAATGTTACACGATCTTTCTTTTTTAATCTTGTGAGACGTATCATCAAGGAGTTGATTTATGATCCTGCTTCAGTAACCTTGGACACGTCTCTATCTTGCACATTATTGATAAAATGGTTCGGCTTTTGCAACCTGAGATCTGAAAAACACTGTCATCTGGAAACCTGAGAAAGATTGTTTTTTGAAAGCTATAATTGCTCCAAGGATGAAAAAAGACAGGCATTTTTCATAAGTTCAATTTTGCTATAGTCCCAAGTTGGTAAAAGGTATTAATAATAATTGTTGAAGGTAAATTATCCTCTCAAGGACTGGAGATAAATGTTTGATTGGTGAGACTGTCTCAGATAGTAAATTACAAGTGTGTCTAGAGGAAATTATATAGCTTGTTTTATTTCTTTTATTTTCTATTTTTAATATAGTGGTTGGTGGGTGTAAGTCAATTCAAAACAACATTTACTGCATGTCTACAATGTGCTATGAGCTCTGCTGAGTGTTCAGGAGACAGAGTTAGATAACATTCAGACTCTGTCTTAAGAATCTCACAGTATTAAAGATGAAATAGCATGCAGGGTGATTGTGGGTCACACTGGGAGCTTCCACAAAGTAGAGCTAGCAAAAAATATACAGTCTTGCATAAGTTTACACGGTTTTAAATGCATGGTGTTGGCTAGTCGCTCATTTAAATGATTTCCTGATTCCTTCCTGATCATTTACACTTTGCTATAACTAAAATCCTAGCTCAGACTTCTGTAATTGCAGACACAGAAAAGTCCGTTTGGTTCTTCTGTCACCTGTCAAGCTACAGCTGAAAATGGATTTTTCTCTCCATAAACCTCCAGATTGGGTTGGTAGCTCCATTATTGGTGTTCATTCTGCTCTTTGCTTATACATTTACCACGGCATATGTTCCCTCTTCAGAATTACATATTCGCTTATTTATCATCATAACTCCTTTAATTGCTATCTCCTAAAAATTAAAGAATCATTGAATTCCCCTAGGTTTGGAAAAGTTCACAGATTTATGGACACAATTTGTGAGTTTGCTGAACTAAGGAGTAAGTTCCCTGCTTCTGACTAACTTCTCACATACGCAATGGTCACACTTTCCATGCGACTGTATGAAAGAAACTTTAGGCAAATCAGTTATTCTCTCAAACAAACATATAGAAGTAGCTGGCCTCTATGACAGCTGATTTATTCTAGGATAAAATTATGGGGACACTTTGCCATTGGAGTATTAGAAAAAGGCTATTAGATAATGATAGAATCTGACCCTGAAGTGACAAGCTTCAATAAAGTCGAAACATTTTGTTAATATAAAAAATTATGACAGCAAATACAATACACATCTGCTATGCAGGAGGACCATTGTACTATCAAGAGAGTGTTAGGTAAGTGGCCAACTTGGGATTTTAACGTATTTTATCTCTCTATCCATCCAGTAATTGAATAAATATTTGTTGTTTACTAGGTGCTAGGCATTGATCTAGGCAGTAAACAAGAACAAATAAAATCTAGAACTCTCAAGGAACAGTCCGTATTTCAAACTCTACCTTCTGTCCCACAGTCTATAAGGCCTCAAAAGTTTTGTTAATAGCTTCACTCAAGCAAATATTTTTTTCCCCCTCAGCTTGGTTTGGGTCTATTCCTACAAACTTTATATTACATAAATCTAAATGTGTAAACTTTTTCATAAAAAGCAGGTATTCTAATATTAACACCCTGTTCTATATTTTGAGAACTATTAAAATTCTTTAGTCTTATTCCATACAATGAAAATATTAACTTCAGTTAGGTATTATCTTGTTGTCTTCATAGATCACCCCAGATTATACTAAATTAAATAGATTTAAGAATAAAAGAACAAATTGCCTGCTTTTGTTTGCATGCCAGGAACAGGTGTTTTAGACAATTCTTTGTAAAATGAAAACATATACTTTAAACTAGCATTTGCATAAAGACATAATTCTCTCTCTCTCTCTCTCTCTCTCACACACACACACACACACGCCCAAAGATTATCTTTTCCTACAAAAGAACAAAGAACAGATAAGCTTGGGACTATTAGTCTTGGATATTCCATATCCAGTGTGGTGTGGGTGTGTGTGCGTGCAAATTCACGTGTGGTTTAAAAGGAACTAAGAGGCAAAGACTAGAAAACAGCTAACGTAGACCACTTATGGACATCAACCCAGATTTCACATGGGGATCTTGGATTAGAATACGGTGACCATTCCTGCTCTGTTGTTGAAAGGAACAGGGCCTGTGTTTCAACCTCTGCCTTGTCTGGTTACAAGTACTTAGCCTGTTGTCTGATCCTCCATGTCTTTTTCTGACATATCTTTAAATAGGGCAAGAGCTCTATTATAATAGGGTGTGCAACAGAGGTCATATACATTCATAATGACAATGCAATCACCTTTCCTTCAGGAAATGTCTTCTTTTTTACCACAAGGACGAAATCAAATGTTTAACAACTTTGCTTCAGTTAAAACAAAATATATGCCTGTACAATTATAATCTGTTGAAATCACATATGACAATCAGTGAAGCAAGATAGTGTGGGCCTCACTTTCCATTGCTAGAGCTTTATACTTGCTTTCTCTAGGGATGAAATGGGAAACACATAAATGGCATCTTTCCACATTTTCTAATTTCATAATAAAAAGTGAATAATCATTTATCGGAGAATATTGTCATAATTCTAAAGGGTGACAAGAAATTTAATGTGAGTTTTGGCTGTCATATTAAAAATCTAGATTCCCCAAATCAAATACTTGGAAAAGATAATACTGCCTATAGAGAAATACCACCTATCAAAACCTTATTATAAATTTGAATTAAAACTGAAATAAAACCCAGGAATGATTCTCCCAGACTAAGACCATTTATTTCTCTCTTAGCTGGCACTATGAAGTCCAGTGAAAAGAGAGACAGCAAACCCCCCTACACAGTACTACAAAGAGAAACGATCTCACATAATCTTAAAAATGAACCAAAGAGAAATTTTACCCATATTTGTTGTTTTTATGTATGTTTGTTACCCATAATAATTAAAAATAAACACAATTTTAAAAGCTTATTCATCAATGAAGAGAATGTTCTTTTGATGTACAAGCAAAAGGAACACAGTGAGTACCCAACCCTGATCCTTCTTGCAATACACGTAAGGAAGCCCCTAGATTAGGAAAGTCATCTAGGAAAATAGTAAGCAAAACAAATGAGCAGTTGAGATAAAAGCATTTATAAGTCTCAGAATAAAGCCTTTAAACATGCTAGGTGAATATTTTAAACTCAATCATGCTCATTTTAGGAATAAAGAGGCCGTTATAAATAGGAGTGAGGGCAACTTTGGATGTGATCAGAGGAAGAAGAGGAATTTAG